>NC_030812.1:93425783-93728179 GCF_001704415.2 Capra hircus | reverse complement strand
TCTCATCCTCTGCAGTCCCCTTCTCCTCCTGCCCCTAGTTCCTCCCAGAATCATGGTCTTTTCCAGTGAGTCAACTCTTCGCATCAGGTGGCCAAAGTATTGGGAGTTTCAGCTTCAGCATCAGTCCTTCCAATGAACACCCAGGACTGATCTCCTTTAGGATGGACTGGTTGGATCTCGTTGCAGTCCAAGGGACTCTCAAGAGTCTTCTCCAACACCACAGTTCAAAAGCATCAATTCTTCGGCGCTCAGCCTTCTTCACAGTCCAACTCTCACATCCATACATGACCACAGGAAAAACCATAGCCTTGACTAGATGGACCTTTGTTGGCAAAGTAATGTCTCTGCTTTTCAATATGCTGTCTAGGTTAGTCATAACTTTCCTTCCAAGGAGTAAGCATCTTTTAAGTTCATGGCTGCAATCACCATCTGCAGTGATTTTGGAGCCCCCCAAATTAAAGTCTGACACTGTTTCCACTGTTTCCCCATCTATTTGCCATGAAGTGATGAGACCAGATGCCATGATCTTCGTTTTCTGAATGTTGAGCTTTAAGCCAGCTATTTCACTCTCCTCTTTCACTTTCATCAAGAGGCTTTTTAGTTCCTCTTCACTTTCTGCCAGGCTTTCCTTGTGGCTCAGCTGGTAAAGAGTCTGACTGCAATGCAGGAGACCTGGGTTCGATCCCTGGGTTGGGAGGATCCCCTGGAGAAGGGAAAGGCTACCCACTTCAGTATTCTGGCCTAGAGAATTCCACGGACTATACAGTCCATGGGGTCACAAAGAGTCGGACACGACTGAGTGACTTTTGCTTTCGCTGTTGCTTCACTTTCTGCCATAAGGGTGGTGTCATCTGCATATCTGAGGTTATTGCTGGTTATTTCTCCCAGCAATCTTGATTCCAGTTTGTGGTTCCTCCAGCCCAGTGTTGCTCATGATGTACTCTGCATATAAGTTAAATATGCAGAGTGACAATATACAGCCTTGACATACTCCTTTTCCTATTTGGAACCAGCCTGTTGTTCCATGTCCAGTTCTAACTGTTGCTTCCTGACCTGCATACAGATTTCTCAGGAGGCAGGTCAAGTGGTCTGGTATTCCCATCTCTAAGAATTTTCCACAGTTTGTTGTGATCCACACAGTCAAGGCTTTTGTGTAGTCTATAAAGTAGAACTAGATGTTTTTCTGAAACTCTTGCTTTTTCGATGATCCAGTAAATGTTGGCAATTTGATCTCTGGTTCCTCTGACTTTTCTAAAACCAGCTTGAACATCTGGAAGTTCATGGTACACATACTGCTGAAGCCTGGCTTGGAGAATTTTGAGCATTACTTTACTAGCATGTGAGGTGAGTGCAATTGTGCAGTAGTTTGAGCATTCTTTGGCATTAAGCCTCTAACCCTATGGACTGTGCCTCTTACACACAACACTGATTAGTAAGCAAGCTAACAATAATGAAAGCAGGAAATAGAAGGCTAAAAACAATTTTACTAAAGAACACTAATCAGTCAAATTCTAAGAGATCTTATTCCCAGGGAAATAAAACAGACTCAACACTGCAGTGTTTCAGGAAACTATAGAAACTTACTTGCACATGAACTAATCAGCCCTGGCTGATAAGGGAATCCACAAGGGGTCCCAGATGTTCACAATATTGCTGAATTGAGAGTCATGGTCCAAGTATGAGCCCTTTAGCTGAGTCTGCATTTTTGTCTTTACCCTCCCGCCAAAGCCCACCAAGAGCAAACCTGTATTTTAACAAGTTGGGTTTTTGCTCTTTGTAGCAGGGAGCACACATACTGTGAGGTGTTTCATTAAAATATTGGAAAGAGTTATAGGGCTGGAGTTTGTGTATAGGTTATAGGGCTGAGACTTTGCCCAGGATTCCATACTGTCGGGAACAGAGGAGATGTCTTAGATTTGGTGTCTTAAAACAGATAATCAGGTACAAGGAAGGAAATGAGGTTGAAGGTGTCATAGGTGACGATGCTAATGCATATGGGCCCGCCCAGGAGTCTCTGGTCATTTTGGGGGTTTGGACAATGCTCCTGTATTTGTGGTTTGGACAATGCTCATGGTTTTGTGTGTGTATATGTATTCAGCTATGATACAGAGGGACTTCCCTGATGGCTCAGATGGTAAAGAATCCACCTGCAATGCAAGTGACCCAGGTTTGATCCCTGGGTTGGAAAGATCCCCTGGAGAATGGAATGGCAACCACTCCAGTATTCTTGCCTGGAGAATCCCATGAACACAGGAGCCTGGAGGGCTACAGAGTCAGGCACAACTGAATAACTAACACAAACACGATACAGAGAGAGGGCTTCCCTGATGGGTTTAGCAGTGAAGAGTGCCTGCAGGAGACGTAGGGAACTTGGGTTCGATCCCTGAGTCAGGAGGATCCCCTGGAGGAGGAGCTGGCAGCCCACTCCAGTATTCTTGCCTGGAGAAATCTCATGGACAGAGGAGCCTGGCAGGCTACAGTCCATGGAGTTGCAGAGTTAGACACAACTGAGCGACAAAGCAACAGTGTGATACAGAGAACTCTTGTTTTCATTTCTTGTTTTCATGGCAGAATGGCCGCGTGTGGTATTGGTGTGGTGTGAAATGATTCTGTTCCACAGAATACAATGGCACAGCTATGTCAGGCCAACTCCTAGCAACACCAAGATCTAGCTGATGGTCCAGGCCAGTTTTGAGCTGTCATGGGCTGCTTGCCCCTCTCTCAAAGCTGAAGATGGAAAAAAAAAAAAAAAAAGTGACCCAGAGAAGAGGGCTTGCTGACCAGCAGAAGTAGACAGAGATATCCAGGGTAGATGTTGGTGTCCAAGCACCACTCGAAAGAGGTAACTACTGACTGTGGGTGTTTCAGCCCCATGTTTAAGTACTTTAAACTTTAAAAGTCCCACTTTATGTACTTCAGATACTCTGACATCATCCCCCTATGTTTGTCAAGGAACTTTTTTTCTTGAATTTATCTTTTTGTGTGTTCATATAGGGGACACAATGTCTTGCTGTTTTTCACACGACGATCCATGTACTTCTAACAATAAATTGTTTTAAATTTAAATTACATTTATATATACTTCATATACATAAAATTGTGCATAATTTTTATGTATTGGGTTGGCCAAAAAATTCATTCGGATTTTTCCATCAGATGGTATGAAAAACCCAAACAAACTTTCTTTGGCCAACCCAGCGTTTAAATAAACATATAAAGTAAATACTGCTCACTTTTCTCTCCTCTTCCAGTATCCTTCTTCCCATTTTCCAGCCCAAATAGAAACCAGTAAGTTATTTTTCATTTGAACTCACGTCAGCAAAAAAAAAAAAAAGCATTCACAGCAGTAGAAATCTAGGCATTTATTTATAAGCTTGCTAAGTCTTGGTTTTCTTATGTATAAAAGTGCAGTAAAACTATCTCTTCCTTATCATAAGGCTTTTAGTGTCTAGTATGTTAAGAGCTCGATAAGTTACTGCTAATGTTGTATTAGCTTAGATTTTCTCCTTCAGTTTTTCCCTTCCCTTTTGTATTTATGGTGTGTAACCCCCACCTGCCTCCTGAGCATTGTACTTCGCCTGCCTACTTAAGATCACCACAGGTTATCTCCCTGGGGTTTCGTTCAGCTGTTCCACCCTAGATGGATTCTCTTCATTCCACACCACCCTCCCCAGTCCACTGCTAAGGTTTGAGTTTCTGCTCCCTTAGTTGTGTAACCGTCAACAAGTTATCAAATCATTCTTTACCTCAGTGGGCACATCTGTAAAATGACAGTAGCTGCCTCACGGGGTTGTTGTAAGTATTCAATAAATGAATACATGTAATGCAGTTCTGAGCTTCCCAGGTGGCACTAGTGGTAAGGAACCCACCTCCCAAAGCAGGAGACAAGAGAGCCAGGTTTGATCTCTGGGCCAGGAAGAAGCCCTGGGGGAGGGCATGCAACTCACTCCAATATTCTTGCCTGGAGAATCTCATGGACAGAGGAGTCTGGCAGGCTACAGCTCGTGGGGTCACAAAGCACTGGATACGACTGAGCAACTAAGCACAGCAAACACTATTCTGAACTTTTTATAATATTAGCACATTTGTTATCTGTATTCAGTGACTTCTCTCTCTTGTATATTATTTATTCAATACATCCTATATTTATTCAGATGCTAAGTCAGCCAGGATCCTGCCAGGAAACAGATGGCTTGCCCAAATGTGGTGATTTGAGGACAATTTGATAAAAGGACTGCTTACAGTGATGTAAGCAGCATGCAAGGAAAGCACATGGAAGGAATGGTGACAGTGGGGCTCCGCTCCCGCCCCTCGGCCAATGGAGCAAAGGGGAATGGCCGACAGACCTGGCAGGAGTAGGTAGTGTGAGGGGCCCGGGTGACAGGGAGAATCAGGAAGGTAACCCATGGCAGCCATGCGGGGAGGGGCCAGGGGATTATTAATCCCATGACCTCATATTCCTCCCTCCCTCCCATACCCTGTTTATCACCCAGCCTAAAAGGATGCAAAAAGCTAAGGAAACCCATTGAGGCAGTCTCTAAAGTTCAGCCTCCTGGGGACATAGAACATGGTGGAATCATGTAGACAGGGAATCTGGAGCGGCAGACCCTTAGTTGTTCAAATATAATGTGAGCCGGCACCCTCTGCCATGGGCAATGTCACCTGAGCTTTTCAGGAGACAAAGGTTACCCGAAAGTTTACACAAAACCCTTGATACACAGTGTTCTAGTAAGAGCAAACAGGATAGATTGAAATCTCGTGTTCCTGAAGTTTCCCGCATAAGTAGCCCTTAAATGAAGTCGATAAAAGTTATAGATGGCAGCCTGTTCTTCTGCTGTGTTTTCATAGATATGCCAGTTGCCAGCCCTGCAGCAGTCCTTTTTGTCTCTTTCACCAGCACCGGGTTGGCATACAGGGAACTCACACTCACCCTACTTTGCTTCAGCAAAGAGCTAGTTCATGCTTAATCTCACTGCAAAGAAACCTGGAAAATGCAGAAGAGCACAGGGATTTCTTTAGTGCATACCACTGTCTCTGTCAGAGTTTCCGAGTATTTATATTTTTTGCTTATTTCTCAGTTTTTAGCTTTGTTCTGTTTAACAACCCCCTAACAGAGTCGGCCAGTCAACTGCAGCTCTCTTGAGATTTTTTGAGAACAAAAATGACACACACACACACACACACAAATTCTATCATCAGCTAATACCTGTAAGCTAATATGATTGCCAGGGGTAAGGAGGAGGAGGGATAAATTTGGAGACTGGATTGATGTATACACATTATTATATATATATAATAGATAAGTAATAAAGACCTGCTGTGTAGCACAGGGAACTCTATTCAATACTCTGTAATGACCTATAAGGGAAAAGAATCTAAAAAAGAGTGGATATATGTATACCTATAACTGAAGCACCTTGCTGTGCACCTGAAACTAACACAGCGTTGTGAATCAACTATACTCCAATACGTAAGTTTTATCATCAGCTAATACACCTACGCTAGTGGCTAACTACCTGATAGAAAGAGCTTGAGCAATATTCTATATATTTTCATGAAAGGAGGTTTGTGCTGACAATTTTATAACTAGGTTGTGATAGTGGAAGTAAAAAGATTGAGTTTCCTGTATGCTCTCCATGCCAGTTTTAAATGTATTGCCTCTGAGCCTCAAATTCCAATGTCAGTGTGGGCTCCGTGATAATAGTTGGCATTCTTCTGGGCCAGTCTTCCCAACGGAAGTGTGATGCTAGGCTCTGTTGGAAGAGGGCACCGAGGGCCTATGCAGGTGGGAAGAGTGACTCTCACTGGCTCAGGCTGCTGTGTGGTGCTGGTGGGGAAGCAGTGAGGGGGAGAGGATATCCAATGGCCTCTGCTCCAGCCATGCGCCCAGAATGCACACTGTCTCCACAACCTGCAGCCCTGACTCGCCCTGGGGACCACCTTTCAAGGTGGTCCTGCCAATAGGAAAACTGAGCACGCTTGGCCTCCAGCCGTCAGAGGTCCCCTGACTCCCTCGCAAGTCAACTTGCTCACATTTCACTCCTGGGTCCCTTTGCACGTGGCCGTGGAGTACAACTGGTCACCTGCCTGTACTACATGTTTCACAATGCAAAAGCAGGTTTGTGGCAGCAACTGTGTAGCTCCTGGAGCCCCAAATATCTCTGGAAACTTTGCTGATCCCTGTTCTGCTTTATTGGTGGAAACAAAAATAATAATAAACACAAAACATCTTTTTAAACAACTCCTGTTGCTCTATTTGGTTTTTCTCTCCATAAAAGTGATATTTTCATGTCATACTTTACTTTCATATGTTACCCCTCGAGTTTTTTAAATGAACATGTTTATGGGTAAACTCAGTACAAATAAGGATTTAAAAGGACCTCCTGTGATCTGGGTTACTCTGCAAGAAGAATGGTCCTAGAAACAGATGCTGGATTTGTTCTCTACCTGTATTTTAATTCCCTCCTCACATAAGGAAGTCAGTAGATATTATTTGAATATATGGGTTTGCTTTATGGTAAGTTGTTAAATATGGTAACCTTTATCAACTCACTGTAAAAAGCCAGGCCTTTAATAATAAGCCCTTTTCGTTTGTCGGTGGTATATTTCATGAAACCAGGCAAGATTTCAGAGATAACTAAAGTTCTTTTTCTCCCCTTGACCTGCCGTAACTTTGGCTGTCGCCTTCCTTGTTCCTTTACCTCACTCCCCAGTTGACTGGGGCAAGGTTGCTGGGTGCAGTGATAATGAATAGTTGTAGTTAACTCTTCTTTTTTGGACTCTAATTTTTCCTGAGATTCAATGAATATAAACACTATACCATTCTACTTTTCCTCGCAAAATATTATTACAAAAGATCCTTTTAAATCATTTTTTTGCATCCCACAGTATTTTTTTAATTAAAAAAAAATTTTTTTTGGCTGTTGAGATCTTAGGTTCCCCAACCAGGGATCAAATCAGCATCCTCAGCAGTGAACGTTTGGAGTCATAACTTTTGGACCTCCAGGTAATTCTCTCACAGCATTTTTATAGTGTTAAATCTCCAACATATCAGTTACTTATCTCCTGCACGTGTGGTATAATTCTGTGGATTCATTATGGTAACAATAGAAAACATCTTATTTTTTGGCTTCAGATGGTTAACAAGGGAAAATACTCTGTATAGGATAACAGGTCAAAGAAAAACATACATTTGGGGATTCATGGTTTTTTCTTTGAAAACTTTTTTATAAGGAAAATGTTTTCTCTATTTGGTTGTAGCACCATAAAGGTAATCAGTTGATATTTAGTATTTTTAAACATTCTAAAGAGAAACATTTTCATTTTTAATAGCTTCTCTATAGAAAGGTAACATAGAAATCTTAAAGTTCTGATGAATATGTCTTTACCAGCACACAGCCCTTAGATTATTTTTTTCCATATTATTTATTAGTGCAGGTTAAAAAAAATAAATTCTTTAAAAAAATTAGCACTGGTAAATACCATATGGTATTTACTGTCTCATACTGTAGGTGTGACTCAGAAGCAGTATAGACATTTATCTCCTGAAATTTCTTGAAGGCCCATGATAGTAGAGACATTATCTGATTTTCTTACTACTTCTTCCCCAGCAAGTGCCTAGCTCCCAGCAGGTTTTCAGTAACAATATAGAATAAATAGTTTGTACTCCTGCATGCCTCCCCAGACTCTTAGGTACCTCAAACCATCAATTATCCTCTCATTCTCCAACCTCTCTCTCTACTGGTTATTCATCCTTAGTAAAATGAACAGGTTGATTCAGGAAAACCCCTCTGCTCACCCAGGCCTGGCCACTTGTCCTGTCCTCTTGACTTTTCCTTCACAGCCAAGTACAGGCCTGTGCATGCGTGTATTTTGTTAAGTCACTTCGGTCGTGTCCGACTCTTTGTGACCCTATGGACTGAAGCTCCCCAGGCTCCTCGGTCCATGGGATTCTCCAGGCAAGAATTACTGGATCAAACCTGTCTCCTGCAGCTCCTGAACGGCAGGCAGATTATTTATCGCTGAGCCACACGGGAAGCCAACTACAGGCCTTCTTAGAGACAAAATACCTGGAGTAGGTAGTTACTTTGGTCTCACAGAAGTCCCAGTTCCCACCTTCGCCAAAAGTGCTTATTATCCAGGAACATAAAGCTTCCAGACTGCACCCAGGACCTGGAAGTGAAGTTATCCATAGCTCTGCTCAGAACAGCTTTGAGCTCCACAAGTCCTGCCATCAGGTCTCTCCTTCAAACTGGTTCTGGCTGAGGAACATTGCCAGGTGTTAGACCTGCTCATTTTGAGTTCAGGGCAAAACAGAAATGTGGTTTTCCATGGGGTGGTGACTGGGTATCTTCTGTGTCTGAAGAATTGCTTGAATGCAGCAAAAAATAGTTTAATAAGTCTCCCTGCTAAATAGGGAGATATTTTAATAAAGAGCACAAACTAGAATATACAAAATGAGACTTGAAAGAGAAACTTAGATGTCAACTCGGGCTTTATGCTGATTCCATGCCATGTGGTGATCCTTAATTCACACTTTACAGTACCTTAAAGGAACTTCAGAATGGTGTTAAGGAGCAATTAATGTGTAATAAAGTAACACTTTATGATAAAGGATCAATATTTATCCATATACCTGACTGAAAACTTGTATCAGACTTGTATCATAGCAGTGATTTAACTAGAGCAAACCATTTTAAAAAACCAGGAAAGTGAGTGTTGCTCAGTTGTGTCTGAGCGACCCCATGGACTGTAGCCCACCAGGCTCCTCTGTCCATGGCATTCTCCAGGCAAGAATACTGCAACGGGTAGCCATTCCTTTCTCTAGGGGATCTTCGTGACTCAGGGATCGAACCTGGGTCTCCATCATGTAAATGACAAAAACCTACCCAGAATCGACTGATTTTTCCTTTCCTGCAGATGCAGCTAACATATGAAATGTGCCAGATTTTGCCAACTAAAAGAATTTTCAGAAGGTAAAACTAGCAATATTAGAAAATGACTTTTAAGATAAATCCTACAGCTTCCTTAATGTGAAACAGAAATCTCACCCAGAATAAATAGGAACTTCAAGCCAGAACAATAAAAATGTTACAAACCAAATAACCATTATTTACACTTAAAATATTGACCTGAGGATGTAATTGTATTCTACTTTTGCATCTATACAAAGATTCAGTTCACCTGCAGACCCACAATGACTATACTAAATAATAATCCCAAAGTGGTCTGTAGACTGCTCTGGCAGGGTCTGCTTTAATTTGAAGTAACAACTTCCCAGTCACATACAGAAAAGATCTCAGGACAAATATTTTAAATCTATCAAAGAACTCAGTCGTAAAGTCTTATTATTGTACTACCTTTTTTAGGATACCACCAATTTTTGATGAGATACACATGAAAGACATTTACTGTGGAAAGAATCAGGTATGCCTAGCCTAAACACAATGCATACACTGTTTCACTATGTGTATATATATATATGGTGTGTGTCTTCTTGTGTATAAGACACACTTCGGGTCTCTGGACATGAGCCCTTTAACACCAATACCTTCACCCGTAAAATGGGGAAAATATCCATGGAAGTCATTCCCCAGTATTACTGGGTAGATATTAGCACTTTGTAAAGAAAATACCAATGCAAACTAAAAGCATTAAGCATTCTTATTTTCTGTGCTTTTAATAATAAAAGCTCACAGAAGTGACAAATTCAAAAACAGCAACAGCAGTAGCCTTTTCTAGCTATCTAACAGCTTAGAAATGATTTGAGAACTTTTTGCTATTCAACAGATATCCATCCATTCACAGAGCTCTGGAAAAGTAAGTAATCTTTGAGAATAAGACTCCTCTTCTTAGCAATAAAACCTCTCAACTTCCTAAGCCAATATATAATAATCCTAAAGGAAAATAATTATCTTTTTTATCTTTTAAAGTTAAAGCTTAGTTCTAACCATTTTCAATAAAATTCTCTTTCCATATTCCATACCAGAAATGGCAGTTCCTTAAAACCCAAGTTTTAAAAACTTGCTTTTCTGCCCATAAATCAGTTATTATATTTATACATTGTCAGTAAGACAGAAGATATCCTGGTGTAGAACATTTATTTATTTATTCCATGGAACACTCAAAGTTTAGATCAGTGGGAATTTTAATCAAAGAATTGTACATTTTCTTCCCACATATATCGCTTTGTATTAGGAAATGACATTGTGATCCATTTCACTACAATATTACAAAATATTTACAAGAAAATATTAAAAATAACTCAAACATGAAAGGCAAGATGGGGGTGAAATAAACTGGTTTTTCCAGAAATCTCTACTCCAGTGCCCACAGCACACAATAAGAGAGCCAAAACAAATAACAAAGTTCCCCTTGATCACAAGTTGCCAAGGAATTGGAGTAGGGGAAGAAATCTGATGAAAATGGTGGTATGAAAGGGGATGGATGTTATTAGCAGCACTGCTTCAATAACCAATTTATTTTGAATGAAATACCCTCTCTTTTATATGCAGTAAATTCTGAACAAGGCTAAACTTTAAGATATTCCTTGAAATGAAATTAAAAATACCCTGACAGTGAAAGCAACTCTTCCACCTAAGCTGAGTAAGAGCCTCTTTCTCCATGAACCACTGATGTGAACAGAAGCCTGATCTAGCATCCAAAGCTGTCACAGCAGCCCTTCCATCTCTTTCATGAAAGCCTCATAGACATCGTCCTTAGTCTGCACCGACACGGGAACAGATGGGCCAGATTTGGGTGCTGTTTTGGCAAGAGGCACAGCAGAATCATCCTCAGACTTTCTCTGGGGAGCAGCAGCAGCCCCTTTATTCTCCCGACGCACCCGTAGTGCGGTCGGCACGAATCGTGTGATCTCTGCCTTGGGATTAGTGATCTGTGGCTTGGCACTGATGGTTGCCGTGGCTTTCTTCTCGATGGTGGCTGCGCTTGTGTCATCCGCCTTGGGTCGCTGGATCAAGTTGGGGGGAGCACTTAGAACCCCCGGGTTGGGTAAGGGAGCTGGTGGGAAGAGCCCTGGTGGGGCAGGTCCAAGAGGAGGCACCAGAGGTGGGCGCATCATGCCAGGACGGGGTGGAGGGATACCTAGACAAAGGAGAACACAATAATAAAATGTAACTACTATTAAGGACTTTATAAACACAGGCTGACAATTTCTTGAAATGGACAATTTGTAGAAAATAAATCATACTGCCTGCTATCTGAAACTCAGGAATATATTTTGATAGTAAAGAATACTTTTTTGTAAAACAGTATTCACTTTCCATCTGTATCCCAATTCTTATGTTTTCCTCCTCTCTTAATAATGTACTACTTTGAACTATAAAGTAAAAGTAACAATACCAACTGTTTTCAAATATGATCTTAAGATGGCCAAATCTGTAACTTGACAATCTAAGATTCTATTCCATCTGTACAGTGCAAATGCTATCAAACCATGGTTGGGATTTGATTCCCATGCATTATTTACTGATTTACACAATATTCCTCCCCCTTAAAATGTAGCTGAATGGGTAAGAAATACAATTTTAATGCTGGAATGAGAAAATCTGACGAATCATAAAATGTCACCGTTACTGGAAAAGAATTCATGTCTTACTAATGGTGTGGACATACCATTATCATTCACCAGGAAGTGCAGATTAATTTTCTCCAAATATCCCCTTTCAGACTGAGAACAAAGTACCAAATTTCCTCAACCTAGGACACTACTGTTTATACACATTCATAATTATTCCATATACCACTGAGAGAGAAAAAAATGTCCAAGAACAAGCTGAGGAGCTTAAAAGGAGACCTTTACATTAAAATGAGACAGTCAATGTAGTAAACCAGAAATATACCTGCCACATATAAGATCAAAGGAAATTTGCTATCTAACCTGGACCCTGGGTAGAGAGAATGGAAGAAAAAAAACTTCCCCTTGTGACTGTAAAGTTAAAGCTGATACCCATGCAGATGTATAGAATGACTTCACAACTCTAAGTGTAGTCCTAAAAAAAAAATCTGAAATGAACAATTTAATCCGAAGTGTTCTCTGGCAAGGAAAAGTCCCCTCTGTGACAGCATCCAATTCAAATACCACTGGGAAGAACTCAACTTCTACCTAGGCCAAAACAATTTAAAAACACCATTTTAAGATACCGCTTGATTTTAGGATATTGAAATGTGAAAATGTCTTAGGACAAATGAAATATATAGTAGACAGAAAGCAAAGCTTCACCTGGAGGTGCAGGGGGAGGTAGCCGTGGTGGGGGTCCCCGAGGAGGAGGGCCAGGAGGCAGACCTGGGGGTGGGCCAGGAGGAGGGCCAGGGGGTCGACCGGGTGGTGGGCCTGGAGGTAAAAGGCGGGGCAGAGGCCCTCGGAGTCCTGGCATTCCAGGTGGTCTCAGGAACGGAGGAGCTCCTAAAATGAGAAAAGTGCGTAGTTAACATCAAACAAACATATCTGAAGTAGTAATTGTGGCGTAAGATGACTGAGATGTGGTTTCACTTTAACTTAACATCAGATAACTTCAAAATTTATTATGGTCCATTTCTCTTTATTTCACAGTCCTAACATAAAGCATTTTAAACCACAGCTCTGCTGGGCTAGAGATACACAAAGATGACATGTCTTAAATGGCTCCAACATAAGCTGAAAATGCAGTATGAAAAGCATGGTGCTTTAAGGATTCTCTGAAACTCATTAAGATATACAAAGACCACTGAGAATGTCATAGGATAGGTAATTTTGCTTTGCACTAGTCAGAGAATGAACTCAACTGAAGACTTAACTGGCAGATTATTGGACTAAAAATCATAATTGACCAGTAAGTTTTATATGTTGTTTTAAACTATAAATTTACTTATTATACTTTTAAGCTGAAGACCTGATTAATACTGATGACTTCAGTCTCTAACTATACAGATTACACTAACATCCAGTAACTCCCAACCAAAGAAGGGTATGCAGTAGCATCTACTGTGCCCTAGTCATGTTCACAACCAACTAAGAACTGGGTCAAGTCAGCATACTAAAGAGTAATTCTAAACAAACCCTCAGTTACATACTCCAGTTTCCACCTGCTAAACTGCTAATATCAGAACTGATAAACTCTGAAAAAGAAGAGCTCTGGAGAAAGAGACAGCTGTCACAAGTTCTATGACTGCAAACAGTGTTGCTATGAATGAGCAAGTTGTGTTTATCCTTGGAGAATCTTGGTTTCTTAGAAAATTATACTAGCAGGAAACCAGAAATCATTACTACTAATGATGTCTACTTTCTGGAACAACTTCACTGTAACCACATTTAGGCTTATTTATTTATAGCATGTAAGTACTTACCTGGAGGTGGTCCAGGAGGAAGGCCTGTAGGTGGTCCAGGTGGCCGTAAAGGTGGAGCAGGTGGCGGTCCAAGCGGAGGTGGTCCTGGCATGGGGGGTGCTTGTATCTGAGATGGAGGAACAGACTGTGGAGGGGCTTGCTGCTGGGAAGCTGCAGACGTGCCATCAGAGAGAGATTCCTCCTTATGCTGTTTCTGTGATTGCTTTTCTGCTTCAGAATCATCTGAATCTTCATCATCGTCCTCTGAAAATTCCTCGACTTCGCGTCCCTCTTCAGGGATTTCCTGACCTGAAAGAAATTAGAAACCAGACAAATGAAGCAGATTCATATTTTACAGCCTGTGAAATAGCGATGCCTATAACACATGCTCAATAAATGCTTTCTTAAAACAACCAGTCTCCTTCAACAGAATACTCAGATATGCCAAGAATATAGTAGCTTTCTTCTCATCCATACTAGGGCAGCAGAGTGCAGAGAGTCCAAGTTTTAGAACAAGACAGACCTGGACTTAAATGCCAGTCCAACTACTTACTGGCTGGCTAACTTTGGGCAGCTTATCTCAGTGTCTCCAAACCTTGACTTTTGAAAAACAAGAATTTATTACTTGATTGCTAAGATATTAAATAGAAAAATGTATGTAAAGCAACTGGCAGGAGGAAATACCAATCACTGTTCTTTCCATGACTCACCTGCCATTCGAAGCATCATGGCTTGGAGAGGAGTCAGCTCCTTCATGTTCTTCTTCTTCTTCTTCCTAGATTTTCCAGGCATATCTGCAAACCGTACACTCAGACCTAAAGAATCAGAAAAGGGAAAGGATCAACAAAATTCAGTATGTTTACTATAAACAAATACTCTAAACACTAGCTATAACTGCTTCCTACTACTTGGCAAAAAGACAGAGCTATATTAAAGATAGTAAATCAAATGCCCACTGGTGGTAAATACATGCTACAGTGATTTTAAAGTTAAAGTGAAAGTGTTAAGTCACTCAGTCATGTCCAACTCTTTGAGACCCCATGGACTGTAGCCCACCAGGCTCCTCTGTCCATGGCATTCTCCAGACCAGAATAATGGAGTGGGTTGCCATTTCCTTCTGCAGGGGGTCTTCCCAACCCTGGGGATGAACCCAGGTCTCCTGCATTGTAGGAAGATTCTTTACCGACTGAGCCACTACTACTAAAAACTTTATGCCAATATAACTGAACATGCAGATTCAAGTAATTGATAATTTTCTAGAAAAATGTTACTTACAACTGGCCAAAGGGGTGACAAGATCAGAACACAGAAATTAAAATGGTAGTCAAAGATCAAGTTCCTCAAAGGCACCTGGCCCAATAACTTTACAAGGAAATTCAGCCAAATGTTAAGTTACAGCAATTTCCTATAAAAGGGCACAGGAAAAGATGGAGTGCTATCCAGAACTTGAAGCTAGCATGACCCACACACCAAAACAAACTGCTGGCCAACATAAAACATAAGCAAATTGAATTTAACAGTGTTTTAAAAGAAAATAACTTCATAAACATGTAGGGCTGGTCCCAGAAATGCAAAAATGATTTAACATTAGAAAAGCCATGAATGTAATTCATTACAATAAACAGCTTAAAGAAAGAAAAATCATTAACAATATCCCAAGAGATGATTAAAAAGTATTTATAATAAAACCTCTTAGCAAACTTAGACTAGAAGGGAACTCCTTAACCTGACAAAGGCTTTCTACCAGACACCTAAAGATGCTAAATGGTGTAGTATTAGGAACGTTCTTATTCTTAGATGGTAAACATTTACAGGAGGATAGAAGTTCTAAGTAGGCAGGCTTTAGTTTTGTTTACTCTGCATCCTTAGCGTCTAGAAAAATGCGTTGTACTTAGTAAAAACTCAATTATTAGCTGAATGTCAACTCATAGTTAGGATAACCATTTCCAACACATGTGCATCAATGAATATATTAATATTCGTACTCATCATTCAATAGATAAAAAAACCAGTTGGTCCAAAAAGAGGAAAATGAGGCAAATGACCACAGTCTAGAGAAAAAGGGAACTGGTGTGGCTCTAGTGACTTTCTGCTTTTCAGTACCACTTCTTATCTAAGTGTCCTCTACCATTTTTCACTACCAGTTCTATCTACCTCTTTAAACTAGCTTTCTGGCTTGCAACCATGATTTAAGGACTATCTGGAATATCATTATCAATACTGTAATATCAGTAATATTACTAACATATAAATACTATTTTGAAGACTGGAAATCAATTACAAAAGAAGCTCCAAGGCTACTGGAATATGACAGATGGCACATTTTATAAAATTTCCTTAATGAACGACATAGCTACTTTCTGAAAGTACATGTAGCTCAGTCTGAATTTATAATAAACAGATAACATACATTATAAGTATGACATTTCCATTAAATCATGACTCCACTCACAGGTGTACCTTTATTTTAACTATGGTTCTTGTTTACTTAAGATTGAATGAACATAGAATTATATAAAGGACTTCAAACATAGATATGTAAACAGACTCATTAAAAAACAATCAGGTGAATATGGTTTTCTTCCTACCCATAACCATGATAGGACATCTTTATGCTGTTTCCCCAAAGTAGACTTTACTATGTAGACTTTTTTTTTAAAAAATCATATACACAGCTCAGTTTTTTCTTTTCACAAATATCCACCAGTTACTTACTATGTGTCAACAACATTGAGACTTTGGAGCTATGAAGATGAATAGAGCACTGATCCTCCTTTCAAGGCACAATTACTTTCATGGATCCATTAATAAATCAAGACCTTCAGCTCGTGTGCTTTTTATTGCTTAATACCATGAAACTTTCATCTTCACATACCTGATTTCTTTTCTTCATTGTTTTCTCTCTCAGTGTCATCACGGTGCACAAATTCATCCCCTTCACTTTCTCCATCTGATCTGTCACTGTCACTGTCATCAGTACTGTCGTCATGCTTATCCTGGTCCATGTCTTCAGGATAGCCATCATCTTCACTGGTGCTAGAAACATCATCGTCATGACCCCGCTGAGCTGGAAAGGGAGGAGGGAGCCAGGATCAAGTTATATAGCTGGATCCTAAATGGTACCCCCAAATACAGAAAGCCAGGCTATTTGACTCAGAGTAACTTGATTAAATTTTTTCTGTATGAACTCAGCTATTCATATAGTCTGACAATATTTCCACTTGATAACAGTTTTAAATTCTCCTTTTTTATAATGTAAGATTTTTTTAAAGCTTCAAAATTGAAAACAAATTCCACTCAGAAAGCTATATAAAGATATGCACATACACAATCATTATAAATGTACATAAGGATGCTCTAGTCGAATGAAAATAAAGCTAAATGGGAAACAAGTATACAAGTTACCCAATTTTTAAGGCACTGATGGTAAGAGAGTGGTATCTTTAAGGAAAGTCTAATTTAAAATACAACAGACATTTATATATTCCTTATGCATGCTGTTTTCCTGAGTAGATCTATGATTTATCCATCTGTTGGTATGTACAGGGTAGCCTCATTTATTTCCCAAATTCTGAGGGCGGTGAACAAGATGTTATACAGCTAAATTAAAAGTGACAGTAGAAAGGTTCTAAGAGCAAAAGGAATAGTCACTCCTTACCAAGTTCAGGACTATATAACATGTCTTCATCTCGCCTACGAGTGGGAAGATCTAGGGCAAAGCCCACTTTGCGGCCATACATTTGTAAGACTTGAGGAGGAGGTGGGCCCGGGGGAGGACCTGGAGGTTTCCTGCCAGGGGGCAAACGTGGAACGCCATGTCCAAGAAGAGGAAGTATAGAAACTGCCCGAGTTGGAGGTCTGTAAAGAAAATTTACAGCGATCACATTACCAGTAATGAGATATACACTTCCTCTTCTAAACAGTTTTTAAAGGAGCTCTCAGGTCCTATCTAACCAAAGGAGAACTGCATACATCCCCACTGTCCTTTACTTTCCACTGCAATAATTTTGGCACTGGACAGTCAAAAGGTGCTTTTACTATATGCTATTTGGTTCTGTTACCACTTCCTTACCCATAGGCTGAGGTCTTCTTAAGGATGGAGGGTGGCTGGGCCCCAGGAAGTGGAATGTCCTGGATCAAGATGTTGGAAGGAGCATGCGGCATATCTGGCAGAGGAATACTCTCCACTTCCACATGCTGGGCATTCTGAAAGAGAGAGTCTTCTGGTCGGTAAGAGTAATCCCCCAACTCAACACCACAAACTCTACATCAGCTGCTTCATTACCTGGATTTGCTTTCCACCTAACATTAAGTATCATGAGAAACAAAGATAGAAAGCCAAGTCAACATTTTTAAGATTGTCAGTAAGTTGAAACTTCAGGATAGTATGTATTCAGTGGTAGCACTTGGACTCTAAAATTGGCCTGCTGCTGTTGAATTTCTGTCACAAACAAGCTATATGACAAAGTAAGTTAACCTTAGCTTCCTTATCTGTAAAATGGGACCCATGCTACCTACTTCACCACATTAAATTATTTTTAAATAACATTTTTATCTTGAGGCAAAATTTACAATGAAATGTATAAATTCAGTGAATTTTGACAAATGCATATTTCATACTCCCTCCCAATCAATCCTTAACACTATCCCAAGGCTACTACTGATACAAATGTCTTCCTCCATAAATTAGTTTTGCCTGGTCTAGAATTTCATATAAATGGAATCACAACCATGAAGAAAGGATAGTGTTTTTGAGATTTAGCCATTAAAATTTTTACCTCATGTTTTTTGGATTATTAGCTGATCATTCCTTTTTATTACTGAGCAGCATTTAATTTTATGAAAATGTAACAGTTTATCCATTATCTTATTAATGGGTAGCTGGGCTGTTTCCACTCTAGCTATTACCGTAGTGGCAGGAAGATCAAGTTCTCTTGCATAAACACATATCTTTAGATTTGCTGGCTAATGGGGTAAATATATGTTTAGTCTGACAAGAGAAGGAGGTTCAACATCATCGAGTCTCCCATTATCAACTTTAAGAGTAAGTCCAACTATAAAATTTTAGTTTAGCTCTCAAAAGAAACATGATTTACCTTGACAGCATCAAAATATTGGCTAAGTTGAGCCCTCTTCTGTTCATATTCTACTTCTAGCTTTCTCAATTCTTTGTAAATATCTGGATTCTCTTTCTCATAGAGTCGTAGAATACGTTCAAATGTTTCACGCAGCTTTTTACGCTTGTCTTTCAGCACTTTCTCATTTAACTGTGGCTGCTGCACTGGGTTAAACTCTGAGAGGAAGAAAGCAGATTATGACATTAAACACAACTGTCACTTCAACAGATGACATCATTTATTAAAAATACACTTATATGTTAAAACTTTTCAAAAAGAGATTTAGACACCAGATATATTCTTGTCAAAAAAGAACTGCACAGTTTATTGAAATTTCATCCCTTTAAGATGGCTATTAATTTTACTTCCTTTCCTAAGAAATGTCACCTAATTGACTTTATTATCATTGTAATAAAAATCAATTTTCATTCCTTTATGCTAACAACCTGACACAGCTATTAGTATATCAACACCTATACTACACTGGGTCTGTCATTTAATTCTGAGATCCCATGTACTTGAAACTCTCTGATCTTCAGCTTCTTCATCTGGAACATGGGGACATCAACTACTTCACAATCAAGCAGATATAAACTGGTATCTGGCTCACCACTCAACTATTATTTTTATATCAGTTAGTGTCCCTTGTTGAGCTGTTTAAACCTTTCTCTTCCAGTGTATTCAACATGGAGCTTAATTTTCTCTCTCCAAGAGGGACCAAAAGGGACTGGATTAGCACAGGACTCCCAGGTCTGCCTGGTCAACCATACCTGCCTCCCTCCATCTCCCTTGCCAGTGACTGACTCAGAGATCAACTGGCACATGAGCCATACTGGGACCATATCCTTCTCTGAGACTTTAGATATGGGAGAGAAGCTCTCACAAGTAGGAATGAAATAAACCTCGAGCTGTCTATGGCGTCATCTCTCAACCATCACTAATTCCACCACATATTCCACCTTCTATCCAAGAAATTCACTGGTTGGATAGAATTTCTTATATCTAAGAAATTCACTAGGTCAGACAGATGGACAGTCTTGCTCAAAATATTTGGGTTTTTGAGGCCCATTTCCCTCCAGGATTTCCCAGTTATAGGAGTCAAGGAATACTTTTTTCTGTTTAAATTAGTTTATATTGAGTTTTATAAATTATAATATAGCTCTGATGACTAGTGTTCCTTCCTCTTTTTTCTTAAAGATTCACAAGCTTACTTATTGTCTTTCTTTAATCTTATTAACACTTTGATGATATATTCAAAATCAGAAGTATGGTCTCAAACCACACTATTCCTAGTGTGATTCATGAAAATGCTAAGTGTTTAACTTTAAATCCCAGCTGTGCCCCTTCCGAACAGTGTAACTTTGAGAAAGGTAATGTCTCTGTGCCTAAGCTTCCTCAGCTGTAAAGGAGGGACAATACACCCACCCAAAGAGCTGTCGTGAAAGTGAAGACCAAATGAAAATGTGATAAAAAAAAGAGAACCAACCCTGGCATGTAACAAGATAAGAGCTAAATAAACCTAAGTTATTAATACACAATTTGGGGTCATTTAATAGGTAAATATCCTGACATGCCAGGGAAAGCAATTGTCCCTACCAGTATTTAGACTAGAGGCAACAAGTGGAATCAGTTAGCTGAACTGGGAGAGATGTGAGATGATGCAGTCTGACCCAAAACTCTTGCCCAGGCTGGCTTCAATATCTGCCACATTATTTGAGAAAGCTTTTAATACCACAACCCCACATAACTGGTTTTTTTGGACCCCCACTTAATCCATCACTGAGAAGTTTCACTGCAGCTCTTTCACTATCTGTTTTTTGGGGCAAATCACGAAACCTGTATGGAAACCTTTGTAAACAAAATTTGTAAAGATTCTTTCAACATGGAATTGAAAAAAAAAATGCAGGGACAGAAGGCAGAATTGGCAAAAACTTGACAGCTGAAAACTATGGAGTTAATTAGACTATTTTTGGATGTTGAAAGCTACTTTAAAAAAAAGGAAAATTAAAAACCCCATGTTCCCAAGTTAACAGAATGGGTTGTATATGGAATCCATTTTGTGACTCGTCCTCTGTATTATTTATAACTACCTAAAGTCACTTTACGCCATTCTGGACTCCTACTTTTAATTAATTGTAATCTGTTAAAAATACTTCCGAAGACTTTTTTCCTTTCATACCTGTAAGTATAAAGTAAATAAATAAGGAAATAAGGGTTAAATAAATATGTTATACAATCTTTGGGACTTGGTAAAACTGCATTCTATTTTGAAGAGGTTTTTTAAACTAAAGGAACTTCTCTGTGAGTTAGAATAGAACTTCCAGTGGCAGCATCACAGGTGATTCTCAAGCAACTCAGATACAAGAAAAGACAACATGCAGCTATTTCATATGGATTCCAGTAATGAAAAAGAAGTGACACTGAAGATGCACGTGATGAGACTAGATAAAATTATCCTATATAATGCAAAAAAGGAAGAAATTCTAATAGGATATTTTTTTAAACGTGATTTTAAGTATTTGATTTCTTCTATGTCCTTACTAAGCAGTCATTTATCTTTGGATCGTCTATTGGAAAAGAGGGGCAACAGAGACATTCATGGTGGCCCAATATTGAGATTGACATGGTAGCTGCCAACATTGAAACCCAAAACAAAAAAAGCCCAGGGTGATTTCAAAAAGCAGACTTAGTCTTCTCTTAAAAAAATGAACTGGCCAAACTGGGCTTTTGTTATCTCATAAAGAACAATTAGCTAAAGCTAAATAACGGCTTCCCTCTTATTCTAGATGACATTTCAGGTTGGTAACAGCCCTTCACTCCATTTTGTTTTTCTAACACTAAAACTAAATCCAAGCATCATGTGCTGTCATGTTTTTTTCTGTAATTCTTTTATCTGTTCTGCTTCACTCATTAACTGCCTATCTCTATGTATCAGACTATTATCTCTGCTATAAAATCCATCCCTTTACAAAATCTTACCCATTTCATCCAATTTTTCCATGTCCCGGATAATTTGTTTGGGATCCTTCATCTTTAAAACTGCAGCTCGTACCATCATGCGCTGTTTTTTGTTCTTGAAAAAAAAAAAGAAAAAAGAGCACAATTTGCAGAAGCTGAACACTCCTGAGTTTTCATGTCAATGTGTCTCAAAAATCCATTTAAACTGAAGTTGAACTTCTTGGTTTCTGATCACTTGTTTCAACCACCAGAAACAGGAGTAATATTTTTTTATTTCCCCAGATGTTTCCAATTTAGACAAAAAGATGCGTTTTGCAAAATTTAATGCTAGCAATAAAACAAGAATGAACAGTTGAAAACTACTGAAAAACTAGGTTCTCTCAGTGTGTTAATGCATGATACTAAAATGTAAATCCTTTTTTATTCTGGGGACATTTTTCCACAAATTTAACAAATCATCATCAGGAAAACTAAGTGTCACATTTACTTCCATTCACTAATTTAGTAGCTTCCAACAAAGCAGTTAAATGGCAAGAGAAGCATTTTTTAAAAGTATTTCTTTAAGTCACTGAGAATGGTAATCAAATAAAAAATGTTATAATAACCCATCATGAGCTTATCTACAAACTTAGTTCAGTCTCCCAGTACTGCGGCTTAGTAAATCTTATGAGAAGCATAAATCTTTTCTGCCAAATAACTGGAAATGTTTCTAAATCCACTCATCTCCAATAAGAGGTGTCAAATTACACTTATGTCTAACAGGATGCTTCTGGAATCATACCTTCTTTAATTCTCTTTTCCGAGCTTCTTTTCCTTAAGAGAGGGAGAGAACATAAAACTTAAACCCTTGAACATTAGCATTTTCTCCAATTTAATACAGGTAATTTTTTACTGTCAGAGGTTGCTCTGTGTGCTGTAGGATATTTAACACCCTTCCTTGCCTCCACTAGATACCAATAGCACCCTTCTAATTATGGCAATCAAAACTGCCTCAAGACATTTTTTAGTTATTTTAAAAAATAACTATGAACCTGAAAAAATGCCATTAAGTACTAAAAAGGCACTTACAAAGCAATTTGTTTAAAATGTCACATACAAAAAAGAAGGCTTTAAACTAATTCTCCTTCGCAAGTCTACCAAATTAGAAATATGGGTACTATCTTTTGTTGCATGTTTGAAGTTTTAATCATGTGCCCACTAGAACACTGGATAACTTTAATTACAAATACTACAGATCTTATAATTAAGAAAATAATAAAATAGACTCCCTGAAGCAATTTTTACCATCCCTCTTCTTCATCATTCCACATTAATGAACACTTACTGGCTTGGTCTGTAGGGTTCATAAATTTTCCACTTTTGGTGGATGACGTGGATCTCCGCCCCATGTTGACAAGTTGTTTGATTTACTTGCTTGTTTAGAAAATAAAACCTAAAACCTGCGAAGACAAAAAGGCTTATTTTTCCTTAATTTACAAAATTTCT
Organism: Capra hircus; assembly: GCF_001704415.2. Lineage (NCBI taxonomy): Eukaryota > Metazoa > Chordata > Mammalia > Artiodactyla > Bovidae > Capra > Capra hircus. The sequence goes on along the minus strand of NC_030812.1, from coordinate 93,705,296 downwards.
TCCTTTTTATATTTATAAAATTTTCTTCCTGACCATCTCTGAAAAGAAACTTCTATTATTAAGACCTTGTTCTTTCCCTAGTTTTAACTTAATGCCCAGGAAAAACAGCTTCAACTTCTCCAACCACAAAAAATTAGATTCCTATTATTTATAAAGGTAATAATGAGTATGAAGACTACTACTATCATTAACTCATCAATTAACTTTCTTTTATGGATCACAGCACTGACCCATCAATTGGAAAAAATCAATCATCAAAGAATGTTTCAGCAATATGACACACACTATGTACACAAGAGTCATTTGCTCTTTTCTTATATTCTCCCTTTATTTATATGCAGGGTGAAACAGGAGTAAAAGGGAAATGGGGGTAATGATCTGGGCTCAAGGACAAATAGCTCATCCTTGTCTTTCTCCATGGTTTCTTGGCATGTATTCTCATCACCTCTAAGACAGTAAAAACTCACAATTTAAGCCTATTTAATAATTTAGATTTAGTTCCAATTCAGATATAATTCTTGACTCTTAAACAGAAACTTAAAAATATAAAACCACAGATAGTCAAAATATTATATGAGCTTGTACAAACATCAACATTAAGATACAAATTTTTCTTACTAATGTCTACTTGACTCCTGACTCGTATTTTTTAAGGTAACTGAAAGGGTAATTGTATATGAGGGACAATATTTTGTAACTGAAAACTTTAATTGACCTAAGAAATTATTACGGGTTCCCCAGAAGGCGCAGTGGTAAAGAAAGAGCCTGCCAGTGCAGGAGATGCAAGAGACTTGGGTTCGATCCCTGGGTAAGGCAGATCACCAGAGGCGGAAATGGCAACCCACTCCAGTATTACTGCCTGAAAAATCACCAGGACTGAGGAGCCTGGCGGGCTACAGTCCATGGGGTCGCACAGAGTTGGACAAGACTGAGCCCACACGCAGGAAGACACTATTACAATCACCTCTTCCAGTTATTCCAAATGGATGACAACTTTCTGATATTTTGCTCTTTCCAATAAGAAAGAGTAATACATTTCCTTCCCTTTGAAAGCAGACACTTTGGGGAAGATCATGAGGTAGATTTTTTTAAGCAGACCATAGAATTATACCTTCCCTTCACGAAGGTTTTGTCAGGCAAGTTTATTAGTTAATGCGTCTTTCATAAAGTGTCCAACTGCCTTGATTTCTGCTAAACGCTTCAAAGCTGTTCCAGTTGCAACTAATTTACCCTGTCAAGGGTTTGCTTCTCAGAAAAACTGGAATTGGGGAAGAAAGGAAGCGGAAACAAGCAAAATTAGCACAAATAAAAGCACTCACATCTTTGATGGCCTGTATCTTTTTTGCTTCCCTCTCTCAATTACCCTCAGGCTCATTTTTTTTTTTTAACCCTCTTCTTCCACAAATGAAACCTAGGATAGTTACAAAGGACACTGGAACCTTAGTCTGCACAAACTACTTGTCTTGTCTAAAACCTGAGGAGATGGGTAAATCGGGTTACGAATCGTTCAGGGTAACTCTCAACAGTCAAAAAGGCTCCCAAGGGACGGAACCCAAGTCCAGCAAAGAAGCCAACAGCATTTGCAACTGCCGAAACCATAGCGACGGTTGACCCCTGACTCGAGGTAGCAGCAAACCTAAGGCAACCAACCGGTCAGCGTCAGGAGGCGGCGCTGACCGACCCAGGCGAAGACAGCCGCTTAACCGCTGGACGCAGCGCCGCCCCAAGAGACCCCCTAGGCCGCGATCGGGGAGACCCCCATCGCGGAGAACAAGAGCGGGACTGAGGGGCCTGGCGTTCCCGAGGCAACCGCGCGGGCCCCGGGAAGGGACGGGAAAGGTGAAGTAACGGAGCGGAACCATCCCGCACACTCACGCTTCTGCTGGGCTCCTGGGGCTGTGAGAAGCGGGGAGGGGACGATTCTCGGCCCGTTTCACTTCGTAAGGGCCTTCACCTCTCCCTTTCGGTCAACCACCCAACCACCGCCATCTTGAAACCTCGCGCCCCTCCGCCATCCCTACGTCACTTCCGGGCCGAAGATCTCCGCGTTTCTTCGCCCTGGAACCATAGAGACTAACCGAGAGCTGCAGGACCAGAGTCTCTTCCGCCCCAATACAGTACCGAATTGGTTGGTTATCGGCTAAGAGCCCGCCTCCACCACTCAGAACAACGGTTTCATGTTGATTGATACTTGTCTAGCCCAATAAGAGTGTGAAAATGAAGCGGGTGGGCTATGTGTTTGGCTGAGGAGACTTCTGTACTAGCTGTCCGGCCACAGGCATTCTGACCTATCATCCGAGAGTGGCTTTTATTACAGGCCGATTCCAGATAGGGGACTATTCAGGGCTATTTGTGTCACCTGGAATTGTGTTTCTGTAGGTTTTCTCCTCGTTTATGACGTAAGCGCATGAGATCTTTGGGGAGTTTCAGTTTGAAAAGGAATCCCGGAATAACGCTTGCTGCCTTGCCTCATGCATTTAGCTAGGTTGGCTTGCTCCTGGAAGTTGATATTTTTCCAGAGAACATTTGTAGACCTGAGGAAATCAGTGTAAATGTTAGAGTCCCAGACTGCTAATCTACAGGATTCGTTTTTTGAAGAGGAAATGTGAGGACACACGTATAGTCAATTTTAAATTTACGAGAGGTGAGGTTGGTTTATATTGTGTCTTTTACCTACCGGTCTTTTCACTCACAAAATATCCTTTATCACGTCACCGTACAAAGGGGTGTGTTCCCTTAGGTCTAATCTTCGTCCTTTCCTTCTCTTTTGTCTGCTCTTTATCTAAGACTCCTCCCATATCTTTTCCCCTTAAAGGTGAGTTTAAACATTCAAAAATAGTATCTCTTACAGGAAAGTATGTTAGATATGGGCTTTCCTCATATCTCAGCTGGTAATGCAGGAGACCCCTTTTGGATTCCTGGGTGGGGAAGATCCTCTGGAGAAGGAAATGCAACCCACTCCAGTATTCTTGCCTGGAGAATCCCATGGACAGAGGAGTAGCCTGGCAGGCTACAGTCCATGGAGTCGCAAGAGTCGGACACAAATTAGCAACTAAAGAGAGAGAGATGTTAGATATAGGTCAGTTCTTACTATCAGTTATAAATATTCCAAGATCTTGACGGAGATACATACTAACTTTTTAGAGAATGTTTAAATATGCGCTTAACCTGTAAGATTGGTCCCTTACCTAAAGCTTTGTTTTACAAGATTATTGGTTTGGTTTTTGGCTGAATTCTGAGTCCCACAAGAGCAGTACGTTTTTAAGTTTCCGAATCAGATAATAAATGCAAAATAAAAATTTTGAAGGTGAACTAAATTGTGATGTTTTGCAACTAATTTATAGAAGCAGTGTCAGAAGGGAAAGAAAATGAAGACTAATTTTGAAAAGCTATAGTGTTTCATCTAAATTGTGCTTTTAAAATGTCAAGATGTCTTTTTTAATTGGATGCAAGAATCACCTGTAACGAACATTCTTGCAGGAATTACTTTTAAAATAATTTTGTGAGTAGAACCCACAAGTCTCAATGGGGAGTTACTGGTAGTTAGGATTTAGAAAATAAACCCTTGCTTCAGAAATTCAGCTGAACCGCTAGGCCTCTATAGCCTTGGGATTTTTCTGAAATTAGATAATTAATGTAATGGATCACCTGAGATTTTTATATAGCAGGGAAAGCTTCCTCCTTTTTGCTGGTATTGAAAACGAAATTTAGTTTTTCTTAAAACTCATAAAGTAATAAATTACAACTTTCCTTTAAACAACAAATTTTTAAAAGAGTAGCAGGTGCCTCTCCTACATTTAAATGCATTATATATATATATAATATATGTATATGTATATGTGAGATTTGCTTATTTTAAAAATGCTCCAAAGTGTTTAGATATTCACTTGAGGAAAATTTAATCATCACACCACAGTTGGTCAGGATTGATTGCAATTACAGCAGCAATTTTTATTTTTTTATTTTAACTTTTATCTCTTAACAGTCAGTCTGAATTACAGAGTAGTAATTAGTAGAAGTTTCCAGAACAGCCGCCTCCTTTGAAGTAAATTGTTACAAACCAGATTTCAGTCTCTTCCAGTTTAGGGCAAATTGCATTTAAACTGATGGTCACAATTACCGTAGTCTTTCTGTTTCATTCGAAGGCTCAGCTTTCACGTGGGTGCAGAAGTTACTGTGTCCCTTAGAACTAAATGATGTCTGAAGTTAGTGATAGTCTCTTCATTCAATGCAAATTTTGAAAATTTTGACTGGGAATTAGAAAAGGAAAAGGTCACCCCTACACGCTCCTCTGCAATAGCATTCACCCTAATGTTGATCTGTAGAGCACAGTGAGAGGACCTCCCAGGATGCAGTCTTTAACTCACAGGTCTAGCACCAACTGATCCAGACATTCATTGTTGATAGAAAACTCTAGAGTCATCTAGTTGTAGCATTTCTGAATCCTCGGAGTTGTTTGCTGTATTTATATCTTGTTGGAAGCTTATGGAAAATGAAGCTAATCAGAGAAGCAAAACACCATTATGGAGAGAGAAGCAGAGAAATATTCCCAGTGGCAAATAAAGTAACTTTATTTCATTTGATGTTTCACTGTGTTGGTGACCTCAGTAATGGCATGATGATATTTTTCTGAAGCTGACTTGAATTCCACCAGATGCTTCTCGTAACTTTTGATGGCTGCTTGAAGCTGTGTTTTCTCCACTGCTCCCAGGATGGCACGGAAGATCATATCTATCCCTAGGCCAAGAACAGCAACTCCTATGCTACCGAGGAGAGACGCACCAATTTGAGCTAGCACAGTGACCAACTTGTTAATTATGCCAGTTGTGACATTTGAGCCCACAAGTTTAACAGCCACTGCACTGGCGGCAGAAGTGGCTTCTCCCAGGATGACTGAAATAACCTTCTGTACTATCGCAATTTTCTCGGTTTCTCTTTCCTTAATATCCTGAAGTTTTCTATAAAGAGTTGGCTCTAGTTTATCTTTTAGTGCTTCATCCACCTTTTGCAATTCTTTTTGGATGTTCATCATGGCTTGGATGATGATATCACAGTTTTCTTTGATGGTCCCATCTCTTTTCATTTCAATGGAAGGTAACGTACACCCTAAGTGCATGTTTAAAACCCCAATCAGCTTATTGGTGGCATGGAAGCTGTCAGATAAGCAGTCAAGGAGCTCCTGGTGAAGACGGTTTACTTCTTGTCGCCTTTTTGGGTTCTCTGGATAGAGGAAGTCACTTTGAGCCATATTTCAAATATGGTCTCTGAAAAATACAATAGGAAATCTTTACTAGAAATCTTGAAAAATATCTGCTGGTTGCATAGATTTGACCAGGAACTCTTTTACTATGTGGATAAAAAAGTAGTATGCTACCAAAGGAATTTCTCAGAAAACTCAACATGTTCTTCAAAATCATTTTTTAAATGTGAAGTCACTGTATGAAAATACGGGTAACATAGTACAACCCATGGATGCATTAATCATGGCATTAGATCTTGTGTTGGGGAGAATCCTAGATAGTACAGATTTGTATTTGTCTAACATCTGATTACAGAGAAGGCAATGGCACCCCATTCCAGTGTTCTTGCCTAGAGAATCCCAGGGACAGGGGAGCCTGGTGGGCTGCTGTCTGTGGGGTGGCACAGAGTCGGATACAACTGAAGCGACTTAGCAGCAGCAGCAGCAACATCCGATTATTAATAGATGTGATTATTTCCAAGTAATATTTAATAATGTATTTAAGTGGTTAGCTCTTGATTACCAGTGCTTCTTAATTTCCTCAACCTATAGTCACCACTTTGAATAGACCTACCAAATTGATATTCTAATATTTGAAATTAGTAAGGTTAGAAGAATATTAAGATCTCTAAGTTTACAGGGCAACAGCTTATTTTATTTATGCACTCATCTTTTATTTGAGTGGTTATTCTATTCACATGGTTTAAAAAGTATATAGCGTATATAGTATATGTAGTTAAAAGTATAACATATGCTCTGTTATTTTAAAATATTAAAAAATCAAAACACTTTATATCTTTACAGGCAAATATTTGCACTCCAAAACCTAAGAAGCATCCAGAGGCAACACAGAATATTTACAAAACGATCCTCATGATAGAAGTATATTTGCAAAATTGCTTAAAGTCTCACTTGCAGAGGCAGTCATCCTGGTGGAAGGGACAGAGCAGTTATGAATATCTCTCTGTTTCTCTATTTGCAAAGCTTTTAGGTTAACTTCTTTAGAATTGTCTTTACTGCACTTGGCCATTATTCAAATAAGCTAGAGTTGGCCTCAGAAAGAAGATAATAGCATTCCAGGAAGGTGTTAAGGAATAAGTAGCAAGAATCCACCATAGGGGGAAAAAGAGTACGCCATAGAATGAATAAGCCAGATGTTTATATCCTGCTTGTGTTTGTATTTTTGGCACTCTTCTGAGTGAACGTGGGTGAAAGTTTGGACCCAGTGAGAACAATGTTCCTCACTACGCGCACTTAGAGTAGTCTTTCTACGTACCTGACATTGATTGTTTTGTTTGAACTCTGGGGAGAGAAGAATAAGAAAATGGAGTCCTTTTTACCTGTGTAGGATCTGGCATATTCTCATTGAAAAAACAACATGCTGATCAATTGGGGCCCTATCTTTCTATGACCATGGTTTTGGATATTTATAGTGTATTTATAGTATATTTATGGTATTTCTAGGCCTGGATATTGGGAACCTTGGAAGCATGGGATGAAGGAATGAAGATATTTTCTCTCAGGAAAGTAAACATGAATATGACCTATCCTCCATGTTAGAAAGATACAGTATGGAAATGGAAATGGGAAATTTTTGAAAAACAGATTAGGAATATCATTATTTTTGCTCTTAGTTTTAGAAAAATGCACTAGTACCCCAGATGGAGTAAATTGTATCATGATCAGATATTCATTTTTATCTTTCATTTAGATATAGTATGCATACACATAAACACACACCAGAGTAAATTGTATCATGGTCAGAAATTCATGTTTATCTTTGATTTAGATATAGTACACACACACACACACACACACACACACACACCAGACACAAGTGTCCACAAATCAGTAAATAGAAAACATCTCAATTCTGTTTAAAGAAATTGTTGAGTGAGTGAAGTGAGTGAAAGTCGTTCAGTTGTGTCCGACTCTTTGCGACCCCATGGACTATACAGTCCATGAAGTTCTCCAAGCCAGAATACTGGAGTGGGTAGCCATTCTTTTTCCAGGGGATTATCCCAACCCAGGGATTCAACCCAGGTCTCCCACATTACAGGCAGATTCTTTACCAGCTGAACCACAAGGGACTATTAAATATTCCCCAAACTCACTATTGGGTTGCAAACTGTAGTTTGCTAACCACAAACTATTACTTTGATTTTGCTTTTTCTCTCCTAGAAATTTTACATTAAACCTTTTTGTTGTTGTTCCTAGTATTCAGATCTTATGAAGTGAAAACTCCAATTTCTGGCTTTGAGTTCTGAAGATCACAGATTACATCCCCATTCAGAAATTTAGGTGAGAAGAGTCTTTCATACCCTGAACAAGTGAAAATTTTCTCTAAAAACTATCATATGCCATTATTTGAAGGCTTAACTTTTAGAAAAAGGTGTGTGGTTCTATTTACCTGAAGATAGATACTTGGAGAGATAACTTTCCCCCTTGATAAGAGGTTAAATGCTTCCAAGTGGTCAGTTGCTTTTCAATTAATTCATTGTTTTAACACAGCTTGACAAAGTAATCATAAAGTACATTTGAAAGACTAGACTTTTCCTTTCCTAAACATTGAAGCACCTTAAAAACACAGTATGAACTGGTGTTGTGCCAGGTGCAAGAGTAGATGGAATTATGGAGCAAAATAGTCCCCAAAGGAGACCCTGATTTATGTTTGATTTAATACAATATGTAGACACTCAAATCAGTAATAATTGAAATTAGTATTCCATAAATGATCCTGGAGTATTAAGACTTTTTAATGTTAACAGTGTAAAATTTTAAATGTTATCAGTACAGTAAGTGTAAAAAAAAAACAAAACGTGATACAATAGCTAGAAGAAAATAGATAATTTTTAAATGTCTGTATGGAGGGCTTCATAGGCTTAAAACCAGTGGGAATAAGTCACACAAACTTTAACAATGATGACCATGTAAAAAGAACTGAAAACAAACTGGTTAAAATGGAGGAAAAATGAAAAAAATATTGATTTCTAAAGTTTAGTTGTTAATAAAAGCAGTAATAATCTCATAGCTAAATACACTTTGAACAGACAGTAAAAGAAGAAATAGTAATAACTAATTGATGAAAGGTTCAGTCTTACCATAAATCAGACACAGTGTTTTTTCATCTACAAAAATAATGTTTTCTTCCCTTTACATACTAAAAACTCTTGGGCATTCACTTTTATACTCTTTTTCCTGGGTTCCAGATATCCATAATTTTGTGCCAATAACAAGTCTGAGTAAGAAACATCCTGATGTGCTCAGAATTATTTTTTACGTCTAATGAAGAAAGACTTTTATTGTCTTGAGTCAGGCTTACCTTCCTTTTTCTTCACTTGGGGAAGGGGACTTGATAGTTTCTGCAGAGAGATCTTCAGCAGGCCTGCCACTATACTTGCCCCAGTACTGAATATAGTTTAAAATTATTTCTGTCCCAACAGTGAGAGAAAAACTAGAGAACTAAGTGGAGGAGAGGTGGCGTTTGAAGGTGAAACCAGGGATTATGTTTTGGACAGGTGAAACTTGAAGAGCCCACTGAAGCAAGTAATTTAATAATGCAGTAGCAATTTATCTAATGGATAGTAGTGCTTTACTATTATAAGGTAGTGTGCTAGGCTCTGTAGAGCCTACAGAAATGAGGTAGATATGGTCCCTGCTTTTATAGAATTCCTAATGTAGGTAGGAAGTTAAAGACATTTAAGACTGCAGTGTCAAGTTGAAGGCAGTATGTCGTACCAAATTATAGATGGAGGTGGTGCATGCCTTCTGCAAACTCATTTAAAAGAACTCACACTTTGAAGTAAGAAACATCATATGGTGCCACTTATAAATGGGAATCTAAAAAAATGGTGTATCTGAATTTATTTGTAAAACACAAACAGTCACAGATGCAGAAGATAATCTTATAGTTACCTGGGGTAAAGGGAGGGGAAAGAGAAGCTGGGAGATTGGGATTGACATATACACACTACTATATATAAAATAGGTAAGTAATAAGCATATGCTGTATCTCACAAGGAACTCTACCCCGTATTATGTAATGACCTATGTGGGAAAAGAATCTAAAAAAGAGTGGAGATACTTATGTAACCGATTCACTTTTCTGTACAGCAGAATCTAACACAACATTGTAAAGAAAGAAAAGAAGAAAGTGAAGTCACTCAGTCATGTCTGAGTCTTTGCGGCCCCATGGATTGTAGCCTACCAGGCTCCTCAGTCCATGGAATTGTCCAGGCAAGAGTACTGGAGTGGGTTGCCATTTCCTTTTCCAACATTTTAGATCAGCTTTATTCCAATAAAAATTGAAAAAACAAAACAAAAAAACCTCACGCTTTAATAATATTGACCCTGGGGCCATGTGGAGACATCCAACTATCTAGGGAAATGATTTGTACCCTTTCAAACTGATGCTCTTAGATACGTGCTTGATATTTAAAGGACAGGTTATACACCATTTGGAGAAGGAAATGGCAACCCACTCCAGTACTCTTGCCTGGAAAATCCCATGGACGGAGAAGCCTGGTAGACTACAGTCCATGGAATCGCAAAGAGTTGGACACGACTGAGCGACTTCACTTTTTATACACTATTTGAAAAATCTTAGTTGGTGATGGGCAGCATTTGCACTATTGCCCATGACAATTTAGCTCTGACACTTGAATTGCTCCCTTCCCTCAGCAAAACGAAAAAGATCTGCCATCAGATGGAGTCACCTTTCTTAAAGATCACAGTTGTTACTCAGGCACGCCTCAAGTGATATCTTACCAACAATATGTAGTACTGTACCCAAGAGGAATTCTGGGCTGTATACTTTCCTCTATCTTATTGCATTTCAGGTTTGACCTTTTAAATACTGACTTTAAAATTCAATCTTTTAAAAGAATTTTAAAGTCATTTAAAAAATGATTTCTAAAGTTCAGCATCAGCAGGCAACTAAGTGGTGTATTTAATCCAGCTCTGATCAGCGGCTTCTTTTGTATGGTAGATGTCAACTTTAGACTATTTTTTATCACATGATAGTGCTCCTTATTAGCAATGGGCAGTTACCATTCACTTCTGTACAGCCTACTTTGAGCTGCTATTTGAGCGTTTTATTGTAGTGGTTCATGAAATAGAAAGAGCCCTGCGCAGCCTGATGGGGAATTGCTAACCAGTAGGTGGAGCGCTTGGCTCCTGGCACGTTAATTTCACCCCAGCCTGTACTAAGGCAGCTGTGCATTCTCTGCTGCTTTATTTGGGCTGTGGGTGGGTAAAACTTTATGTGATAAGAGTTCTGTTGCTAAAACAGTTTGGAAATCACATGTGTTTTGGCTTATTTTATTTAAAAAAAGGAAGTAGACAAATCCTGAAGCTACAGCTCGTATTAGGGACTTGGAATGAAAACAGGCTAGCTTCAGATGGATTCTTATTGGACCTAACTCATCAATTTTGTTGAAATGACAAGTAAACATTCATAATTAAAGAACATGTAAGAAATGGTAGAAATATACTGATGATTGTATCTAAAAGTTAATTTTGTGATACTGGGCTTCCCTGGTGGCTCAGATGGTAAAGTATCTGTCTGCAATGCAGGAGACCCGGGTTCGATCCCTGGATCAGGAAGATCCCATGGAGAAGGGAATGGCTACTGATGATTGTATCTAAAAGTTAATTTAGTGTTGTGACAGTTGTTTTAGTTTTTCAGGAAAGGAACCACCTTAAAATTAAAAGTGTATTGATTATCAAATAAGTAGATAAATACTTCTCAGGATACTTTTATGAATTATGTGGTGCATTTACTGTCCAGTGCTATAGGAATTTAAACAGAAATTTTAGGACCAAGATTATTAGAGGAAGATTCATGGAGAAAGTGACAGGTGATTGTGCTTTGATAGGTGGTAAAATTATAACACGAAGAAATTAAAAGATTTGATAAAACAAAGTATTTTAAAAAGTTTATAGCGATAATATATAAACACTTTAATATCCACAAGGAAAAGCATCCATAAATGTACCATCTTGTTTTTTTGAATTATTCCTTTCCAAAGTTTATTTAAAAGCATAAGTGCTTTTACAAAGTTGTGATAATAGTATAAATAATATTTCATCTTATATTAATTTAAATATTTCCCCCTATTTCTAGTTTTATACTTATTTTATTGGTTATATAAAATATACATATTTATATTTTATAAAATATTTCATATATATTTACCATAATTTTCTAAATCCTTAATTGTTTCACTATCTTAATATAAGTATTTTAATGCACATGATCCTTTTTCTCTCAGTTATCTGGATTATTTCCTCAGGGTAAATTTCCAGAGGAAATTCAAATCATATAAACATATAATTTATATAATCAATAAGAATAAAAATTTATATTACTTTTGATATGTACCGCAAGTACATTACAAAAGCTTTTCCACCTACATCAAAAATTAATTTTTGCAGCAGGACACTGGATGTGTTTCAAAGTCAAAGACAATTCTGTTAAATATTACTGGTTTGAGAAGCACAAGGTCAAATTTCAGAGAGTTCTTGCTTTTGTGGAAATGTGTCCTGAAAAAGTTAATGATGAAATGACACTGCAGTTTGCTTACAAATAATCTAGAAGGGAGATTGGAGTAGGTTCATAGTGGTAATAAGATCAACCTTATACTGATAATTTTTGAAGCCAGATCATGGGTATACGGGAGTTGATTATTGTCTTCACTTTTGTGTATGTTTGGACTTTTCTCATAATAACAATTAAAAATAGAAAGGAAGAAAGAAAGAAAACAAAGACCCTTTCTTAGCTTCCATTGTCTGGTCATTAGTGCTCTCTAAGCTTCTGCCTTTCTCCATGCTTTCTCTTATCCTCACTATCCATATTGGGTCTAGCTGTACTGCAAGGTCCACTTATCTGGGAGTGTGGGTTTAGGGTATGGGTGAAATCAGAAGCTTTTCAGGAGAATATAACAGCTACTAACTAGTTCTGAGCCTCCTTTAAATCAAAACCATGGCCTTTAATTTAAAAAAAAAGTTGATCATGCTGTGATGACACTCTGATATAAAAATTGTTTAAAATAATATTTCTGGCTACAAAGCAGAATATGGAGGTTGTTCACCAGCATTTATCAGATGTTCACTTGGGAACCTCTGCCATATACCTTGAGTAAGCAACGTTCCTTGCCCTCAAGAAGACAGCAGTCTATTTGGAGACACATAGCAAATGCCCAGTGGTATTTAACTGTAATAGAGCTTATGAAGGAACATAAGCACTAGACATTAACTAGAATAAGATTACACATTTATTCTAATCATAAATTAGATTACTGAATCATAAATGAATGTTAAAGACATAAAAGATGTTACAATCCATATAAACAGCACACTTTCACACACAGGTGTCCTTTCATCCTTATTCTTTTCTAAAACTGATGTCTCTACTACTTTAACTTCCTTGCTGACTTAATTATATAAGCTGTTAATTTTCTTCTTTCTTGGTATCTTCAGAGGCATAAATGATCACCAGGAACATGTCATGGGATCCACTTAAAGTTGTCTTGTTGCTTTATTATAATTATAGCTAGGATTAAAGTCTAGCATATTACTATAGATACCTTTTAATGTAGAGAAGCAGAGTATTATATCAATACTAACAGAAATACCCATATTGCTTACCTTGCTGTGTTTCTGAGTCCAGTGGTCCCAGCAGTTGTTTAGTAGTTGTTGTGCTTTTTCATCTGGTTTCATCTGGATGTTTCCAGTGGAATGTGATGACTTACAGGCTTTGTTAGTCTCTGCTGGGTCCCTCTGCCTGTCTGGTTTATTGACTGTTTCTACATGGTTTAGTTCTCAGAATCCTGTTATCTTCTATATTAACATAAAATCGGTATGTATTAAGTAATATTGGACTGCAAGGAGATCCAACCAGTCCATTCTAAAGGAAATCAGTCCTGAATATTCATTGGAAGGACTGATGCTGAAGCTGAAACTCCAGTGCTTTGGCCACCTGATGCAAAGAACTGACTCATTGTAAAAGACCCTGATGCTGGGAAAGATTGAAGGCAGGAGGAGAAGGGGACAACAGAGGGTGAGATGGTTGGATGGTGTCACCGACTCAATGGACACGGGTTTGGATGGACTCTGGGAGTTGGTGATGGACAGGGAGGGCAGGCTTGCTGCAGTCCATGGGGTCAGACATGACTGAATGACTGAACTGAACTGAACTGAATATAACTTGAAAAACTAATACAATGATAAAACATTAAATTTTTTATTCTTTAATGGACTTTTAATTTGAAAAATGTTGTCCAACTGAGCTAATTTGATTCAGTAGAGAAGATGCCTCTTTGATTGAAACTCTCAGAATTTTGAGGTCCCGTCATGTCAGCTATTCCAGATATTAAATTTATTTTAGCTTCTTGTTGCCTTTTGTACCTCCTGTTGCTGATTGCTCTAAGTTCTCAAGACATATGGATAGAGATATTTTCAGCCAAATGTGTTTTGTGTGTGTGTGTGTGTGTGTGTGTGTGTGTGTGTGTGTGCTCGTGCTCTTCTTTCCTGGCTGGAAGTTCTGCTCTTTATTACTGTCTTCTGTGTTATCTTGGTTATTTATCTTGACTCCTTTTCCTTAAAGCTTAGATCAGAGTCTCCCACTCTTCTTCCTCTAGATTCTGTCCTAATCTCTATTGATTCCTCTACAGCAGAGATGTATCAGAAGCAGGAAAATCACTCAACCTCAATAGCTTAGTGGAAACACCATGGGCTTTAGAGTTGGACAGTCCCTATTTTGTGTATAGGGGCTTCCCTGGTGGCTCAGATGGTAAAGAATCTGTCTGCATTGCGGGAGACCTGGGTTCAGTTCCTGGGTTGGGAAGATCCCCTGGAGAAGGGAATGACAACCCACTTCACTATTCTTGCCTGGAGAATCCCATGGACAGAGAAATCTGGCAGGTTATAGTCGGTGGGTTGCAGAGTCAGACATGACTTAGTGACTAAATCACCAAGACAATATGGTGTAGAGGTTGACTGTCTAGTCTGAAGGGGACAACCTCAGTTCTAGGAAATTTCTCTACCCAGGAAAAGGACTTGCTACTACCAGTTCATTTCATTTTTTCAATAATCAATATAAATCTAGATTTCTATGTGTCAATTTAAAATTTGCAACTGATAACAAATTGTGGTAGGTCAAACAAAGCATATCTGGTTAGATTTTTCCTGTGAATTGTCAGTTTGTGACCCTTTGACAAAAATATTGAGATCAAATATGAGACCATTAAAATTGTCTAGATGAGAGTTCACCGGAATAGTAGTTACGAGAATGGAAGGGAAGGGGTGGATTGAAATAAGTTAAAAGAGTGTTAACAAGTTTTAGGGACTGATTCAGTATGGTTAAGAGAAAAGGAAAATAGATTTTGAGCCTCAACAATGAGGCAAGGATCAAGAGGACAGTGTTTTTGGAGGAGATGAGTGCAGTTTGGGATAATTGTGTGATATATACTGGTATAGTTACCATATGATGACCAGTTCAGTTCAGTTCAGTTCAGTCGCTCAGTCGTGTCCAACTTTTTGCAACCCCACGAATCACAGCATGCCAGGCCTCCCTGTCCATCACCATCTCCCGGAGTTCACTCAGACTCACATCCATCGAGCCCGTGATGCCATCCAGCCATCTCATCCTCGGTCGTCCCCTTCTCCTCCTGCCCCCAATCTCTCCCAGCATCAGAGTCTTTTCCAATGAGTCAACTCTTCGCATGAGGTTGCCAAAGTACTGGACTTTCAGCTTCAGCATCATTCCTTCCAAAGAAATCTCAGGGTTGATCTCCTTCAGAATGGACTGGTTGGATCTCCTTGCAGTCCAAGGGACTCTCAAGAGTCTTCTCCAACACCACACTTCAAAAGCATCAATTCTTCGGCGCTCAGCCTTCTTCACAGTCCAACTCTCACATCCATACATGACCACAGGAAAAACCATAGCCTTGACTAGACGGACCTTAGTGAGCAAAGTAATGTCTCTGCTTTTGAATATACTATCTAGATTGGTCATAACTTTTCTTCCAAGGAGTAAGCCTTTTAATTTCATGGCTGCAGTCACCATCTGCAGTGATTTTGGAGCCCAAAACAATAAAGTCTGACACTGTTTCTACTGTTTCCCCATCTATTTCCCATGGAGTGATGGGACTGGATGCCATGATCTTCGTTTTCTGAATGTTGAGCTTTAAGCCAACTTTTTCACTCTCCTCTTTCACTTTCATCAAGAGGCTCTTTAAGTTTTCTTCACTTTCTGCCATAAGGGTGGTGTCATCTGCATATCTGAGGTTATTGATATTTCTCCCGGCAATCTTGATTCCAGCTTGTGTTTCTTCCAGCCCAGCGTTTCTCCTGATGTACTCTGCGTATAAGTTAAATAAGCAGGGTGACAATATACAGCCTTGATATACTCCTTTTCCTATTTGGAACCAGTCTGTTGTTCCATGTCCAGTTTTAACTGTTGCTTCCTGACCTGCATGCAGATTTCTCAAGAGGCAGGTCAGGTGTTCTGGTATTCCCATCTCTTTCAGAATTTTCCACAGTTTCTTGTGATCCACACAGTCAAAGGCTTTGGCATAGTCAGTAAAGCAGAAATCGATGTTTTTCTGGAACTCTCTTGCTTTTTCCATGATCCAGCGAATGTTGGCAATTTGACCTCTGGTTCCTCTGCCTTTTCTAAAACCAGCTTGAACATCAGGGAATTCACGGTTCATGTATTGCTGAAGCCTGGCTTGGAGAATTTTGAGCATTACTTTACTAGCATGTGAGATGAGTGCAATTGTGTGGTAGTTTGAGCATTCTTTTGCATTGCCTTTCTTTGGAATTGGAATGAAAACTGACCTTTTCCAGTCCTGTGGCCACTGCTGAGTTTTCCAAATTTGCTGGCATATTGAGTGCAGCACTTTCACAGTATCATCTTTCAGGATTTGAAACAGCTCAACTGGAATTCCATCAGCAGAAATGTAGATCTGGAGATCGGGAGAATTTCTGAAGCTACACTGGGAGATTTAGGTGTCATCTGCACATAGATGATGTTTATAATTAATGGGGACAGGTGAGATCTTTTTTTAAAACATAATTTAGCCTTCATTTATTAATATTTAGGTTTCACTGGGTCTTTGTTGCTGTGCACGGGCTTTCTCTAGTTGCAGCGAGTAGGGGCTACTTTCTAGTTGCAGTACACAGACTTCTCATTGCAGTGGCTTCTCTTGTTGTGGCTCCCAGGCTCAAGAGCATAGGCTCAGTAGTTTTGGCACTTGGACTTAGCTGCTCCGTGGCATGCTCCACGGCATGCTCCATGGCACCCCCAGATTGGGGATTGAACTTGTGTCTCCTACATTGGCAGGCAGATTCTTTACCACTGGACCATGAGGGAAATCCCCAGGTGAGGTCTTGAAGGGAAAAATTAGAGAATATGAGGGAGGCTAAAGACACATCCTTGCTGAGATTAGGAGACTGGAAAGAACTTGCTAGTATAAGGAAGAAAAGCCTATAAAACAAGCAAATTCTTGGAGAGGATGTAGAAGGACCAGATTTGTACAGCATCGTGGAGGCCTCTGGAGGAGAAAAACTTGAAGTAGGAAGAGGTATTCAGCAATTTTAAATAAGGCAGAGAATTCAAGATGTTTGTGTGTGTTAGTCACTTAGTCATGCCAACTCTTTGCAACCCCATGGACTATAGCCTGCCAGCCTCCTCTGGCCATGGAATTCTCCAGGCAAGAATACTGGAGTGGGTTGCCAGTTCTTTCTCCAGGGTATCTTCCTGACCCAGGGATTCAACCTAGGTCTCTTGCAAGCAGATTCTTTACCATCTGAGCTGTAAATAGGCCAAGAAATTTTATGGTTAGAAGTTATTGGTGCCCTGTAAGAAAATAATGAGGGATAGAAATAAATTATTGTTGTTGTTCAGTCACTAAGTCATGTCTGACTCTTTGTGACCCCAGGGAGTATAACCTGCCAGGTAACTCTGTCCATGGAATTCCCTGGCAAGAGTACTGGGAAATGCTGGAGTGTGTTGCTTTTTCCTCCAACAGAGAATCTTCCCAGACAAGGGATGGAACCCACATCTCCTGCATTGGCAGGTGGATTTTTTTTTTTTAACCACTGAGCCACCAGCGAAGACTAGAAATAAATTACAATAATGTGAAGAATTTCTCTCTCGGTAAATTTGAGAATTAAAGGAAGGAGTGAGATGGGATCATTACTTAAAGGGAAGTTCAGTTCAGTTCAGTCGCGCAGCCATGTCCAACTCTTTGTGACCCCATTAGTTTGGGGTCAAACATTTTTCGTTTTTAAACTGAGTGGGAGGAAATCCCCTGGTTGTCCAGTGATTAGGTCTCCATGATCCCCTGCAGGGGGTACAGGTTTAATCTCCGGTTGGGAACTAAGATCCTGCATGCCATGCAGCATGATCAAAATAGAAAATAAAATATAAACTGAGTAGGGCAGTGTTGGGCTGCATTGCGAGGCTTGTGGGATCTCAGTTCTGTGACCATGGATTGACCCCAGGCCACAGTGGTAGTGAAAGTCCAGAATCTTAACCAACTGAATAGGAAAATGAGTATATTCATAGTCAAAGGAGAAGGACAAATGAAGAGGGAGAGATGGAGGATACAAGATGTATTAGTCAACTTGGGCTGCCATAACAAAATACCATAGCCTTGCAGCTTAATCAACAGGAATTATTTCCTCATAGCTCTGGAGGCTGAGAAATCTCAGATCAAAGTATGGGCCCATTCAGTTTTTCGTGAGGGCTGTCTTCCTGATTTGCAGTCAGTCACCTTCTGGCTGCAGTCTCACAAGGTGGAAAGAGTAAGGGAGGGTGCTCTCTGTCGTCTATCTTACAAGGATACTAATCCTGTCATATCAGGGCCTTATGACTTCATTTAACCTTAATTACCTCCTAACAGGCCCTGTCTCCAAATACAATCATACTGGAAATTAGAGTGTCAACCTACTAGATTTCAGAAGGATGCATTCATAGCACAGTTCAGTTCATAGCACAAAAGGAAGAGGGGGTAGTTGATAGAGCATAATTCTAGAGAAAATATCAAAAGAGGACTGTAACATTGGTTATAGATATTAATATTCCTCTCTATTGCAGAAGAGGACAATTTGTGATGAAAGGACATTTTTAGACAAGATAGACATTTTGGGAGTTTGGATTAGATAGCCTTGATCCTCTTTGGAATACTGCCATCTCTACCTCCTCTGTCTGCTGCTGTCTACCTTTCAGATTTGTTTAATAGTTACTTGAAATATTCTGTTCAGGATTTTTAGCTGTAATTAGTAGGAAAGACTGAATGGAGTGTGAGTGAGTATTAGTTGTTCAGTCATATCTGACTCTTTGCGACCCCATGGACTGTAGCCCACCAGGCTCCTCTGTCCATGGGATTCTCCAGGCAAGAATATTAGAGTGGGTTGCCATGCCCTTCTCCGGTATATGGAGAGTACTTGCTCTGTTTTAACTGGAACCAGAGTCCCTCTGCGTAATCTTTAATGCTTTATCCAATCTTTTCCACTAGACTGGATGGTTACTGAGGGTAATGCCTGAGTATCCATAGGTCAGCATATCCAATACGAGATCTAGCATGCGATATTTAATATGTGATTTAAAGTTTACGAAAATCTGTATTCTACTCTGCTTTAATTATTTTTGTTACTATTTTTATTAAAGTACAAGATCATTTATGCTTATATAGCTTTCCAACCTTTGACAGGAGTTATCCTCATGTTTTAGATTATACTTTCAGTCTCTATGGTTGACACATGCATTTATGGTTGACACATGCATTTTCATTTGGATTCCTACTTGTTTTACAGTGCTGAAACTTTTCTGCTGGAGAAATGTCTTCAGAATCAGAAAAGGATAAAGAGAGGCTCATTCAAGCTGCTAAAACATTCTTCTTTTACATGCAAGATCTTGCTTCCTTCACAAATGCACTCACCAAATTGTTCAACAGCAGTATGAGCACTCAGATCCTCTTGATGACTGTGAAAGAAGATGGTAATGTGAAGGCTGTCTTTGAACAAATGCTCAAAATTTTTAAGGAGATGCAGTCTGTGGTGGCGGCCAAGCAGGACCCAATGCAAAGTGAACCTTTAAGTTCCAAGATTGCAACAGCTATGTCCTCTATGGTTGAGAAGAGTAACAATATAAGGGAGGTGCAACAGTCAACCAAAGAAATGTTCAAAAATGTCCAGTTACCTATCATTGCCTCTGTGCTGAATAGTGGTAACATTCTTGAGAGTTTGGAATCTTCTCTTTTACTCTTGATGAAATATCCCATCATGAATCTCCAGTTAAGTGACTTCTACAGGAAAGAACAATCAGATGCCACTACATCTGAGAAAAGTCCAGGTCCATCCAAAGCCACTACAATAGATGCCTTGAAAAAGTTGCAGGATGCACTCAACATTGAGAATGCTAAGTATACCATTAAGTCAGCTGCAGATCAAATGGAACAAATTGTCAAAACTATGGGACCAATCTTAGAGGTCCTCCAAAAATCCATAAAAACTATGGAAACCAAGTTTTCTGTGTTTAAGAAACCCAGGAACTAGTAGGAGTGCAACAGAAGTATTCATGCTGGTCAGAAAACCAATTCAAATCATGCAAGTTTTCATAGTACTCCCTAAGACCCTCAGTGCCCAACATGTGATCTATTGGGACATGAATTCAAAGAGTAGTCACCTGGCAAACCATGTACCTCAACTTTTGCTTTATTCAAATAAAAATAAATAACCAAAGAAATCCTGCTTAAAATTGTGGTTCCTGAAAAGAATATATTGTTCAAAAAAAGCAAAATATGATATGATATTTGAGGATATTTTTAAACATTGTATTTCATCTTAAAGCATAATTGAAATAACCTTCAATTAATTTCTACTGTTAGTAATCCTATTTCTAGTTTCTACAGTGCAAGGTCTAGGTAAATATATACATTATCACTAAATAATGTTCAGGTCCTAGGAAACAATTTCTCTATTTTTGTCACCCATATACAATTTCTGTACACTTCAGTGGCTTGCCTATCATAAGCCATCACTAAATACCTTTGACATGATTTATCCAGAAGTAAAAAAGAATAATGAATGAGGAGTAATAGAATTTTCTTGCCTATGTGAATAAGACCAAAGCAGATGAGTCAGTCTTTGTTTCCTACTGAGGTCTTATGATGAGGAGATATTAGAGGTTGAAAAATGAAAGTACTCTAACATTTTACACAGACATATAGACACACACAGACACACAGACTCTCATACACACACACAGACCTAACACTTGCTACTTGACCGAAACAGAAGTAAGATTTCTGAGATGTGCTTGATTGAATTGGGGGAAAAAAAGACAGATCCATTTGCCTGCCATAAAGTCTTGGGTTCTCATGAATTGCAAATGAGTGTATGCTCTCAAGATTGCCATATTTCCCTTTATATCTAATAGGAACTTTGTGAAGCACAAGAAAGGCAATTAAGGGCGCTAATTTTTTTTTTTTCTTTTCAAGAAGTATGAAATTTACTATTCATTTTAAAAGCAGTTAACTCTAGTTCTCTTTTGGAATTTTCCTTTCTGAGAATACCAGACCTTTCCTCATTTAAATATTTTCTTGTTAAAAATCTTAGATCCCATTTTCTCTTTCAAAAAAATAAATGCTTGCTTTTCATCTATATCTCAGAGGAACTAAGCAGCCTGGACTTTCAGAATTCATGGGTTTGGAACTAGCTTTCATCTTCACCCCCATTTAGCTCAATTAGTAGGGTCTTTAGAGACCTAGTGATTCCCCATCAACCCACTTATCTTGTCTACTCCCTGAAAGAAGAGTCGGAGAACATTCTTAGCTGGGAAGTTGGATTTGCACTTTTAAAAAACCTAATTGTTTGCACATAATGGGGATTCAATATATCTTTGATATTTGCTGGGTAATTAGATGTTTTACTTCTTTATCTTCACACGCATATACTTGCTTTCTTAGCAAATGTGCTTAAATTTGCAGTGAAGGCTTAAAATCCAATTTGCCATAAAGTCCTCTGGAAATTAACATATGAGTTTAAATTCTAACTTTTGTGATAGTTTAGAAGAAATGTGTGTGCAACACCCCATTACAGGCAGTAAGATTCCACTGACATCTTTCATTAACTTCCCTTTTTATTTCTTGCATTTCTGTGTTTTGTCCCATCTGAGACAGACAGGCTGGGACCTGAGATCCTTTGCTACAGTCCTGCAGTACTTGGACCTAGACACACCTGTATGGGAAACTGTATGGGACTACAAATAACTGTGCGTGGGTAGGTGAAATAAATTCTGGACCCAAAAGATACAAAGAAACCCAAAACCCAACTGCCACATCTGAAGAGCCCTGAGCAAAAACAGGGTACTGCACAAGCCCCCTGCACACACCACCACCTAAAGAGTGGGCAAAACACCTAAGCCACCCCTCTGGCCTGACCGGTAGACACATTCCTACCCTCACACAAGAAACAGGCTTGCCCTTCCCCTCTCTCAGGGAGCAAGCAAGCAAGGGAGCCTGTTGTTTGCTCTCAGGTTCCTCCTGCTGCTTCCCGGGTGGTTCAGAGGTTAAAGCATCTGCCTGCAATGCGGAAGACCCAGGTTTGATCCCTCGGTGGGGAAGATCCCTGGGAGAAGGAAATGGCAACCCACTCCAGTATTGCCTGGAGAATCCAATGGACTGAGGAGCCTGGTGGGCTACAATCCACAGGGTCACAAAGAGTCAGACACAACTGAGCAACTTCACTTTCTTTCACTTTCCTCCTGCTGCAGCCGGGGTCCCAACAAAGTGATAGTGAAGTTGCTCAGTTGTATCCGACTCTGTGACCCCATGGACTGTGGCCTACCAGGCTCCTCCGTCCTTAGAATTTTCTAGGCAAGAGTCCTGGAGCGGATTGCCATTTCCTTCTTCAGGGGATCTTCATGACCCAGGGATCGATCTCGGGTCTCCTGCATTGCAGGCAGACGCTTTACCATCTGAGCCACCAGGGAAGCACAATAAAGCCTTGCCTGAATTACTTGTCTGGTCTCTAGACAATTTCTGTTGATTGGGGACGGCAAAGAACCCTGGTTGATAACAAGACTACACTAGCTTGGACTTGAATGCTGATAAAATTCTCTAAAAAAATAATAAAATTGAGAGCAGGGGAAAAAAATCTTTAAAGAAAATTTACACATTTAGTATGTCCTTCGGCTCATCAAATTCTTTGATGAAGAATTTGTCCTTTGCTAAAGATGCTTACTCCTTGGAAGGAAAGTTATGACAAACCTAGATCGCATATTAAAGGACAGAGACATTACTTTGCCAACAGAGTTCCGTCTAGTCAAGGCTATGGTTTTTCCAGTGGTCATGTATGGATGTGAGAGTTGGACTGTGAAGAAAGCTGAGCGCCGAAGAATTGATGCTTTTGAACTGTGGTGTTGGAGAAGACTCTTGAGAGTCCCTTGGACTGAAAGGACATCCAACCAGTCCATTCAAAAGGAGATCTGTCCTGGGTGTTCTTTGGAAGGACTGATGTTGAAGCTGAAACTCCAGTACTTTGGCCACCTCATGGGAAGAGCTGACTCATTGGAAAAGACTCTGATGCTGGGAGGGATTGGAGGCAGGAGGAGAAGGGGATGACAGAGGATGAGATGGCCGGACGGCATCACCGACTCGATGGATGTGAGTTTGAGTGAACTCCGGGAGTTGAGGTACAGGGAGGCCTGGCATGCTGCAGTTCTTGGGGTTGCAAAGAGTCGGACACGACTGAGCAACTGAACTGGAAACTGAACTCAGGTATCTCTAATGTGTTCCTAATATTTGGGCTTTCCTGGTGGCTTAAACAGTAAAGACTATGCCTGCAATGCAGGAGACCCAGGTTTGATCCCTGGGTTGGCAAGTTGCCCTGGAGAAGAAAACGGCAACCCATTCTAGTATTCTTACCTGGAGAATTCCATGGACAGATGAGCTCAGGTATTTCTGATGTGTTCCTAATATTTACGATTGCTAAATAAAAAATAAGGGAAAGTCTTTGTATTCGTCATAAAATTCCTTCAACTGAGATAGAAATTTTAATTCAAATTATTAAGGCAAAAATATAATTTATTGATTTACGTGATGAAAAAGCTCAGGGTATCCAGATTCAGACAGTTGGATCTAGGTGCACATAGACTGTCGTCAGGATTCACTTTCTTTTCATTCCGCTGCTCCTCTTTCATTGTGTTAGCTAGGGAGGTAGACTCTCTTTGCGGTGGCAAGCGAGCTGCTAGGGGCTCTAGGTTCATATTCTTCTTTCACTAATCTCTGCTGAAATAAAAAAGGCCACTAGCCTATTTCCAGCCCTAATTCCAATAAAGTATACTAATTGTATCTCACAGGCTCCGAATGAGTCATTTTCTATCCAACATGACTCTTGTATCCATGGAGAAGAAATATACCCACAGGCCTACTCATAGGCAGTGGACTGAGGCAGTTCTCTATCAGCTGATACCTCGGCAGATTGATTCTCTGTGGGTATACAGGGCGCCTTGACGGGAATAAAGCGAAAGAGTACAGGAGAGGCAAAACCACAAGCTCCCTTTATGCTCCACTTTTGGAAAAGATGATGACACTGGTCAAAAAGGAGAGAGAAGCAATAACTAGAGGAGTAGGGATGCACTTTCTGCTGGAAGCTGTGAAAACAAACAGAAAAAGAATTAGCCATGTTTTAGGTAACAGAGTTTCTGTTTTGTTTTGTTTTGTTTTCCCTAAAACATCTACTTCATTTCTCCTTTTGTTTGTGTCTTAAACTTAGAAAATTTGTAACAAAAAAAATTGAAACTACTGTTTTTTAAAGGTGTGTAGTCTTTTTTAATAAGTTGACTTTTATTTTTTTTTCTGGCCACATCTTGTGGCATGTAGGATCTTAGCTCCCCGATGAAGGATCAAGCTTGCACCCGCTCCATTGGAAGAGCAGTGTTGTAAGCACTGGACCACCAGGGAAGGACTGGAGCTAGCTACTTTTAAGAAATGCATTCTCTCTTAGATTTTTTAAATGACAACACAGGTCACTTATTTTGTAGACCATAAATTAGGTCCCAAGAGGATAAAAGGTGTACCTCAGGGTTGATGATAAAAGTTGATGGTAGAGATCTCCCGATTTTACGTCATTATTATCATCAGCAGCAGAATTATTATCATTACTATTATCCTCATCTTCATCACCATTATGAAAGCTAGCATTGTTTAAAGACTTATTCTGTTCTGGAATCTTTTTAAGCACTTGCTGTAAATTAACTCATTTAATCCACACAACGAAACTATGCGGTATTTATCCTCATTATCTTCATTTTTTATTTGATAAAGCTGTGACAGAGAGGTGAAGAAACTTGTCAAATGTCATGCATCTAGTATGCAGTGGAGGCAGCCATCACATTCAGGCAGTCAGGTTTGAGCTATATATATTTAAAACTTGTATTTATGTAGTTATTTATGGCTGTGCTGGGTCTTCGTTGCTGCATGCGGGCTTTCTCTGATTGCAGCAAGCAGGGCCTATTCTTCATTGTGGTGGCAAACTTCTCATGGCAGTGTCTTCTCTTGTGGAGCACCGGCTCTAGAGCACAGGTGCTTCAGTAGTTGTGCCCGGGCTTAGTCGCTTGGCTGCCTGTGGGCTCTTCCCGGACCAGGGGTCAAGCTGGTATCCTTTGCACCACAAGGCAGACTCAACTCTGTATTTTTAACCACTGTATGGTCTCTACATATATTGCATGTCCAGTCATTTTTTTTAAATTACAAGGTGAGCAAAAAGTATTCACACAATCCTGCTTGAAGGGTGTGTGTGTGTGTGTATGTGTGTATCTGCCCACACGGACACACACTTCACAGGAAAGGTTAGCAGACAGTAAGGTGTGGCTGATGAAAGTGATATTTATTACACTAATTGGGAAGAATACAATGGGATGAGAATATTGGACGAGATGGAGAATGGAAACCTTTAAAATATACTCTAAAGAAAGAATGGAATCTCCTGTTCAACCAGTCTTTACTGATTATTAGTGCAGAAAAGGGAGAAGGCAGTGGCACCCCACTCCACTACTCTTGCCTGGAAAATCCCATGGATGGAGGAGCCTGGTAGGCTGTAGTCCACGGGGTCGCTGTGGGTCAGACATGACTGAGCGACTTCACTTTCACTTTTCACTTTCATGCATTGGAGAAGGAAATGGCAACCCACTCCACTGTTCTTGCCTGGAGAATCCCAGGGACGGTGGAGCCTGGTGGGCTGCTGTCTATGGGGTCGCACGGAGTCGGACATGACTGAAGTGACTTAGCAGCAGCAGCAGCAGTGTAAAGACACTGAGATAGAAAGCCATTCAGCTCTGTGATTGCCTCAGTATTTGACCATATTGTTTGATAGGATGACCAGATAATGGAGAAATATTTTCCCACCACTTTCATGTAACATATAAGATCCCTAGAGTTTCTAGGGATTTCTATTTGGAATTCTACATATACTTACAGTAAATTTCAAAACCCTGATTTTCTTAGACAAACAAATTAGGAATGCAAGCATATTTCTAAACTTTTGTCAAAGTTTATGTTAAAATTGGACTATCTGAATTCTCAAAGGGACTCGGAGCCATTAATATCACTTTAGCAGGTCATTAGAATGATTCTTACGTGTTTTCTGTTTTGTTTTCTCTTCATTGAGACTAGAGATCACAGGGACCTCTAACCCCACCCTTTCTCACCTTTCTCATTTTTTCATGGAGTAAGATTCTACTGAAGAGTTGTCAGAAAATATTGATTGACAAGAAAACAATATAACAGTGAAAGATCATGATTTGGGGGTGATTAGCTTTGGTAATCAAAGAGCCTCTTGATGAGGGTGAAGGGGGAGAGTGAAAGAGCCGGCTTGAGACTAAATATTAAAAAAACCTAAGATCATGGCATCTGGCCCCATTAACGTATGGCAAATAGAAGAGGAAAAAGTGGAAGTAGTGACAGATTTCTTCTTCTTGAGTTCCAAAATCACTGTGGATGGTGACTGCAGCCATGAAGTCAGGAGATGATTGCTTCTTGAAAAACCTAGACAGTGTGTTGAAAAGCAGGGACATTACTCTGCTGACAAAGGTCTGTATAGTCAAGGCTATCTATGATCTTCCCCGTGGTCATGTACTATTGTGAGAGCTGGACCATAAAGAAGGCAGAATGCTAAGGAATTTATGCTTTCGAACTGTGGTGCTGGAGAGACTCCTGAAAGTCCCTTGGAGAGCAAGGAGATCAAACCAGTTAATCTTCAGGGAGATGAACCCTGAATATTCACTGGAAGGACTAATGCTAAAGCTGAAGCTCCAGTATTTTGGTCATCTGATGAGAGTAGATGACTGACGACTCATTGGAAAAGTCCCTGATGCTGGAAAAGATCAAGGGCAGAAGGAGAAGAGGGCATCAGAGGATGAGATGGCTGGATGGCATCATCAATGCAATGAACATGAACTTGGGCAAACTCTGGTAGATAGTGAGGGACAGGGAGGCCTGGTATGTTGCTGTTCATGGGGTTGCAAAGGGTCAGACATGACTGGGCAACTGAAAAACACCAACAAAGCTTTGGTATTGAAGCTTTACCCTTAGATGCTTGACTTTGATCATTTTTTGTTACTTTCACTTGGACTCAGTTTTCTCATCTGTAAAATGAGTTTTTTACATCCCTGGGTCAGGAAGATCCCCTGGAGGAAGGCATGGCAACTCTCTCCAGTATTCTTGCCTGGAGAATTCCAAGGACAGAGGAGCCTGGTGGGCTGCAGTCTATAGGGTTGCAAAGAGTCAGACATGACTGACGTAGCACCCAGGCATAGAGCCATTAAAAAATGCCCAGCTCTCACTGGCTCCATCATCTGTTCTTCCCATCATGCTTTGTGGTCCATCTCCCAGATTCATTCCATTACTTATTCCTCCATCCATTCATTTCAGATGGGCACTGTACTTCAAGAAAAGCATGATGTCACAAATTGGGTAAACTACTGTGGGATAATTGAAGCCCAGAGTAAAAGAAAATAGGAAGCAGTAAGTTAATAAAGGCTTTGGCATAGTCAATAAAGCAGAAATCGATGTTTTTCTGGAACTCTCTTGCTTTTTCCATGATCCAGCGGATGTTGGCAATTTGATCTCTGGTTCCTCTGCCTTTTCTAAAACAAGCTTGAACATCAGGGAGTTCACAGTTCACATATTGCTGAAGCCTGGCTTGGAGAATTTTGAGCATTACTTTACTAGCATGTGAGATGAGTGCAATTGTGCGGTAGTTTGAGCATTCTTTTGCATTGCCTTTCTTTGGAATTGGAATGAAAACAGACCTTTTCCAGTCCTGTGGCCACTGCCGAGTTTTCCAAATTTGCTGGCATATTGAGTGCAGCACTTTCACAGCATCATCTTTCAGGATTTGAAACAGCTCAACTGGAATTCCATCACCTCCACTAGCTTTGTTCATAGTGATGCTTTCTAAGGCCCACTTGACTTCACATTCCAAGATGTCTGGCTCTAGATGAGTGTTCACATCGTCATGATTATCTGGGTTGTGAAGATCTTTTTTGTACAGTTCTTCCGTGTATTCTTGCCTCCTCTTCTTAATATCTTCTGCTTCTGTTAGGTCCATACCATTTCTGTCCTTTATCGAGCCCATCTTTGCATGAAATGTTCCCTTGGTATCTCTAATTTTCTTAAAGAGATCTCTAGTCTTTCCCATTCTGTTGTTTTCCTCTATTTATTTGCATTGATCGCTGAAGAAGGCTTTCTTAACTCTTCTTGCTATTCTTTGGAACTCTGCAGTCAGATATTTATATCTTTCCTTTTCTCCTTTGCTTTTCACCTTTCTTCTTTTCACAGATATTTGTAAGGCCTCCCCAGACAGCCATCCTGCTTTTTTGCATTTCTTTTCCATGGGGATGGTCTTGATCCCTGTCTCCTGTACAATGTCATGAACCTCGTTCCATAGTCCATTCTGCAAGAGATCAACCCTGGGATTTCTTTGGAAGGAATAATGCTAAAGCTGATGCTCCAGTACTTAGGCCACCTCATGCGAAGAGTTGACTCATTGGAAAAGACTCTGATGCTGGGAGGGATTGGGGGCAGGAGGAGAAGGGGACGACAGAGGATGAGATGGCTGGATGGCATTACGGACTCGATGGATGTGAGTCTGAGTGAACTCCGGGAGATGGTGATGGACAGGGAGGCCTGGCGTGCTGCGATTCATGGGGTCGCAAAGAGTCGGACACGACTGAGCGACTGAACTGAACTGAACTGAAGTTAATAAAATAAAGATGAAAGTCACTTAGTTGTATGACTCTAGGCCAGAATACTGGAGTGGGTAGCCTTTTCCTTCTCCAGGGGATCTCCCCAACCCAGGGATCAAACTCAGGTCTGCCACATTGCAGCAGATTCTTTACCTGCTGAGCCACAAGGGAAGTCCAAGAATACTGGAGTGGGAAGCTTATCCCTCTCCAGGAGATCTTCCTAACCCAGGAATCAAACCGGGGTTTCCTGCATTGCAGGTGAATTCTTTACCAACTGAGCTAGCAGGGAAGCCATGGTAATGGTAATAGTAACTTATGGTTCTAAGAGCTTTTGCATGCACTCATTCATTTTCTCTTCACCAGAATCTTATAAGGTAGGTTTTTTTTTTTTTAATTATTCCCATCTTACATATGAAGGAAATGAGGCACAGAGAGAATAAGCCATTTGCCTGTATTCTCACTGCTAGTAACTGGCAAGAGTAACATGTAAACCCACGCTGACTGCAAACAATTGACTATATTTTTTCTAGAAGCATACTTAAGAATTTTAATTATGTGAAAGATTTTAACAAATAAACCACACTTCTTTGTGAATCCAATAATACAGAACAGAGCATGTATTTGTGTGTCTACAGATTTTTGGCACCGATTATTTTGCTGAAAGAAGCAACATTTAAGGACAAACACCTAACATAATGTATTTTGAGTCTTCCAATGTGCAGGAAAACATCTGTTTCTATGGTAACAAGTTATAGGTCACGTGAGGGGTGGGAGAAGAATTAGAAGGAAAAGCTGTTCATTTATACCGTCTTTTAACAATTTTTCTTCTGCAAATTTACTTCCTTCAGTGTAGTATGCTACCAATTTGACCTCATGACTCTCTGAAGGCGACAGATTCTTGGGAACTCTTTGAACCTGAGAACTTCAGTTACAAGTTAATGGACGCAATTTTGAAACACATTGAAGGACTGAGGAAGCTCTGCTCTTTAATCTACTGTCTTGTCGTTGGGAGAAACTCAGTGTCCCAGGCTGACCCATTTTAAAAGCCTTCATCTTGTTTTTTGCATATTGCATCTGGCAGATTAAGAGGGAACTGGAAAAGAAACATAACTCACCGGCTCAAATGGGACTTTTTAGGATATAAAATAATGGGACTTCCCTGGTGGTCCGGTGGTTAAGACTCTGAGCTTCCAGTGCAGGGGATCTGGGTTTGATCCCTCGGTGGAGAACTAGGATCCCACATGCCACAGGGCACAGCCAAAAGAATAAATAAATACGAATAATATATAGACTAGTTTATGGCTTCTGCTGGTGAAAAAATTGAAAGAATAGAAAGGATTCCAGTTTCATGAGGAATTAGATGCTGTGAATTCCCCAGGCTGAGGTTAGTGATTATCCAGGTGATTGGCCAGTAGTGATGTGGACAACACCAGCCATCTAGAAAAACAGGGCTTGAGAGTCCACTGACCTTCCTCCCTTTTCCCAGTGAAGGACTCCCAGATAAGAAACACACGCCATCTCCCTCCTCCCACTGTTCATGTTTGCATCAGTCTAATACTGCTCCAGGATGTTGGGATAAGCAGAGTGTCGCTTATCAGTTAATAGAAATGATTTCAGAAACTGAAGTACTCCCCTGGTGGCTCAGATGGTAAAGAATCTGTCTGCAATGCAGAAGATCTGAGTTTGATCACCGAGTTGGGAAGATCCCTTAGAAAAGGGAGTGGCTAGGCTGAACACCCAAGAATTGATGCTTTCACATTGTGGTGCTGGAGAAGACCGTTTAGAGTCCCTTGGGCAGCAAAGAGATCAAACCAGTCAATCCTAAAGGAAATCAACCCTGAATATTCACTGAAGTTCCAATACTTTGGCCACCTGATGTAAAAGGCCAACTCATTGGAAAAGACTCTGATGCTGGGAAAGATATAAGGCAGGAGGAGAAGCGGGTGACAGAGGATGAGATGGTTGGATGACATCACCAGCTCAATGGATATGAGTTTGAGCAAACTCCTGGAGATAGTGTAGGACAGGGAAGCCTAGCATGCTGCAGTCCTTAGGGCTGGAAAGAGTCGGACACTGCTTAGGGACTGAACAAAGAACAACAAGAAATTTTGGGCTTCCCAGGTGGTGCTAGTGGTAAAGAAGCCATCTGCCAATGCAGGAGACACAAGGGACACAGGTTTGATCACTAAGTTGGGAAGGTCCCCTGGAGAAGGAAAGGCAACTCACTCCAGTATTCTTGCCTGAAGAATTTCGTGGATGGAGAAGCCTGGGCTATAGTTCATGGGACCATAAAGAGTCGGACATGACTGCGTGACTGAGCACACAGCACAGGAAAGATTTCAGAAAGAGCTTTTGCACTAAGGAATAAAAGCCTCAAGAAACAAGAACAAAATAAAAAACACTGCAGTGAATAGCTGAAAATATTCTGGAGTCTTTCAATTTTTTTTTTAATGTATAACTGATAGAGATAGGTGAATAGTAGCAAAACTGCCCTAGTTCCTCAGTCATGTTCGACTCTTTATGACCCCATGGACTGCAGCCCACCAGGTTCCTCTCTCCATGGGATTCTCCAGGCAAGAACACTGGAGTGAGTTGCCATGTCCTCCTCCAGGGGTTCTCCCCAACCCAGGGATCGAACCCAGGTCTCCTGCATTGCAGGCTGATTCTTTACCAGTGGAGCTACCAGGGAAGCCCTGTAGCAAAGCTACCTATCTCAAATGATGAGAACGAAGCCACAGTATTCCAGGCAGATGCAATTCCGGAGAATCCTGGAACCTGGCTATGGATATTCTTAAGTATTATCAAAAGCTCACTATTTTATTCACATTCTGCCCTAGTTTTTCATTCTTCTCTATAAACATTAATCTCTTGGGTCTGTGGAGTAGAAACACATGCCATTCATTATTGCTATCTTCCCTGCTGGCAAGGAGAGAAGGGTGTGGATGAAAGTCCTGGTAGAACACCTCTCCCTTCGTCTGTGTTTACAAATAGGCCAGAGTGAGCAGGATCTTGGCTTTGGCGGGGATGCCAGTTTGAAGACTGTTGCAATGCTCCAGCCTTAACATGTTGAGAAATGCTGATGGGCTGAATTATTCACAGTAGCCATAATGATGGAGTAGAGGAAGAGTGGGGGATATTTCAAAGGTAGATACTGTAGCTGAGTTACAGTTGACTTTGTAAACGAACACACACGTGGATCAGGATGGTCTTCCTCTTTCTGAATCAAACAGGGCACAGCCTTTGCTATAGAATTTTCACTGCATTTGCTCTGTCAAATGACTGTGGCTGGCAACATACAAGGATAAAATGGAATCAGTCACATGTGTTTCTATAAAAGAGCTTAACACATGTTTATATTGTGATAACTAATTTCTCTTACTTCAGTTCATTGCTCATGGTATCACCAGTTGTTCTGTTATTTAGTTGCCAAGTTGTGTCTGACTCCTTGCGATCCCATGAACTGCAGCACACTAGGCCTCCCTGTCCCTCCCCATCTCCTGGAGTTTGCCCAAGTTCATCTCCATTGCGTTGGTGATGCCATCCAACCATCTCATCCTCTGTCTCCCTCTTCTCCTCCTGCCTTCAGTCTTTCCCAGCATCAGGGCTCTTGCTAAAATACTGATCTGACTGATACTCCACTTCTTACAGACTCTAATGATTTCTCACTGCTTACGGCATGAAGTTTGAAAATCCTTGGCATGAAATACAAGAGTTTTTACAAACTGGCCCTGTCAGATTTCTCCAGCCCCAATCCATTTCCTACTCCCTTTCTACTCCTGGCTTCTTCCTACATCTTACACTCTGGTTGTCCAAAATCTTGAAATTTACCTGAAGATACCAGATTGTTTGAAATCTCTGAAATTCAGTATATGCTTTTTCTGCTTGAAATGACTTTTTATCTCGTCCTTACTAAAAGCCAATATACATATTTTTGGCCTTTCCCCCACAAGCCCACTCGAAAAATAAATTTTATAAAAGAATAGTGATGCAGAAAACAAATTTATGGTTACCAGGGGGGAAATGGGGGAAGAGATAAATTGGAAGATTGTGGTTGACTTATATGCAGTGTGTGTGTGAGTCGAATCAGGCATGTCCAAATTTTTTCGACCCTACAGACTATAGCCCACCAGGCTCTTCTGTCCACAGGGATTCTCCAGGCAAGAATACTGGAGTGGGTTGCTGTGCCCTCCTCCAGGGGATCTTTCCAATCCAGGGATCAAACCCAGGTCTCTCATATTGCAGGCAGATTCTTTACCAACTGAGCTACTAGGGAAGCCCCCACATACACATTACTATATATAAAACGGTAACTAATAAGGACCTATTGTTCAGCACAGGGAACTCTACTTAGTACTCTGTAATAACCTTTATGGGAAAAGAATCTGAAAAAGAGTAGATATATGTGTATGTATAACCGATTCACTTTACTGTACACCTGAAACATTATAAATCAACTATACTCCAATAAAACTTTTTTAAAAAAGAAAAAAATTTTAAATTACTTTTTTGACAAGATTAAAAAAAATTAGTGGCCTGTGATCCTAGTAATGTATGTGGTTAATTGCTCAGTCATGTTCGACTCTTTGTAACCCGATGGATTGTAGCCTGCCAGGCTCCTCTGTCCATGGGGATTTTCCTAGCAAGAATACTGGAGTGGGTTGCCATGCCCCTCTCCAGGGGATCTTCCCAATCTGGGTCTCCCGCATTGCAGGTGGTCTCCTTACCAACTGAGCCACTAGGAAAATCCCGATCCTGGTTACAGTGAATTGAATTTGGATCAATAACAATACCTTTTAGCAGCTGACAGTTGTACGTGCTTTGGTTCCCATTTGACAGCAATTGCAACCAGTTTCCTCTTGGATGGTAGCTCGCATTGACCACTTTAAACAGCTCATAGGGAGGGACCAAGACCTCCTTCTTGAGAGAGAAGTCTTGTACTGGTGCCCCCAGGCAGGTCAACATGGTAAATAGAGTTTGGTTCCCAAACCTCTGTGCCTGTTCTGTTGCTGGGGAGGTGGAGAGGAATTGGCCAAAGCGAACGATGGCACCCACGGGGGCTTGCAAGTAAACGCCCTTCAACTCATGCTGCACCTCGTAACACAGAGAGTCTTTCCTTGAGACAATCTCTTTCCTCAGCAGCTGGATTGCTGAGGTCAGGAAGTAGTGCAGATATTTGAAACGGAATGAATGTTTATACTGCTGCAGAGACCCAGCAGCACTGGCCATGGCTCTGGAGAAGTCTAAGTGAACTCTGTCGTCCGATAAATAAACCGAGATAGCCACAGCATGTGTAATAGTCATGCTCCCGGGGAGAGATTTTTCTTGGTTCAACCAGTTTAAGTGTGTTTGCTGCCAGACTTTGCGGTAATGCTTACTGGATTCTAGTTCTTCCATGAAATAATCCCCTTGAAGCAGCATCTCCATGACTTGTTGGCTGCAGCCTCGGTACTGATCATCAAAGGAATTTGGTGCCAAGTCAAAGTCGATTTTAACTGCAATCTATAAGGAAAGAATTTCACATGCTAGCAAGGTAATTCTCAAAGTCTTTCAGGCTAGGTTTCAACAATACATGAACCAAGAACTTCAAGATGTACAAACTGAATTTGGCAAAGGCAGAGGAATCAGAGATCAAATTGCCAACATCTGCTGGATCATAGAAAAGCAAGAGAATTCCAGAAAAACATCTTCTTCACTGACTATGATAAAGCCTTTGACTGGATCACAACAAACTGGAAAATTCTTAAAGAGATGGGAATACCAGACCACCTTACCTGCCTCCTGAGAAACCTGTATGCAGGTTAAGAAGCAACAGTTAAAACTGGACAAGGTTGAGTGACTGAACAACAATAAGGAAAGAAGAATCTTGATTATAATTTTTCAAATCAGATGGTGAATCTTGTTGACCTGAAATAAATAGACCGCCCAGGTATTTCTCTAGCAAAGATAGGTTTATTCAGGGTCAGCAAAGAGCTGCAATTCAGGGTTTGTAACCATGGTGCAACATGTACAGGTCCTCACAAGGCAAGGGGAGTAAACACTTTCCTAGAGAAGAAAGGGAAGATGGGAGGATATAGTAAACAGAGTTCATGGCTTTTCATTGGCCCAGTCCTTGCTAGGAAAGGGGCTTCCTTGATGCTCAGTTGCTAAAGAATCTGCCTGCAATGCAGGAGGCCCTGGTTCGATTCCTGGGTTGGGAAGATCCCCTGGAGAAAGGATAGGGTACACACTCCAGTATTCTCGGGCTTCCCTTGTGGCTCAGTTGGTAAAGAATCCGCCTGCAATGTGGAGACCTGGGTTAGATCCCTGGGTTGGAAAGATCCCCTGAAGAAGGGAAAGTCTACCTACTCCAGTATCCTGGCCTGGAGAATTCCATGGCTATATAGTCCGTGGGGTTGCAAAGAGTCGGATATGACTGAATGACTTTCACACTCACTTTGCCAGGAAAGAAGAGGTGCTTCTCTTCTTCCTGTTGGGCTCTACTATCCCGGGAGCAGGGCTTCCCCAAAAGAATCCATCTGCAATGCAGGAGACAATGGAGATGCCGGTTTGATCCCTGGGAAGATACCCTGGAAAAGGAAATGGCAACCTACTTTTGCCTGGGAAATCCCATAGACGGATGTGCCTGGTGGGCTACAGTCCAAAGGGTCGCAAAGAATTGGACAGGACGACTAAGCGCATAAATACACCACAGCCACAAACACACAGACATCCCGGGAGTAAGAGCTCCCCCTTCTGGTCTTCTGACTCTATTTAATTGATGTTTCTGTTTGTTTAAATTTTGCAGTGTGGTAGCTGATTTGCTTTATTTGCTATACTCTTTAAGACTAAGTCGTCTCCTCAAGATCAGTATCTGCTGAAATAAGTTTCACTCATAATCATTACACTGCTCCAGACCTTCCTGTGTCTGTGACCCATGTTAGATATTGAATTTAGTTTTGACAAATATTACTAAAAACACCAACATCCTCATCCCCCACAGAGAAAGTAACTCTTCTGTATCACTGCAAAGTCTTTTTGTACAGTGAGTATTTTGAAGAAAAAATAATAATCTTAAAGTTTAATTATACTTTCTGTTTCTTCTCCTACCCCTTCACATTCTCACATTGATGTTATAGGGAATATTTCTTTATACTTAAAGAACACTTAAAGACTATATTAGAAGTCTTTGGGACTTCCCTGGTGGTCCAATGGTTAACACTCTGCATCTTCACTGCAGGAAGCACAGTTTGGATCCCTGGTCATGGAACAAAGATCCCTCATGCCATTCACTGAGGGCAAAACAAAATCAAAACCAAACCAAATCAAAACGACAAAAAATGACTTCAGTGATGAGTGATGTTGAGTTCTCTACAGGGGCTATGACAAACCTCTCCTCTGCCCAGGACTTGAAATATGAAGGCTAACATACAGTTTTTGCTATTGAATGAGAACCTGTTGGAACATCCATCTTTAGGTCTGATGGCTGGTGGGCTTGTTAAGGGTAAACCCCAGAATGAGTTGACTTGCCCCCTTAGCTGCAGGCAGTATTGGATTGCAGCCTGTCCAGGTGGGATTCTTGTCATGGAGGAATACATAACTCATGCCTTTTGCCATGGGGCTAACTCCCAGGAGGAAGAGGAGCGGAGTCAAATGCAGTACACCCAGTTATTCTTCCTGACACTACCAGTCAAGTAAATCTGCCTGCTTCCAGGGGAGCAGAGTGAGGAAAGAGCTGGACAGAGGTCAGTAAGATTCCTGGGAAAGTCCTCCTCTTGTTAACAGAAACCAGGAGTGGGTAAAAGGCATTCTCTCATAGGGAGCCAAAAGAATATTACTTATTGATATCTAGTGCATAGTAAGTTTGCCACAATAAAGTTAGTGACTTCAAAATACCTGGGCTTCCCTGGTGGCTCAGATAGTGAAGAGTCTACCTGCAATTTGGGAGACCCAGGTTCAATCTCTGGATCAGGAGGATCCTGTGGAAAAGGAAATGGCAGCCCACTTCAGTATTCTTGCCTGGAAAATTTCATGGGCAAAGGAGCCTGGTGGGCTATAGTCCATGAGGTCACAGAGACTCGGACATGACTGAGCGACTACTAACACTTTTTTACCTTCAAAATAAATGACTAAATAAATAGAAGTTAGAGATTTGAAGACAAGTTCATTAAGTATCATCCACCCATAACGGAAAGCCATATTTTTCAGTTATCTGAATTCCAAAATGTTTCCTTCTTGGCAAAGCAATGATGTTTTCTTAATAAACAGTACTTATTAAGGAACATATTAAGAGATAAAATTCCATCCAGTGAATGTCAACAGTGCAGCAGCTGCAACTAAAAAACATACCATTGGGTATTTTTGCTATGTTATTTATGGCAAGAAGTCAACTAGTTTGTGTAAACTGGAACAAAAATTTAAGACTGCCTAAATGATTTTAACCAATGACTCTTCACAGCAGGTTTACAAATAGTTCTACAGAATATATCTAAGCCAAAAACAAAAAAAAAATACCTTTTGTCAAACCTCATACACTCCAAAACTTTAATCTACTACTAGATATCAAATGGGTATTCTGTTTTCTCTTAACATGAGGTCATACAGAACTTTATAATGCTTCTTTTGAGTTGATCTATATGAGATGGCTAGTGTCAGATAGCGAAAGTATTAGTCGTTCAGTTGTGCCCGATGCTTTGCGACCCCATGGACTGTAGCTCACCAGGCTCCTCTGCCCATGGAATTCTCCAGGCAAGAATACTGAAGTATGTAACCATTCCCTTCTCCAGGGGATCTTCCCAACCTAGGGATTGAACCCAGGTCTCTGGCATTGCTGGCAGGATTCTTTACTGTCTGAGCCACCAGAGAAGCCAAAGCCAGAAAGACTTGGTTTATTTTGCATTATTTGTCCTATAGATGCAGTCTTTTATGCAAATTTTATAGAGAGTAAAAATTAATGTTGAGACTTCCCTGGTGGTTCAGTGCTTAAGACTCCACACTTCTACTGCTGCTGCTGCTGCTGCTAAGTCGCTTCAGTCGAGTCCGATTCTGTGAGACCCCATAGATGGCAGCCCACTAGGCTCCCCCATCCCTGGGATTCTCCAGGCAAGAATACTGGAATGGGTTGCCATTTCCTTCTCCAATGTAAGAAAGTGAAAAGTGAAAGTGAAGTTGCTCAGTAGTGCCGAACTCTTAGCGACCCCATGGACTGCCACCTACCAGGCTCTTTCGTCCATGGGATTTTCCAGGCAAGAGTACTGGAGTGGGTTGCCGTTGCCTTCTCTGCCACATTTCTACTGCACAGGTTCAAACCCTGGTCAGGGAACTAAGATCTCGCATGCTACCTGGCACAGCCAAAAAAAAAAACAAAAAAACACCAAAAAATCTAAAACAAAAAGTAATGCTATGTCTCTAGCTTGCATGTGTGTACGCTAAGTTGCTTTACATGTCCAACTCTTTGTGAACCTATGGACTGTAGCCCACCAGGCTCCTCTGTCCATGGGATTCTCCAGCAAGAATACTGGAGTGGGTTGCCATTCCCTTCTCCAGGGTATCTTCCTGACCCAGGGATCGAACCTGGGTCTCCTGCATTGCAGGCAGATTCTTTATGGTCTGAGTCACTAGGAAGCCCCTATCCCAAGAAACTAAAGGTCATTTAAAGATTATCACCAGAAGGATGCTCCAACAGAGCCCTGATTATAAAGAGATCACCTCCTCCACCATAACTCACCGTGGGTCTCTGCAGACCAGAGCACAGCAGCAGGAGAAGAAGCTGCCCCCTCAGGAGCCAGATTCTTACCGCAAAGGCTGCAGTATTTGCTAGAAGAATCCTTCTGCAACGATTGGTCAAGGGACAGTATTTGTTTGTGTGCAGAGCGCTTTTTTGCCCTCGCAGCTCCATCCTGAAATCAGCTTTCAAGATGCCCCTTTGAGGTTTTTCTCCTGGAGTAAGTCTCAGCAAGAACTCTCCTCTCCCACGTGTATCTCGAGACTTCTGTTGAACCAACTAGCAGTTTTTCTGAGGGAAGAATTCAACTCGCTCGTAAAGCTGGAACCGCTGTTGAACAGCCAGACATGTGCACCAAATAAGGGATTCTAAAGTGAACTCAAGTTAGTTCCCAATTAAAAAAAAAAAAAATCCTGGTCTTGTTTGTATGTGGGGAAATTCCAAAGGCTTATTAGGGGTCAAGCTCACCAGCTCAACCTTTAACTTCCTTAGCAAAGCAGGACAAGGCATGACCTATATGATGTTTGGGGTCAAACAGTATTATCTTGAGCTGCAGCCTCCCATTGTGAGTGATATGACTGGCCGGTGCAGGTTCCTGGAAACATGCCATTACAAGGTGGGCCTGTGTTGGGTTCATCTGGCACTGCTGATAGACCCCACCCAGAAGGGGCTGCCACAAAGCAGAACAGTAGGGATACTGTCAAGACAAAGCCTCTCTTTGACTCACAGACTTAAGAGAACAAACACAGTTGCCAGGAGTGGGAGATCGGGGGAGTTAGGGGGTTTGGGATGGGCATGTCCACATAGCTACATTTAAAATGGATAACCAACAAGAACCTACTGTAAAGCATAGGGAACTCTGCTCAATGTTAATGGCAGCCTGCATGGGAGGGGAATTTGGGGGAGAATGGATACGTGAATGTGTATGATTGAGTCCCTTTGCTGTTCACCTGAAACTGTCACAGCATTGTTAAGTGGCTATACTCCAATACA
Organism: Capra hircus; assembly: GCF_001704415.2. Classification (NCBI taxonomy): domain Eukaryota; kingdom Metazoa; phylum Chordata; class Mammalia; order Artiodactyla; family Bovidae; genus Capra; species Capra hircus. The sequence continues at coordinate 93,666,110 of NC_030812.1, read as the reverse complement.
AAATATAAAGTTTAAAAAAACACAGTATCTGAAAAGTGCAAAAAAAAAAAAAAAAAAAAAGAGGCTTCTCTCTGCTGCTTTTCCACCGCACGCTTGAAATCGGCCACTCTAGAAATTATACCTGTTGGGGTCATAGATTGTCTATGTTTTTCTCTTCTAAAGGCATCAGATCCTCAATCCATGCTATTTCAGTCTGTAGTGAATCCAAATGACTTCTCTCAGAAAAGGAGCTGACAGTGTTCAATGACGTGGACCAAGAAGAGGTTGCAGGGTGCTAAGTTCATTCAGCACAAGTGCCCTATGAAACTATCTCTTTTAGTCATTTCCTTTTCTAGTCTGAACACCCTTCCTCTGTTCTCAGTCCTTGGGGTAATTGTTTTTCTTATGAATCTTTCCCAAACACACACTTTCTGATTCATATTTAACTGTGAAGGGAAATGAAATCTTGTTCTTGAAAATTCTTATTTTTTTCAAAAACTTAAAAATATTTTAAAGTTGAAACTTCTGATACTATCACAGCAGTTATGCCTCATCACCAAAGTTCAGAGTATCTAGAAAAGGATGTCAGGTTGGTTTATTTCTCTCTCAGTTCTTGTCTCAACACATCAAAAGTTTGGAACAGCAGACTAAACAGTTTGAAACAACAGACAAGTTATAGCTCAGTTACAACCCAAGCAGACAAATCTTTTATTAAACAGACATTCCCAAGACATAGGAAAAGGTTAACCCCAAAGGCACCATGGTAATAATCCCTCTTGGCTTCCCCCTTCTTATACATCTTGTCTTCTCCCTTTGGTTGTGCCCTGTGCAAAATATGGCTTGTACCCACCACCAGTCAAGAAAGGGGATGCAAATGGGCATATGCTCAAGGCTAATTGACAACTGCAAGTTATATAATAACAGGATCCTGTATGTTTTCCCATAGTTCAGTCTGTTATAATCAGATGTACATGTATGTAGAATATTTATGAACCCTTAATGGGCTCCTAGCTCCCTAAAGTTACTTGAGGAAACAGCTAAACAGCAAGGGCACCTGTGCCAGAGCTGGAGAAGTCCCTGCGGTTAGTTTGTATCCACTGTGTGCAGAAGGAGCATATGCAGAAACTGGAAAACTCTCTGTGGTTATTTTTGTAGCATATCTGTGAGCTCTCCTGGCTGTGCCTGGGATGGCGTTTAGAGATCAGCTTGCATCCTTTTCAGCTACGCCACCTCTTGTTGCTCATGCCTAATTTCCTACCCAACAAGTATAAAGAAGGAAACAAAATTACCCATAAGCCATTATCTGAAAAAAGGTATTATTTAGATTTAGATTTTAGTTTTACACACACACACACACACACATTCTAGGACTGAAATAATGTGTGCAATTTTGCATGCTGATTTTTTCCCTTAATTTTTTTCTTCTACATCGTAGGCTATTTTTTTTAATTGAAGTATAATTGATTTCCCTTAATGTTTTAATGTCAGCATGCCCTCATATAACTTAATACTTATTGAAAGCATGGTTTTTTTCCACAGCTATACAATATTCTACTATCTGTGCTACCATGCAATGAAATATGGAATGGATCCATGGACCATACTGTCACAAGAGCAGATTGGTGAATAGGACACGGACTCTTGAGAAAGACATGTCAGTTCAATTCCTGGCTCTCCTATTCAACCTTTGACATTGTGCGATGTACTTCTTTGTTCCTAAGAGACCTCACTTTCACTTTCACTTTCCTCAGTTGTTAAGTGGAGAAAGGCATAGAACTTACAGGGACTTCCTTGGGTGTCCGGTAGTTCTGACTCTCGCTTCCCTTGTAGGAGGTGCAGGTTCAATCCTTGGCCAGGGAAGTAAAATCCCTCATGTTACGCAGTACAGCCAATAAACAAAAACAAGTAATAATAGTACTTACGTCTCTGAATGCTTTCATACATTTGTAACCCTTTAACAGCAGTTGACACTGAGAAATTGTTTAATAACATTATCATTTGTACCCAACACATCTTTATTTGTACCAAAATTTATTGGATAAATGTATTAAACTTAGCCTGTTTTCAACTTTGAATTATTATAAACAATGACTTGTGAAAATGTTTTGGACACAGATCTTTGTGCGCTTTTTGTCTTGCAATTTTTGAGACACAATTGAGAGATGTGCATAGTTTTGGACTTCATTGGAAACATGAGTAGTGCATGAAAATATCCCTTTAAGATTTAAATTTTAATTCTTAAGATTCTTATTATTAACTGTTAACTTGAGATACTGAAGTTTCATGAAGAGAACTAAAATTAGAGTCTTAAAACTTGGGTTATAGGTCTGGTTCTATAGCTTGGTAGCTGAGTTAACTTTAAAAAACCCTGTAAACTGTGCTTAACTTCAGTTTCCTTAACCTTACAGTTGTTCAGTCGCTCAGTCATGTCTGACTCTTCAAGACCCCATGGACTGCTGCACGCCAGGCTTCCCTGTCCATCACCAACTCCCAGAGTTTGCTCAAACTCATGTCCATTGAGTCGATGATGCCATCCAACCATCTCATCCTCTGTCTCCCCCTTCTCCTCCTGCCTTCAATCTTTCCCAGCATCAGGGTCTTTTCCAATGAGTCAGCTCTTCTCTTCAGGTGGCCAAAGTATTGGAACTTCAGCATCAGTCCTTCCAATGAATATTCAAGGTTAATTTCCTTTCAGATTGACTGGTTTGATCTCTTTGCTGTCTAAGGGACTCTCAAGAGTCTTCCCCAGAACCACAGTTCGAAAGCATCAGTTATCTGGTATTCAGCCTTCTTTATGTTCCAGCTCTCACATCCGTACATGACTACTAAAAAACCATAACTTTGACTAGGTGGACCTTTGTTAGTAAAGTGATGTGTTTGCTTTTTAATATGTTGTCAGGTTTGTCATACCTTTTCTTCTAAGGAGAAAGTGTGTTTTAATTTCAAGCTGCAGTCATCAAGCTTGATGATTACCAAGTGGACGAAAACAAATAATATGATAATAATTACCATTCTGGAGAGTGTACCGTGCTTCAGTAACCTTTACTTTGTAATCTCAACCCACAATAAGACTATTAGGGAGAGATATTTTAGCCTCCACTTTCTGGGTGCATCTGATGAAACTCTGAGGGTAAATAACTTGTCAGTGTTCCCATGGCCCACTGCCTCCAAAAATTCTAACAGACTGTGTCATTTTTTTTGGTCATGCCGTGCAGCTAGTAGGATTTTAGTTCCCTGACCAGGGATTGAACCCAGACCACGGCAGTCAAAGTGCCGCGTCCTAACCACAGGACGGCCTGGGAGCTCCCCTGTGTCATTTTATTATTATTGCCTATAAAGGTCTTGCCGATTTTCCTAATGGGACTGTCACTTCCCAAATAAGACCACTAGGCGGCAGCAGAAACTTTTGTAACCTATTCAGTTCAGTCGCTCAGTCATCTCTGACTGCAACCCCATGGACTACAGTCCACCAGGCATTCCTCTCTGTCACCAACTCCCAGAGCTTGCTCAAACTTAATGTCCATCTAGTCGGTGGTGCCATCCCACCAACTCATCCTCTGTTGTCCCCTTCTCTTCCAGTCTTCAATCTTTCCCAGCATCAGGGTCTAAAGTGAGTCAGTTCCTCACATCAGGTGGCCAAAGTATTGGAGCTTCACCTTCAGTCCTTCCAACAAATATTCAGGACTGATTTCCTTTAGGACTGACTAGTTTTGATCTCCTTGCAGTCCAAGGATTAAAAGTGTAACCTTTTAATACAACTGAAATTTAAAGGTGGGGGAGAGGAAGAAGGGGACTGGGGAGGAAGGAGAAACAGGGAGACAGAAACAGAAAAGAGACTGAGACAAGCGAAAGGAAAGAGAAAAGGAAGCAAGAGAACACCAACAACCATATCTGGGGTAAGACGGCAGATCTGGAGTAGGTGTGTGCGTGTGTATGTGTGTGCATGTGTGTGTGCGTTAAAAGGAATTATTTGTTTGCCTGCACAGAGTCATAGTTGTGGCCTACAGGATCTAGTTCCTTGACCAGGAATTGAACCCAGGCCCCCCTGCATTGGGAGTTTAGAGTCTTAACCACTAAACCGTAAGGGACGCATGTTCCAAGTGTGTGTACATTTTATTAAAATAAAAAGTTTTCTGCTGCTATTTAGAATCATTGAAAAAAATAATCTTTTGCTCAAGGGTTATTTTATTAAATTTCCCATGAGATCATTTAATTTGAGTTAATTAGAGCTTGAGTTTCACTAGTTACCTTTCTTTCTTTTTTAATAACACTCAATTCTTCAAAATACAGTCTGCTGTCTTGCTGGCTAAAGGGATATGGGTTTTGAAGTTGCACAGAACTATGTTGCTGTTTTGTCTTCATGATTTCCTACCTTTTGTGAATTGGGATAACTAATGTTAGTTCTCCATTTCAGTTTCTTTATATATCAAAGCAGAGATGATGACTCCATTCCTACAGGGTCGTGTTGGCAATGAAACTGATACACTCTTGTAAAATATCATGACATGAATCCATGAACTACACTGTCTCAGGAGCAGACTGACTGACAAGTAGAACACGGGCTCTTGAGAAAGACAGTGCTTGTGCTTAGTTGCTAAGCCGTAGTCGCGTCTGACTCTTTTGAGACCCCGTGGACTGTATCCCGCCAGGCTCCTCTGTCTATCGGATTTTTCAGGCAAAAATACTGGAGTGGGTTGCCGTGCTCTGCTCTAGGGAATCGTCCCGACCCAGGGATTGAACCCACATCTCCACATTGCAGGCAGATTCTTTACCACTGAGACACTGGGGGAAGCCCTCCAAATTTTTTATTTTTTAATAAATTAATTATTTTTGGCTGCACTGGATTTTTGATGCTTACCTCGGGCTTTGTCTAGTTGCAGCAAGTGGGGGCTCCTCCTTGATGAGGTGTGAGGGCTTCTCATTACGGTGGCTTCTCTTGCTGTGGCTCCCGTGCCCTAGAGTGAAGGTTTCAGTAGTTGTGACGCAAGGGCTTAGTTGCTCCTCAGCATGTGGAATCTTCCCAGACCAGGATTAAACCCGTGTCCCCTGCCTTGGCAGATGGATTCTTATCCGCTATACCACCAGGGAAGTCCTAGATACAATTTTAAACTTATAGAAACATTGTAAGTTTCTGCTGTTGTTTAGTTGCTAGGTCATATCCAACTCTTTTGAGACCCCATGGACCATGGCCCAGGAGGCTCCTCTGTCCGTGAGTTTCCCCAGGCAAGAATACTGAACTGGGTTGCCATGCTCACCTCCAGGGGATCTTCCCAACCCAGGGATCAAACCCTCGTCTTCTGCACTGGATTCTTTACCACTAAGGATTCTTTACCACTAAGCCACCAGGGAAGCCCTAAGTTTCTGTATAAGGAACATATGCATGTTCAAGGAACTCCCAGGCCACTGTGGGGGAGGGGACTTCCTGGGGCAGACCCCTCCCTCATATTTTCTGCTATAGCTCCTCTCTGAAGTCCCCAGGTAACAGTAACTCATGCATGCTGCTGCTAAGTTGCTTCAGTCGTGTCCGACTCTGTGAGACCCCATAAATGGCAGTCCACCAGGCTCCCCTGCCCCTGGGATTCTCCAGGCAAGAACACTGGAGTGGGTTGCCATTTCCTTCTCCAATGCATGAAAGTGAAAAGTGAAAGGGAAGTCACTCAGTCATGTCTGACTCTTAGCAACCCCGTGGACTGCAGCCTACCAGGCTCCTCCATCCATGGGATTTTCCAGGCAAGAGTACTGGAGTTGGGGTTGCCATTGCCTTCGCCAACTCATGCATATTTTCTGAGTTTTTTTCAGATGCTAAAATGAAGTGAAAGTCACTCAGTCGTATCCATGGGACCCCATGGACTATGCATTTGTGATTCCATGGACTATACAGCCAGAATTCTCCAAGCCAGAATACTGGATTGGGTAGACTTTCCCTTCTCCAGGGACTCTTCCAACCCAGGGATCAAACCCAGGTCTCCCACGTTGCAGGCAGATTATTTACCAGCTGAGACACAAGGGAAGCCCAAGAATACTGAAGGGGGTAGCCTATCCCTTCTCCAGTGGATCTTCCTGACCTAGGAATCGAACTGGGGTCTCCAGCATTGCAGGCGGATTCTTTACCAACTGAGCTATCAGTGAAGCCCTCAGATGCTAAAAACCACCATCACATAGAAGAAATTAAGAACATGACCCCAAACCTACAGGCGGCTAAGGATTGATAATGTTAACTGCCCTGTTACCTCACCATCAACCAATCAGAAAGCTGTACATGAACCCGTCACATACCCTGGGGTGCCTTCCTTATCTGGACTTCAAAAAGGCTTTGCTGGAGCCCTTTAGGGAGTTCGGAGTTTGTGGGGCGTAAACCATTCTTTCTCCTCGCATGGCCCACAGTAACCCTTTCTCTGCTCCAAACTCCAACGTTTTGGTTTGTCTGGTCTCACTGTGCGTCTGTCACTTGAACTGTGTTCACACAATCCACATTCATCCATTGCTTATATTTTGCCTCATGTACTCTCTCTCTGTTTTTCCTAAACCATTTGAGAGTAAATCACAGACATCATGCCCTTTGAGGCATATTAAAAATTTTTAAGGGTTTGAGCAAAAATCAGTTCATATTGAGCAGTTGCCATACTGAAATGGTTAGGAATTCTCTACTAATAGGAGCTGGGGCGAGACTTACACAGAGAAAAGGAGGAAGAAAAGCAAGGAAATTGATTGGCTGTAGTTTAAGCATTTGTCTTACTTGGAAAAGCTTCATTGGCTGTTTGTGATGGCTGTACTTGGATTGCAAAGTCTCCACCTTGAGGCCAGAGCACACGTAGGTTTTGGTTTGCTTGTGTAGGCTGCAGAAGTATTACCATCACCTCAGTCTCATGGCCTCCTTGTTTAGTTAATTTAACACCTGTAATATTTTCCCTTCTACCCTTCTAGGGTCTTTGGCTGGTGTGAAAATTAGATTGATGTAAGAAAAAGTAACAGGAGAAAAACAAGTATTGTATGTATGGGATTTCCATAAAAAATACGAACACACCCCCCTGCCCCAATGTGAAACCCAAAGGCAGTCAGGTAATTGAGACTTGTGTGGCATTCCAATAAAGGAATGTATGGCCCTGAGGCTTCAAAGGGGAGGAGGGCAGATCACAAGAAGATGAGAAGAGCAGATATGTGCCCTGCCCTGTAGGTGAGTCTTTCAGCTAAAAAGTTATCTCTGCTGATAGCTCTCTTTCTAGCAGCCCCTGATTTAAATTCTTTCAGGCAGTGAAGAGAGGTAAAAAGTTTCCTTGAGTCTGTTGGGTCTTGATTGCCTTCAGTTCAAAATAATCCACATGGGACTTCCCTGGTGAAACTGTGGGTAAGAATGTGCCTGTCTCTGCAGGGGACACGGGTTTGATCCCTGGTCCAGGAAGATTCCACATGCCTCAGAACAACTAAGCCCAGGAGCTGCAACTACTGAGCCCACGTGCTTCAGCTACTGAAGCCCTCAAACCTAGAACCTGTGCTCTGCAACAAGAGAAGCCACCGCAATGAAAAGCCCGCATGTTGCAACAAAAATTGGCACCTGCTTATGACAACTAGAGAAAACCCATGCAAAGCAATAAAGACCCACTGCAGCCAAAAAGAAAGAAATAAATTTATGAGAAAAAATCCCACATGACAAAGTGGGAGACCTATTTTGCTCCCCTTCACACCCTTTACCCTTAAATACCTCACAATGTATTTCCTAAAGATAGACAGTCTCATACACAACCGTAGTATAGTTACCAATATCAAGAAGTTTAGCATTTGTACAAGACTACTCTCTAATCCATATGCAAGTTTCATCAACTGTTGCTGTAATGTTCTTTGTAGGTATTTTTCAGGATCACAGTGTGCATTGACTTGTCAAGTCTTTTTGGTTTCTGTGAACTGGAGTGCTTCCTCAGTATTTATTTTGCCTTTTGATGTTGACTTTTTTGAAATGGTCAGTTATTTTGTAGAATGTCTCTCAATTGAGGCTTGTCTGTTATTCCCTGATGATTAGATTCAGGTTCCGTGGTTTTGGCAGGGAAATCACAGAAGTGATGTACTGTTCTCAGGAGGCACTAGCATCCATTGTTTCAGTAGATTTTATTATAACAATTGTTGTTAGATCCATTGTTTCATTATGAAGGAAGTTATCTAACCTTTCTCATTTCCCCTGCCCCTTTTTCATAGTGAAACCATTTAGGTGTCATTTCTGGGACTCTGAAGAGCTCCAGTACCGCAGTCCTTTATATCTCAATGCAGAAAGGAGTTCAGTGAGATGCCGAGTGATAGATAGGAAGTGATTTATTAGAATAGGATGCTTATAAGGCTCACAAGTGGGCAAGCAGGCAAGCATCATGTTGCTCTGAGTACTAAAGGGGTCACAGTTTTATAATCAAAGGAAGAGAGGCTAGGGGGAGAAGATCCTCTTTGTCTTTCTTTTCTTTGTCTTTCTTGAGTAGACATCATACTTTCATCACCAGCTCCTCCCCCAGGTAGGGCAGGGAAGTTTTCTTGTCCCTATATAGTCAGGCCAGGACTGTCATAGCACTTTGGAAAAATTATTCCAGGTCTCAGTACAATGAAGGTCTTTTATTTTGAGAAGCCACGTTTCCCCAAATGGTAGTGTGTGTGTGTGTGTGTGTGTGTGTGTGTGTGTGTCTGCGCGCGCGTGTGTGCGCGCACAGAGCATACTCTGGGAGTCATAAACTTGATGACATTGCTGGGCAGATTTTAGGCCTTATTTGCTACCATCATTTTATTGTTTTGGGGGCATTGTGCAAAGAACATGTCTTAAAGGCCAAAGAGCATGTTTTGGGGGTCATTAACTCACTGAGCTCATTGGGCAGAATATAGTTCTCAATCACCATTGTTTTATTGTTTGTGGGCATGTCTTGCTTCTGTTGCATAGTTTTGTTGTGAAGCAAGTTAGCTTGATTGTATTGTTAAACAAGCCAATCTAGCTTTCATGCTAAGTGACTTGCTCTGCTTTATGAGTCAAGCAAGCTCACACTGTTTCAGAATTTTCCCATTACTTTCTTGGGTGATCATTAACCTTACTGTGGTCTTCTTAAGCTCCCTAAAGTTCCCTCTCTATCTATAATTTCCTAATCAGGTTTCCTATTTGATTATCCTGCCGCTGCTGCTAAGTCACTTCAGTCGTGTCCGACTCAGTGTGACCCCATAGACAGCAGCCCATCAGGCTCCCCCATCCCTGGGATTCTCCAGGCAAGAACACTGGAGTGGGTTGCCATTTCCTTCTCCAATGCATGATAGTGAAAAGTGAAAGGGAAGTGGCTCAGTTGTGTCCAAATCTTTGCGACCCCATGGACTGCAGGCCACTAGGCTCCTCCGTCCATGGGATTTTCCAGGCGAGAGTACTGGAGTGGGGTGCCATCGCCTTCTCTGATTTGATTATCCTACTTTGTCCCTATTAATAGGATCTTCATGTTGGGAGAGAACGTTGTAATCCTCTTCCATCCAGTGTGAATCTCCTTCTCAACATTTTGACAGAGGAACTTCTGCCATGCGTGTTACTGTGATGTTGTGATTTTCAGTATATATTCAGTCTTTTCCATGGTTCCTCGCACACTGCTCCTAAAACCTTTGTAATTTCCTAAGTGATAAAAGCTATGGAACATCTTTTGCTTCAGAGGCATAAAAGTGAAATCGATATATTTTTTTTCCTAATTGAGGTATAGTTGATGTACAATATTTTATGCATTTCAGGTGTACAACATAGTGATTCATAATTTTAAAGGTTATAGTCCATTTGTATTATAAAATATTGGCTATATTCCCCATGTTTTACAATAGTCAATATATACTTGTAGTGTAGTTATTTTACCAAAGCAGTTTGTATCTCTTAAACCCTTACCTCTATCTCACCCCTTTCCTCTCCCCACTGGTAATCACTAGTTTGCTCTTTTCGTCTGTTTCTTTTTTGCTATATTCACTAGTTTTTTTTAAAAAATTGATTAATTAATAATTAAACTTAAAGCAGGAGAAGAAGGCACAGGGACCTGAGGCTGGACAATTAGAACAGAATTCCCTGTGGCCCAGAAGAGGGTCTTAGGCAAGGCTCACAGGCAAGGCAGAGGTCCAAGGACTATAGCTAGGTCTGTCCACAACTCTGGGCACACAACAGGCAGCAGGTGATCCAACATAACTCTAGGAGCATCTCAACACTTGGGTGGAACAGACTCATTGAAAATACCAGGAATGAAGTAAACATCTACACAGGTAGTTGTTTGTGGCACATTTAACTGAGCTTTCTGTGAGGTTCTGGGGACTCAGTAGTGACCAACCAGATATGGTCCTGGCTCCCAAGGAACCTAGATTTATGCAGTTTTGAAGGTCAGCTCATAGGTAACAGGGGTTTAGCAGTTAATGGAGGACCCATGAGGTTGCAAAGAATCAGACTAACTGAATCATAATCATAATATTAATTTTTCTATAAAATTCATATCTCTGTCCTTCAGCTAACAGAACTTTTGCTCTCCCTCAGCTCTGGGACATATTACAAACCTTACATTAACTAACAATGAAATGCACAAACTTGCATCACATTTATTTAATTATTAGTTTTTTGTTTGATCAGAGGCGAAATGTTTGTCTACCTTACCCCAAGGATAATAACATATCAAATAATGCTTAAAAAGTTTTATGTACTCCCAATTTACTACTCCTAATATTGTTTTAAATAATATCTGATCTCTGGGGCCAAATCCTGCTGCCAATCCCCCAACTCCGCCTCTTTTCTTTTTCAATATTTGAAGATGATGTTCTGTTCTTCCAGGTTTCTCTTTGCAGACTTAATATTCTGACTCAGCTCTTCCTCAGAGTATCATCCTGGCCATCTTCCTCTTTTTAAATTCCAGTAAGTCAGTGACGCTTGTGAAATATGGCAACAGGACACCGCACGTGTCTCATCAACGGAACTAAAGGCTTCTTTGGTTCTGGATGCTTTCTTTCACCGATGTAACCTAAGGTGAAGCAGGTTTTCTGGGTATCTATGTCATTCTTTTGACGTGCTGAATTTTCATCTATTGAAAGTCATGAAGTCATTTGGGCATAAGCTTCTATTATTAAGTCAGATACCACCAATCCTAAGCACCTGTAAATTTTCTAAAAAGATTTTTTGATGTAGATCATTTTTTAAAGTCTTTATTAAATCTGCTACAATATTGCTTCTGTGTTATGTTTTGGTTTTTTGACCCTGAGGCATGTGGGATCTTAGCTCCCCAACTAGGGATTGAACCCACACCCCCTGCATTGGAAGGCAAGGTCTTCACCATTGGACCATCAGGGGAATCCTAGTGAAGTGAGTGAAAGTCGTTCAGCTGTGTCTGACTCTTTGTGACCCCATGGACTATACAGTCCATGGAATTCTCCAGGCCAGAAAAATGGAGTGGGTAGCCTTTCCCTTCTTCAGGGGATCTCCCCAGCGCAGGGATTGAATCCAGGTTTCCCTCACTGCAGGTGGATTCTTTACCAGCTGAGCCACAAAGGAAGCCCAGGGAAGTCTTAATGCACCTGTAAATTTGAAGTAGATTTAGCAGGTTCACTTTTAGGACCTTACATATATACATCCTTAACTCCTTTATTTTAACCTTAGCTCCTTTATTTTAACCTGACTTCACAAATCCTGATTCTGATACAAAGTGTTACAGCAATAACTCCTGGTTAGTTTTATACAAAAATTAGAATACCATTCTTTTTATATCTTCACCAAAACAGTAATTAAAATATGAAAAATAGCACAGAGTTAGGTAGACATTCCTGGGCATGACAATAGGAATTTCCTTTTAGGTTGAAAATGATACACGCTGAAGTTCTCTTTAATGATGCATCAACTAGTTTCTCAACCAGACATGAACGCACCTAATTCTGCCCTTGTCTTAACCAGGGATTGCAACTCGTCAGTTGAATTAAAAAGATATATTTCATTTAAATAATTTAAAAATATTTAAATACCCTTAGGTGGGTCATACATTCTTCATTTAGCCATAATTCATACCCGTCACTCTTAGACTAGTTTAATCATAGATGTTATCTATCTACCTAGATCTTCAGACATTTGCAGTCCTATCTGAGTTATTCTACTTGCGGTAAAGAAACCTTAGGCTTCCCGACTGGTGCTAGTGGTAAAGAACCCATCTGCCAGTGCAGGAGACATAAGAGATATGGGTTTGATCCCTGGGTTGGGAAGATCCCCTGGAGAAGGGAATGGCCACCCACCCCAGTATTCTTGCCTGGAAAATCCCATGGACAGAGGAACCTTTCAGGCTACGTTTCATTGGGTCGCAAAGAGTTGGACACCACTGAGTGACTGAGCATGCTCTCAAAAAAACCTTAAGAGATATCACCACACGCTAAATATGAGAAAAACTCCTAAAATCTTCAAAATCCTAAATCTTCTGGAATCCATGAAATACCCAAGGTCACAAGACAGCCAGGTCAACTGAGTTTCAAACTGTGAGAGCTCCTCTGAGGAGAGAGGGGGCCCACGAGTTGCTTCATCTTTGTTAAAGTAGAGCAGAAAGAGGCAGCTGCCATGAGAGTGTGTAAAAAATAAACAGCCGACATTTAAACAAATCTTTAAAGGTTAAGAGTGGGCTGGCAAGACAGTTGAAGAATTTTCTGGGGCTCCAGATTCAAGGGGAAGAGGCACTGACTCAAGCTCTTTTCTAAGCCTCTACTGGGTGTTCATGAAAAACACTGGGGACAGGACAAGAAAAATTGCCCCCTTTGGCAATGAAAACAGGTACAAAGTTTCCCTCTCTTTTTAAAAATTTTGCCTTGTTTTTAATTGGAGGATAATTTCTTTACAATATTGCGTTGATTTCTGCCATCCATCAACATGAATGAGCCATAGGTATGCATATGTCCCCTCCCTCTTGAACCTTTCCCACCTCCTTCTCCATCTCCCTCCTCTAGGTTGTCACAAGGCACCAGGTTCGGGCTCCATGTGTCATAGAGCTAATTTCCACTGGCTATGTATTTTACATATGATAATGTATATGTTTCAGGCTTCCCTGGTGATGGCTCAGTGGTCAAGAATCCGCCTGCGACGCAGCAGCCACAGGAGATGCAGTTTCGATCCCTGGGTCAGGAAGAGCCCCTGGAGAAAGGCATAGCAACCCACTCCAGTATTCTTGCCTGGAGAATCCCTTGGACAGAGGAGCCTGGTGGGCTACAGTCCATAGGGCTGCAGAGTTGGACACAACTGAAATGACTTAGTACATACACATAAGTTTATTTAAATGTATATGCTTTGGAGGAAAGGGACAGTGTTTTAAGGGTTTGCTGTCTTTGTCTTCTTTTCTCAATAATTGATGTTTATGCAGTATGTTGTTATTATTGCTCTTAAGGGCTTTTTTTTTCTACTTGGAAATGTGATTCTGCTGATCTGCCACCTACTGATAAGTTGTGTGCTTTGTGTTTTTAATACTTGGATGACTCTGTGCTGATTCTTCTTTGTTTTGAACAATTTTGTTTTCTCCTCTTTAGTGCTATTTTTAGTTTGGTCCACCCACTAGTTTTTATGAATACTAATAAGTCGTCTGTAGGTCTATCATTCTTAGAAAATCATATTACTACCTTGATTTACTATGCAGTTCAGATCAAACAAATACTTCAGGAGCATTTTCAGAGTGTAAGCTTCATGAGGGCAGAAATCATATCCTTTTTTCACTGCTCTATCATTTATGCTTGTGATAGTGCCTGTCACTGGATAAGCCCTCAATGAATTATGATTATTTTTTTAAATTTTAAACATATTTTTAACTCTGAAAATGAATTTTTCACAGTAATGCAATTAGTTCTCCAAAATGAACTCATTTATCTGGCTTTTCTACAAAGGACAATTAAAACATTTAAGGCAAGATTCACTTATTCATCTCCATTTTAAGATGAAAAGAAAATAGCAGACCTCAGATACTGGTTAAAGTTAATAAAATACGAGAAAGCTCCTTTTTCTTTTCTTTCTTTTTTAGTGGTTTCCTGTATAAGAGCTTTGCATTACTATGGATATTTTATAGTAAGACACTTTCGTTTCTAACTTTATAAATTGAATATAATGTTTTATATGTGTAAATGAATCAACCTATTCTTACCAAATAGGCTAAGCATTTTCTAATATATTCTCACTTAATCCTCCTGATGATTTGGTGAGTAGGTATTATAGCCCCTTTGTTTTTTTACGGATGAACACATGGAGACTCAGATAGGTAGTATAACTTGCCCAGCATAGCTTAGCTAGAGCAAAGCAAACAAGATTCAAACCAGGTCTTCTGACTCTCAGCCAATGAATGCACTAAACTACACTATATAAGAAAGCTGGGAAGATGGCCTTTTAAAATTATAAAATCACCACCAATGTTTATTGAATACTTTCTATAAACCAAATATTTATGCCAAGTACTCTATATGCTTAATCTCATCCCCCCAGTTGCCTTTTTGGTAATAACATCATTAGTCCAAGTTTACTGAGGATCTGAGATTTGAAATAACTAAAGGAAGTTTCAGCCTTCTTCCGAATTTCTGTTATATCTTGTTCTCCAGATCCTTTGTTGGGGTGAAGGCAATGGAGAGACGTTTTGTCCTCACTCCCCTGACTTGAATTTATGATCTCTTGCACTCTAAATCTTATTTTCCTGAAGTGGTGATACAAGCCTGTTTTTTCTCTAACTAGCAGATTTTTCTGTTTGATTCGTGTCCATATGAAAAATGGTGCCTGGTGGCACTTCTCTGAACTTCATAGGGTTTGTCAAGTTCCCAAACCCTGTTGGGCAGAATTTGGAATTCTCTAACCTAGTCTTGATGAATTCTGGACATGGTTTTAACACCTCTTGGCCAGCCCTGTAATTTTGATGTTTAAGTTCATTTTCTCCTTCAAGTCCTACATGATCAAAGGACACAGTATTTAAGAGACAGGCAGAGGTGGGCTTCAACCCTGATTCTACTTTTATTTTTATGTGGGCAATTTTTTTTTAAAGAATTTATTGAATTTGTTACAAAACATAAGCAGTTTCTGTTTTGGGTTTTTGGCCACAGAGCATATGTGATATTACCTCCCTGACCAGGGATTGAATCAGCAACCTTTGCATTGGAAGGCTAAGTCTTAACTACTGGACTGTCAGAGAAGTCCCCCTGATTCTACTTTTTCTGATCTGATGACACTGAGCAAATTACTTTCCCTCTCTGAGTCTTAGCTTACACTTTTGTAAAATTAAGTTAATACTATCTACCTGAATGGTCACTCTTAGGACTAAATGAACAAAGTTTGTAAAGTGTTTAGGACAGTGTCTATTATATAGGGGGTGCACAGTGAATGGCAATTATTATTCTAGCTTATATTATTATGGTAACTATTGTTTAGAGGGAGGTTGTCTAAACCCAAATTGATATCTGTGTTGTTCTTAGCACTACAGGTTAATTGTTGGATCAAACTGAAATACAACTGAAAACATGGATATATGAAAAGCAAGGTCCGTTCTTCAGAAAATCGTCTATCTACACGGTAATTTTCTGAAGAATGGACCTTGCTTTTCATATATCCATGTTTTTGGTTGTATTTAATCAATTGACTGCTTAGCAAAGACCTGGGGAGATAGCCTGTGGGTTCTTTTGAATTAAGAAAAAATTATTTATTTGACTGCTCTAGGTCTTAGTTGTGGCATGTGGGATCTTTGATCTTTCTTGCGGTATATGGAATTAAACCCAGGCCCCCTGCACTGGGAGTGTGGAATCTTACTTAGCCCCTGGACCACCAGGGAAGCCCCTTAAAATTTAAATTACATAATTTCTTTAAATCTCAACTGTTCATTATATTATTGTTCACTTTTCCTTTTTATTTTTTTTAGCAGCCATGAATGTTTTCAGTATTATTATTATTTTCTTACAGAGAAAAGTATATGTGCAATTTGCAAATAGATGCTTCATCGTTTCAATAAATATTTACTATATTTAATTGTAAAACTGCCAATTGATAGACATCATATCATTGTCCCCACATAGGGAATAATAAGAACACTTTTTCTGAGATATAACATAGGTTTTCTGTACCTGGTGTACAGATTCATTGCCTAATTAATAGTTTTTTTCTTTCCCTTAATTTTAAAAATATGCTTTTAGATGTTGTTTTGGGAGGGAAGATCTTTGGGTAAAACCTTAATTGCTGTCAAGGAAAACATAATTTTCCGGCCAGCTTAATATAACCACACAGTTCAACATTCATGTAAGGTGTATATAAAAGCAGAATTGTACTGTAATGTTGAGAAGGAGCGTTTTGGTTAAGCTGGTGCCTCTGGATTTTGACTGTAGTTACATAAACATTGACATTTTGTGACTAATGGCTGGGAAAACAGCTACTCACACCAAAAGTTCAGGGTTGGAGTATTCACTCACTGGCCTAGCAGGATAGCTTACTATAATTCTTCTCAGTGATTTGAATTGTGGGGCAGAAGATTTGGGCAACTAAACACATGATCTCCATCAGCTCACTTGTACCTGATCCTCCCTAAATTAGAGCCAGGATTTCAGGTTATAACTAGGGATACATCTCAGAAAGCAACTGTGGATGGAACAAATGATACATGGACTTTCATGTGTCAAGGTACACAAGACCGCAGATTATTTCCCAATGGGAGATTTTTCCCTAGGGTGTGGTTAAAGAGGTTGACACAGGGTCACACTTTACCAAGATGTAAGGGGTGGTGGAGTAAGGAAGTGCAAACAAAAGGGAAATGAGAGGCACTAAAGAAAGCAAAACTATTTTAGGATTTTACTTCTCTCTTTTTTAAAAAAATTCTTGGCCGTGTAACACGTAGGATCTTGGTTCCCGTACCAGGGATCAAACCCATGCCCTTTGCTTTGGAAGTGGAGTCTCAACCCCTGGACCACCAGGAAAGTCCCTAGGAGTTTACCTTGAGTGGCCCTTTGTGTGCTGAAGAGTCTTTTGTTCTCAGATTTAGAAGTACGGAGATTATTAGAATCAGTATATTTTTATAATTTTGGTATGGCATAAAGAAAACTCCCATTTTAAAGAGTGGAGCTAGAATTTTTTTAAAAAAGGAAGTAATTTAAATCTCCTAAAAAGTAGCTGACTAAAGTATATTTTTACAAGTTCTATATAGAGAAGTATGCAACAGTGTACATAAAAATATCTAACCTGGGTCAAGAATTCTTTTTATGCATGCTTTCCCACTCATATACTAAATTTTCAGTCAGCGGTTTAAAATGTTCATTATCCAATGTGATCCTAATAATAGGACATAAAGTAGGTAGAATAGAGATTGTTTTTTCTGGGTGTGGGTCAAATAAGCTAAGCTACCTAGTTAAGTTACACATGACCAGTAGAGGTGAGGACTAGGTATAAGCCCCACATCTACTATGTACAAGCCCAGATTCATTTCTACTAAATGGCATGAACCATAGCAAAATAAAATGTGCAATACATGCTTTTATTAGTTTAATTACCTTTAAGATTATGAGTCATGAGATGCTTAGAGAATAATAGAAATTCTTTCCTTCCTTATCAAACTCTCAAACTGTCATCTGTATTTGATCACATTTAATTCACAGCCCAGGGTAAGATTATAATGAGACTTAAAGAGTTAAATCAGTCATCTGAAAAATAAAATGCAAGCTCCTCACAGTTATGTTTATCTGTGCATATTAATAAAGTCAAGAGATCAATGCAGAATTAAGATACAGTGCCAGTTACTTAATTTTATTTTGCTGATTAGTTACCAATCTAACAGCTCAATTAGCTCAATAATCATCTCCTTATCTGCCTAATTTCACCTGCTTATTCTGTCTGTCCCGGAGTTTCTTACTTAAAAATCATGAAATATTAAGGTTTGAAACGTCCTCTGGCCTAGGTAACAATCCACCTCCCAAATCTCCTTTTGTTTGTCCCTGTCAAGCAATGTTAATGAGGAATGAAGAGTCTATGTGCTCAGTTATGTCCAACTCTCTGCTGCCCCATGGGCTGTAGCCCACCAGGCTCCCCTGTCCATGAGATTTCTCAGGCAACAATACTGGAGTGGGTTGCCATTTCCTCCTCCAGGGGATCTTCCCAGCCCAGGAATCGAACCTGTGTCTCTTGTATCTCCTGCACTGACAGGTGGATTCTTTACCACTGAGTCACCTGGGAAGCCCCCTGTTTAAATATCTCCCATGATGAGAAGCTCGCACTTACAGCCCTTTCTAAATTTGAACTTGCTCCTTAGATTTGCAATTTTTGAAAAAAAATTTTCTCCAAACACTGGTCATATAGCTTAGAGTTTCTTTTCCTTCATGTTTATTCTGCTCTAGACATAGTGTTCCTAATTTCCAGAGCTCATGTCTGGGCTGCAAAATAGAACCATATAAAAGCCAGGATAAAGACAGTCATTGGGAATGTCTTTTTTTTGTTTGTTTTGATAGCTCAACTTGGTCTCAGTTTTGTGACTATTTTTTTTTTAATTTTTATTGGAGTATAGTTGCCTTACAATGTTGTATTAGTTTCTCCTGCACAGCAAAATGAATCAGCTATATGTATATGCATATCCCCTCATTTTTGGATTTCCTTCCCATTTAGGTTACCACAGACCCT
This sequence comes from Capra hircus, assembly GCF_001704415.2. Classification (NCBI taxonomy): domain Eukaryota; kingdom Metazoa; phylum Chordata; class Mammalia; order Artiodactyla; family Bovidae; genus Capra; species Capra hircus. Next base: position 93,647,533 of record NC_030812.1, on the reverse strand, counting down.
TGAGTAGAGTTCCCTGTACTTTACAGGAGGTTCTTATTAGTTATCTATTTTATACCAGTATCAATAGTGTATATATATCAATCCCAAGTTCCTAATTCATCCCACCCACCCCTCTTTCCTCTTAGTATTTATACGTTTATTCTCTCTGTGTCTCTATTTCTGCTTTGTAAATAAGATCATAAGATCGTCCGTACCAATTTAAGGGAAATATGTATCTGAATTTTCTAAAGAGATGTGATGGGCTACTTGAGATTATGATGTAAGGAGAGGTCAAACAAAGGAGGGGATCTTCTAATTTAAGCAGTCTTTGGTTCTAGTGACTAGGATAGAAGAAGGCACAAAGAGGGATACTGAAAATAAATCCCAGCTAAGCTTAAAGAGGTACAGAGAGGTACAAAATTTCTTGGAAACCTAGAGGCTTATAAATATGGACACTGGAAAAACTGTAGTATATGTAAGGGCTAATCCTAGAGCTTGAGTATTTAAATACCTAGTTATCCATTAAGATCTTATTTAGCCTCTGCAAGTAATACCTGCTTGTCTGTAATATGAAAGTGATAAATCATGTGATTGTTTAAAATTCTAAGGTATGTGTACACAATTTGGGCACAAACCTGAATGGTGACTTTGAAGGTTTCTAATGGCAACATTTAGAACCCCATTTCAGCTTGTGGAAAACCGTGGATATATTTTGGTTTGGCTCCAAGCCTTCTTTTCATCCTCTAGGTTACTGAGTGCAAAGGAAAAAAAAAATGAACACTGTATATATTTTTGAGGCACAGGTTTATTTTCCCCTCTTGCAAACTGACATTTAATTATTTGATTTTTGTCCAAGGGATTTAGCTTGTTCTATGACAGGAGACTGATTATCCTGAAAAATGCTTTTTACACTGACTTTAAACATGTGACTCTGTGATTCTCAAGGAAATCTTATCAGAGACTGAGAGATGACTTCAAAGGAGATTTTTCTTCTCGACACTTTTTCTTGTGTTAGGGCTGGGCCTTCTCTCTCTTTTAAAAATTATATTAATTTATTTATTAGTCTGTGCTGGGTCTTAGTTGAGGCGTATAGGGTCTAGTTCCTAGATCTTAGACCAGGGATTGAACCTGGGCTTTGTACATTGAGAGCTTGGAGTCTTAGCCATTGGATCACCAGCTATTGGATCCCTGGGCCTTCTTTTCTCTATGCTGTTACAAGTTTGGTCAGTTTACACGTATTGCCTAACCCTAGTTTTGCTTTTCCAAAGACCCCCAAAGCTTCTCACTGGTAGTAGATAAGGGGATATCTAGGTACTGAAAATTGAGGTTCAGTGCTGGTTTTGCTTTATGCTACAGGTGACTTTGTAAGTAAGTGTATGTGTTAGTTGCTCAGTCATGTCTGACTCTTTGTGACCCGATGGACTATAGCCCGCTAGACTCCTCTGTCCGTGGAATTCTCCAAGCAAGAATACTGGAATGGGTAGCCATTCCCTTCTCCAAGGGATCTTCCCGACTCAAGGATTGAACCCGGGTATCCTGCATTGCAGGCAGATTCTTTACTGTCTGAGCCATCAACTTTAACCTACCAGATTTTTAGTTTTCATACCTCTTGATTATGGATTATAATTCCTGCTTTGCCTGCAACTCATAGACACTGTTAGTAGCAGTGGAAATAATGTATGTATGTGAAAGCATTTAAAATAAATACATTCATAAAAATGGAAAATTAGTATCATACAGCCAGGACTCCTAGGGCAGAAGTAAAGGCAAAGCTTGTATGGAGAAGATCTTGAATTGGGCTTGCACCGAGATTGCTTCTCCTTTTTCTTTCATTACATGCACACTCACACTCACACTCACACACAGATGCACATGTGTGCAAATACAATCTTGATTCTAGGTCTGCATTCATAGCTGACATTCTAGATGTGAACCCTAGTATGCTTCTCCTTCAAATCAATCCTGACTTCTTTATAGATACTGGGGAAATGCAGGGGATCCAGAAACTAGTAGTTCCCAGGAGTCCAAAGAATTTTCAGCTTCCCCTTTATCTAGAGAATCCCTTAGAGACCCAGTTGGGCTGGGCCGCGTTTTCCTTTACTCTTAGTTTATAGCGTGAGAAATTGCCTCGCTGTTCAGCTGGCAAAGCAGAGCTTTTACTTGTCAATACACTAGGTTGTTACTCAATCATATGATTTAAGAGGTGCTCTGGGAGTCATACCCCAAAGTACCTTGTTCAGGAGCTTGTCTTTCTGCCTTTAAGAACACTGTTTGAGACTAATTTTTGTCTTTGTGTCAACAAAGTCCTCTCCAAATCCTATTTTTAAAATGCAGACATCTCTTTGGAGGGACAAAGGTTAACTTGTTTTGGCCAGTAGTGGGGAGGGAGTAGATAGAAAAAGAAAAGCTGGAAAGGAAAAGTGTGGATGCCTGAGACAATATTTTCCTTCTCTGTCACAATTCTGTCTCAGGTGACCTGATCTCAGGTCATCCTATGCAAAACACCTGTTAGTAAACACTAAACACAGACTTAAAGCTCTGGGGTAGAGGAGTGAGTGGGGCCTGGCCTGGAAAATCTTCTAAATTACCCTTCATTCAGAAGACTTCATTGGCTCATTGTAAACTGTTAACAGACTTTGTTTTCTGTTCTCTTGGCCCAGGTAACTGGGTTTACACTGGATTGTATATCAGCTAATTATGTAGCACCTGATGACTCAGATAGGCATTTTGAATGACAAGGGAACAAAACAGACAGGGTCAAATGACCGAACACAGAGAGCCTGTGTAATTAGCTTATTGGCTCCCTAAATCTTTGTTGGGCTCTCTAAACTCACAAGCTAGCTTAATGGGAATACATATGCTACAACGAGGGGTCCCCAGACAGCACAGTTGTAAGGAATCTGTCTGCCAATGCAGGAGACACGGGTTTGATCCCTGGGTCAGGAAGATCCCTTGGAGGAGGAAATGTCAACCCACTCCAGTATTCTCACCTGGAAAATCCCATGGACAGAGGAACGTGATGGGCTACAAGTCCATGGGGGTCACAGAGTCACACACAACTGAGTGACTGAGCACACACCCACACACATGCCACAGTGAGGGATACAATTAACTTTGAAGCGAATCTTAATGCCCAGCACTGTTTCCTCATGTTACCTTCCCAGACCTTTCCTCACCCTACCTCCTTTGGTTCTTTCCTCCTAATGAATCTGTTGCTAATCCCCATTGATCAACACATTTTATTCAAAAGCAGGGAGGAAAACATACTCATCAAATGTTCAGATGTGTCAAATCTCCAAGAAAGAGCTAACAAAATAAATAACAAAAGTATCTCCATTATTGAATGAACAAGATGACATTTTATTTTTATTTTTTAAAATATTATTTCTATGTTTATTTGGCTGTGCTGGGTCTTAGTTGTAGCACTCAGGATCTTCTTTGAGATATGCAGGATCTTTAGTTGCAGTGTGTGGGGTCTGGTTCCCTAACCAAGCATTGAACCCAGGCTCTCTGCATTGAGAGCATGGAGTTTTAGCCACTGGACCACCGGGGAAGTCCCAAGATGACATTTTAAAAGGGATAAAATATACTTTGCATTTAGATTATAAAATGTGCTGGGAAAGACAGGATGAGAGAAGGTGTGACTTGCTAGGAATTTATGTTAAAAAAATCCAAAATACCTGAAGGGCTTCACTAGTGACTCAGTGGTAAAGAATACACCTGCCAATGCAGGGGACACAGGTTTGATCCCTGATCCAGGAAGATCCCGCATACTTTGAAGCAACTAAGCCTGTGTGCCGCAACTATTGAACCTGTGCTCTAGAGCCCACACGCTGCAACAAGAGAAGCCACCGCAGTGAGAAGGCTGCACACCACAACTAGAGAGTTGCCCCTGCTGACAGCAACTAGAGAAAAGCCCAAGCTGCAGTGAAAAGCCAGCACAGCCAAAAATAAATAAATAAAGATAAAAATAATACCTGAAGGTTTTAACAGGCCATGAGAAGCAGCCTTGAGAGAAGCAATGGCAGGCTTAGACACCCCAGAGACGAACAAGGTCTGGGTTATGAGCAGTCACAGTTAGTTGCACCCTGAGACCATCAGACAACTTGCTGTGCTTCACATTGGGTCTTATAGAACTGATACCCGTAAACTAGAATCTATTCAGGAAAAGAGGCATTGATGGAGGAGGCGGTGACATAGCAAGATGGTGAAGTAGAAGGTCTTAGACCTTACTTCTTCCTACAAAAGCACCAATTCAGCAACAATTTACAGACAAATTATCTTTGTGAGAAACTCAGAATTTCTGAATTCTTCTACTCAGTGGGCAAGCACAAAACCAGGCTCACTGAAATTTATATGAAGGCTTGGGACACTCTCATACCAGGGTCCCTGTCCCCAGCCCAGCCATAAAGTTTAGAAGAAACCTTTGAGCTCCAAGCTCCTCCCAGGAGAGGGAAGTCATTGTCCTGTACATTCAGCATCCCAGCTTTTCTAAGAGCAGTTACCCAGAAGACTGGCTTCTTCTGCCTGGGTAGACTTGGAACTCTGACAGGTCTCTCACGGTCTAGCCACATAAGGGAGATAAAAATGGCAGCCTGAGGTGGTAGAGCTGATGGAGCTGGCAAAGATGGTGGAGCACTAGAATCTCCTCTCTGCTCAACATGGAGTGAATAGGATGGAAAAATCTCAGCTCTCAGCTATACCCTGAGGAGGGAAAAAGTTGATCCACGTGTCCAGTATTCCAACTTTTCCAGCACTTCCCAAGGAACTAGTTTGTATCAGTCTTGTCAGTCTTGGAGTACTGATGGGTTTGGCACAATCTAGTTGTCTGGGGAAGAATGGAGATGGTAGTTTGGGCACATAGATGCCATAGATTCTCCTTGGCTTAGCACAGAATAAACAGATGAAAAATTTCTCAGCTCTCAGCTTCCCCTAGGGAAGGACAAGAATGCATACTTGCACCCAGCAGCCCAACTTCTCTGAGACTATCCAGGGAACTGGCATGAATCCGCTCTCCCACCCAAGGCGCATGCTGTCTGTATAGGGACACTTCCACATAAGAAGCCCCCTTCAAGATCTCAATAGGTAACTGTTTCACCTAAATTCACAGAAGCAGAGAAAGTTCAGTACAATGCAAAGGCAGAATTTCTCTCAATTGAAAGCGCAAGAGAAAACACCTGAAATGGAAATAACCGATTTACCAGATAAAGCATTTAAAGCATTGGTAATAGGAATGTTAATTAAATTTAAAAAGAATTGATGAAAACGGTGAACATCTTAAGAAGGAACTAGAAAATATAAAAAAGATCCAATCAGAAACAGAGTTCAATAAGCGAAATTAAAAAAAACACTAGGAAAAAAAATGAATAGCAGTGCTTCAGAAGAATGCGTAAGTGATCTGGAAGATAGAATAATAGAAATCACCCAATCAAAACAGCAAAAAGAAAAATCAGTTTAAAAAGTGGAAACATTTTAAGAAGTTTCTGAGATAACATTAAACATTCACAATGTAGGGACACCAGAAGGAAGAGAGAGCGAGAGAGGATCAAAAATCTATTCGAGGGCGTTGTGGCTGAAAACTTTCCAAACCTGAGAAAGGAAACAGAAATTCAAATATAGGAAGCACAAAGGGGCCCAAACATGATGAACCCAAACAGACCCACACTAACACATATCATAATTAAAATGTCAAAACTTAAATATAAAGAGAGAATTATAAAGGCAAAGAGAGGAAAAGAAAGAGTCATATAAAAGAGAATCCTCATAAGGCTATCAGCTGATTTTTCTGCAGAAACTTTGAGACCAAAAAAGAGCAGCATGATCTATTCAAAATGCTGAAGGGAAAAAACAACACCTAGGATAATCTATGCAGCAAGGGAATGCTTATACTCTGTTGCATGTGTGCAGTCACTTCAGTTGTGTCTGAGTCTTTGTGACACTATGGACAGTAGCCCACCAACAGGCTCCTCTGTCCTTGGGACTCTCCAGGCAAGAATACTGGAGTGGGTTACCATTTCCTACTCCAGGGGATTCTTCCCAGCCCAGGGATCAAACCCCAGTCTCTTACATCTCCTGTATTGATGGACAGGTTCTTTACCACTGCTGCTGCTAAGTCTCTTCAGTCGTGTCCGACTTTGTGTGACCCCATAGACGACAGCCCACCAGGCTCCCTCATCCCTGGGATTCTCCAGGCAAGAACACTGGAGTGGGTTGCCATTTCCTTCTCCAATGCATGAAAGTGAAAAATGAAAGTGAAATCGCTCAGTTGCGTCTGACTCTTAGCGACCCCATGGACTGCAGGCCATCAGGCTCCTCCATCCATGGGATTTTCCAGGCAAGAGTACTAGAGTGGGGTGCCATTGCTTCTTTACCACTATTGCCACCTTGATGGAAATGTAAATTGGTGGAGCCACTATGGAAAATAGTAAGGAGATTCCTTAAAAAACTAATAATAGAAATACCATATGATCCAACAGTTCCACTCCTGGGTATATATCCAAAGAAAGCAAAAATATTAACCTCAAAAAGGTACAAGCACCCCAATGCTCATAGCAACATTATTTACAATAGCCAAGACACTGAAGCAAACCAAGTGTCCATCAACAGATGAATGGAAAGAAGATACACACACATACACACACACACACACACACACACGCGCGCGCGCGCGCGCTGAAATACTAGTCAACCATAAAAAGAATGAAATTCTGCCATTTGCAAAAACATGGATGCATGTAGAGAAAACTATGGTTAGTGAAATAAGTCAGACAGAGAATGACAGTGTATGATGTCACTTGTATGTGGAGTCTAAAACAAATGTATATAGCCAAACAGAAACAGACTCGCAGGTATAGAAAACAAGATGGTGGTTACCAATGGGAAGAGGGAAAAGGGGGGCAAGACAGGGATATGGGATTAAGAGATTTGAACTACTATGCATAAAATAGGTAGACAACAAAGATATATTGTATAACAGCTAGAAATATAGCCATTATTTTGTAATCATTTTAATAGAGTACACTTTGCAAAAACATTGAATCACTATGTTATATACCTGGATGAGTGAGCACTTAGTCACTCAGTTGTGTCTGACTCTTTGCAACCCCTACTGTAGTGCATGAGGCTCCTCTGTCCTTGAGATTTCCTGGCAAGAATACTGTAAGTGGGTTGCCATTGCCTCCTCCAGGGGAACTTTCTGACCCAGGGATCGACCCCACATCTTCAGTGTCTACTACATTGCAGGAGATTTTTTACCACCGAGCCATGAGGGAAGCCCTTTTACACCTGAAACTAATATAATATTGTAAGTCAACTATGCTTCAAAAATCACATAATCATCTCAATAGATGTAGAAAAGTATTTTGCAAAATCCACACCTTTCCATGATAAAAACTTTGAACAAATAAGGAATAGAAGGAATATACCTCAACATAATAAAGGCCATATATGACAATCCCCAAACCAATTTTAAGTTCAATGGTGAAAAGCTGAAATCTTTCCCTCTGACATCAGAAACAAGACAAGAAGGCCCACTCCCACCACTTCTATTCAATATATTACTGGACATCCTAAGCAGAGCAATTAGGTTGAACAAAGAAATAAAAGGAAGGTAATTCCACTTGTAATAGCACTAAAAAGAATGAAATATTTAAGAATAAACGTTAAGTAAAAGACTTGTACACTGAAAACTACAAAATACTGATGAAAGAAATTGAGAAGACACAAATGGAAAGTCATCCTATGTTCATGGTGAAAAATTAGTATTATTCAAAAGTCCATATTAGCCAAAGCAATCTATAGGTTCAAAGCAATCCTTATCAAATTATACGTGGCATTTTGTACAGAAACAGAAAAAACTACTCTAAAATTCATGAGGAACCACAAATGACCATGAATAGCTAAATTAACCCCATGAAGAAGAACAAAATTGGAATCATCACATGTCTTGATTTCAAAATATACTGCATAGTTATAGAAAACAAAATAGTATGGTAATGGTAAAAAGACAGATATGTAGATCAGTGGAACAGACTAGAGAGCCCAGAAATAAATCTGTAAATATGTGGTCAAGCAATATTTAATAAGGGTGCCAAAGATGCACAACGGAAAAAAGAATTGTCTCTGCAACAAATGGTGTTTGGGGAACTAGATATCCATATAGAGAAGAATGAAATTGGATCCATATGTTATACTATACACAAAAATCAAGTCAAAATGGGTTAAAGACTTAAAATCATAAAACTCTCAGGAGAAAACTCTTTATGATATTGGTCTTGGCAATGATTTCATGGATAAGACATTGAAACATAGGTATCTGAAACAAAAATAGACAATTACGACCACACCAAGCTAAAAAGTTTCTGTACAATAAAAGAAAAATCAACAGAGTGAAAGGTTACCCAGCAAATGGGAGAAGATATTCATAAATCATGTGTCTGATAAGAGATCAGTTTTCACAATATACAAGGAATATGTAGAACTCAGTAGCAAATAAATAAATAACCTGATATTAAAAAAAACACGGGCAAAGGTCTTATATAGGTATTTCTCCAAAGAAGACATACATATGACCAACAGATAAATGAAAAGATACTGACACTAATCATCCAGTAAATGCAAATTAAAAGCACACAGAACTATCACCTCACATCTGCCAGGATGGTAATGATCAGAAAGGTAAGAGATAAGCGTTGGTGAGGTTGAGGAGAAACTGAAATTCTTGCACACTGCTGATAGAATGCAAAATAATGCAGCCTTTATAAAAAACAGCATGCTAGCTCCTTAAAAAATTAAGTATAGAACTATCATAGGATCTAGCAATCCCACCTCTAGATCCAAAAGAATGAAATCAGAATATTGAAGAGATAACTGTATTCCCATGTTCATCGAGGTGCTATTCGCAATAGCCAAGATGAAGAAATAAGCAAGATGTCCACTGACAGGTGAATGGATAAAGAAAATGTACACAATGGAATATTATTTAACCTTAAAAAAAGGAAATTCTACAGTGCTCAGCAGCAGGGATGAATCTTTCAACATTATGCTTAGTGAAATAAGCCAGTCCCAGAAAGAAAAATACTGCATTATTCCACTTATATGTGGTATCTGAGATAATCAAATTTGTAGAGTTGAAGAGCTGTTGGTGATTGTCAGAGGCCTGGTGGTGAGATGAAGAGTTACAATCAAGGGGCATAAAGTTGCAGTTATACAAGATAAACAAGCTCTAGAGGTCTGCTGTACAACACTGTACATATAGTCAACAGTGCTATTGTACTGAACACTTAAAACAGTTAAGATGGTAGATATCGTATTAAATTGCTTCCCATGATAAAATAACATAATATAGAAGAAATTATATAGCTTTGCTGTCTTAGAATCATGGCAAATGGAACATGTAATATTGGGTCATTTTTTGCATTGAAGTGAAAAGAAAACTTTGCTTGGTAAATGAGATAAACCCCTATTCCTAAGCTCCTGGTTGCGACGCCCTTCTCAGGCCATGGCTGACATACAAGGTTAGCACGCTTGTGAAAAAAATGCATTTGTTTTACCCATAAGTGAAGCATTGTTTCTGTTTGCTAAAAGTTTTTAAAAAGAAGAAAGGGAAAAAAAAGATTCAGGAGAGTGAAGGTGTCTGAGCAAGGTATCAAATGTAGAAGTTTCAAAAAAAGAGAGAAATGAAGCAGTGGACTATATTCTTTCTGTTTTATTCTAGAGAGAAGCATTAATGCCAAAATGTTTAAAGTGATTCAGATAAATTTCTATCCACAAGTGAGCTAATACGTCACATGACCTAGAGAATTTCATAACACTGGAGTTTTAAGTGCAAACTGTACTTACTGTTACTGTATTGCATATTGAATGGCATAGAGCAGTACACAGTAACTATTTAAATGTTAAATTCATACTAGCCACACTATTGAGGGAAAGAGTGAGAGGTTGGGCCGAACTAATTCTAAAATAGGTTGTGCAGGATGTTGATCAATGCCCTTTGAAAAGCATTGGGCTATTGTCAAATTATCTTGTGAACCCCTGTATTAAATGGACTCAGGTTCCTTTACTGATGGACCACAGAGAAGGCTTCATACATTAAATGCTCTCTGTCTCCATGTATGTACACATATGTTTCAGAAATGGGATATATAAAAACAGTAGAACTTATTTGAACATAAAACAACTTTTGGCAGGATTTTGATGGCAACATTGTTCCTTAGAACAGATACTTGGGAAACTGGTCTAAATTTGCTCTGTTTTTAATTTGAATCCCCAATTCTATTTTTGTTTTCAAAGAGATGGGTGCTATTTGTTAATATGCTTCAACTAAACTTCTAGTTTTAGCCACCTTTTCCTGTGGCTATAAAATACTGTGGCTATTTTATAGAATTGTGCTTGTCAGTTTAGGGAAAAATTTATGTCCCCTTTCTCAGTTCTAAATATCTTCTTTGGTGTATTCTCAAGTTTGAGGACTAACTCACTGATATGATTGAGCACTTTTGATTTTCTTTGAGTACTTTTATAATACAGAATTATTATCCTTTAGAAACATTTTCAAGACTCTTTGTAAGAAGGAAAGTTCTCTCAGGATGTTTAAACACATGCATCCAAATGTATGCAGTCAATTTTCCTACTTTATTACAAGTTTGTTGTCAAAAGGAGTGGTCATTATCCTTAGACGAAATGGGTAGAGACAAATTTTGTATATTGCTTTATCCAAAGGAAAGGAATCAGAGTGTTTCTAGGCAAACACCATAAAAATCTCCTGTGTTAAACAGAGAAAAGGGCGCATTTCTTGAACAGTATTTTCAAAGCTTAACCTCATGTTTTAACAACCCCAGATGACTTATGTTTCTGGCTTTCATGTTTGCTGGTTAGCTTTCAATGCCTGAATTCACAGAAATGAGAGATGGAAAAAACCCCAACAGGTCACCCAGTTTATTTCTTTAAAGAAATTAACAGATGAATTTCAATGTAGTCTCACAATGTAGTCTGATGGGTGGTAGGGAGCTACATTTTAAATTCAGAAAAACTGGGTCAATTTCAATCCTAGGATGAATTTAGATCCCACCAAAAGCTTTCCATATCTTACCTCTGCCTTATATATATGCGTGTGTGTGTACATATATTCATAAACTGACCAACTGAGCCATGACACATTCTGACTCTTTAACACTGAAGCATCAGGAGAAGAGAAGATAAGAAAGAAGTGGGACTACCCTGGTGGTGCAATGGATAAGAATCCACCTGCCAATGCAGGACACACAGGTTTTTTCTTTTTTAAGGTGATGGCTATTTAGTTTCTAAGTCATGTCTGACTCTTTGAGACCCCTGGACTATAGCCTACCAGGATCCTCTGTCCATTGGATTTCCCAGGCAAGAATACTGAAGTGGGTTGCCATTTCCTTCTCCAAGGGATTTTCCTGACTTATGTATTTTTTATTTTTGGCTGTGCTGGGCCTTTTTTGCTGCACAGGCTTTTCTCTAGTTGCAGACAGTGGGGGCTACTATCAGGTTGTGATGCTCAGGCTTCTCATCGCGGTGGCTCCTCTTGCTGTGGAGCAGGGGCTCTCGTAGTTGTGACTCCCGGCTCTAGAGCACAGGCTGTGGCGCAGGTGCTTAATTGCTCCATGGCCTAGAGGCTCTTCCTGAATCATGGATGGAACCCATGTCTCCTGCATTGGCAGGTGAATTCTTTGCCACTGAGTCACCAGGGAAACCCCAGGGACACAAGTTTGATCCCTGCTCCGGGAAGACTCCACATGCTACAAAGCAACTAAGCCAGTGCGCCACAACTACTGAGCCCACAGGCTGCAGCTACTGAAGCTCGCCCACTGTAAGGCCTGCTCTAGGAGCAGCTGGAGCTTAAGTAGGACTCTTTCAACGTCAGTGGTGAAATTGTTCTCTCTCTATGAACCAGGATTTCCAGGCTCACGGATATTAGAATTTCAAGGATAGAAAACAAATTCCTCATGTGGGCTAAAAAATATAATGGAGCCACTTTTGCTTTTATACCTTAGTTCTCAGATCCATGTATTCTTCCTATTGGAGACCCACCAGTATAAAATGCATGATGGTTTAAGAGAAGACTCTACACATGGACATCACTAGATAGTCAACACCAAAATCAGACTGATTATATTCTTTGCAGCCAAAGATGGAGAAGCTCAATACAGTCAGCAAAAACAAGACTGGGAGCAGACTGTGGCTTGGATCATGAACTCCTTATTGCCAAATTTAGACTGAAATTGAAGAAAGTGGGGGAAACCACTAGACCATTCAGGTATGACCTAAATCAAATCCCTTATGACTGTATAGTGGAAGTGAGAAATAGATTTAAGGGACTAGATTTGATGGAGTGCCTGTTGAACTATGGATGGAGGTTCATGACACTGTACAGGAGACAGGAATCAAGACCATTTCCAAGAAAAAGAAATGCAAAAAAGCAAAATGGCTGTCTGAGGAGGCCTTACAAATATCTGTGAAAAGAAGGGGTGTGAAAAGCAAAGGAGAAAAGGAAAGATATAAGCATCTGAATGCAGAGTTCCAAAGAATAGCAAGGAGAGATAAGAAAGCCTTCCTCGGTGATCAATGCAAAGAAATAGGAGAAAACAACAGAATGAGAAAGACTAGAGATCTCTCCAAGAAAATTAGAGACACCAAGGGAACATTTCATACAAAGATGGGCTCAATAAAGGACAGAAATTGTGTGGACTTAACAGAAGCAGAAGATATTAAGAAGAGGTGGCAAGCATACACAGAAGAACTGTACAAAAAAGATCTTCATGACCCAGATAATCACCATGGTGTGATCACTCACCTAGAGCCAGACATCCTGGAATGTGAAGTCAAGTAGGCTTTAGGAAGCATCACTACAAACAAAGCTAGTGGAGGTGATGGACTTCCAGTTGAGCTATTTCAAATCCTAAAAGATGATGCTGTGAAAGTGCTGCACTCAATATGCCAGCAAATTTGGAAAACTCAGCAGTGGCCACAGGCCTGGAAAAGGTCAGTTTTCATTCCAATCCCAAAGAAAGGCAATGCCAAAGAATGCTCAAACTACAGCACAATTGCACTCATCTCACACACTAGTAAAGTAATGCTCAAAATTCTCCAAGCCAGGCTTCAGCAATACGTGAACCATGAACTTCCAGATGTGCAAGCTGGTTTTAGAAAAGGCAGAGGAACTAGAGGTCAAATTGGCAACATCCACTGGATCATGGAAAAAGCAAGAGGGTTCCAGAAAAACATCTACTTCTGCTTTATTGACTATGCCAAAGTCTTTGTGTGGATCACAACAAACTGTTGAAAGTTCTTCAAGAGATGGGAATACCAGACCACCTGACCTGCCTCTTGATAAACGTGTATGCAGGTCAGGAAGCAACAGTTAGAACTGGACATGGAACAACAGAGTGGCTCCAAATAGGAAAAGGAATACATCAAAGCTGTATATTGTCACCCTGCTTATTTAACTTGTATACAGAGTACATCATGAGAAATGCTAGGTTGCATGAAGCACAAGCTGGAATTAAGACTGCCAGGAGAAATATCAATAACCTCAGATATGCAGATGACACTACCCTTATGGCAGAAAGTGAAGAAGAACTAAAGAGCCTCTTGACGTAAGTGAAAGAGGAGAGTGTAAAAGTTTGCTTAAAGCTCAGCATTCAGAAAACAAAGATCATGGCATCCAGTCCCATCACTTCATGGCAAATAGATGTAGAAACAGTAGAAACAGTGGCTGACTTAATTTTTTGGGCTCCAAAATCACTGCAGATGGTGACTGCAGCCATGAAATTAAAAGATGCTTGCTCCTTGGAAAAAAAGCTATGACCAAAGCTTTGGCCACCTGAAGCAAAGAGTTGACTCACTGGAAAAGACCCTGATGCTGGGAGGGATTGGGGGCAGGAGGAGAAGGGGATGACAGAGGATGAGATGAATGGATGGCATCACTGGCTCGATGGACATGAGTTTGGATAAACTCTGGGAGTGGATGATGGACAGGGAGGCCTGGTGTGCTGTGATTCATGGGGTCGCAAAGAGTTGGACACAACTGAGCGACTGAATTGAACTGAATTGAGCTGTACTCCTTGGAAGGAAAGTTATGACCAACCTAGACAGCATATTAAAAAGCAGAGACATTACTTTGCCAACAAAGGCCCGCCTCATCAATGCTGTGGTTTTTCCAATGGTCATGTAGGGATGTCAGATTAGGACTATAAAGAAAGCTGAGCACTGAAGAATTGATGCTTTTGAACTGTGGTGTTGCGGAAGACTCTTGAGAGTTCCTTGGACTGCAAGGAGATCCAACCAGTCTATCCTAAAGGAGATCAGTCCTGGGTGTTCATTGGAAGCACTGATGCTGAAGCTGAAACTCCAGTACTTTGGCCACCTGATGGGAAGAGCTGACTCATTGGAAAAGACCCTGATGCTGGGAAAGATTGAGGGCAGGAGGAGAAGAGGATGACAGAGGATGAGCTGGTTGGATGACATCATTGACTCGATGGACATGGGTTTGGGTGGACTCTGGGAGTTGGTGATGGACAGGGAGGCCTGGCGTGCTGCAGTTCATGGTGTCACAGAGTCGTACATGACTGAGTGAATGAACTGAACTGAACTGAACTGAACTTAGGGTGTATAACATATTCCAGATACAAGTGCCCCATTCTTTTAGGAAAAGCAGAGTAGATTAATATATTCATTCTGAATTAGCTTCAATTGCCAAGGTTTTTTACTGGGGGAGAAGAGGCATGGAAGGAGGTATATCTGGTGATAGAGAGATAACAATGTCTGGGTCCCAGAGAAGGGCCATATGGGATGAAATTGGACCCTAATTCACAAGTGAAAACTCAGAGAAAATCTAGGCAATGTTTTAGAATTTCAAATCAAAATGAGCTTGAGGTAGAATCTACTCTCATTCGATAAAGAATCCACCTGCCAATGCAGGGACATGATTTCACCCCTGGTCTAGGGAGATCCCACATGCTACAGAGTAACTAAATCTGTGGGCCACAACTACTGAGCCTGAGCAAGCCTGTGAACCACAGCAAAGATTAGCCCCCACTCTCCACAAGCAGAGAAAGACCTGTGGTGCAATCCAGTGACAACCCAGCACTGCCAAAAATAAGTAATAAATAAATTAAAAACAAACAAACAAAAAAGCATTTACTCTCGTTAGAGTTCTATAAGGGCTTCCCTGGTGGCTCAGACAGTAAAGAATCTGTA
Organism: Capra hircus; assembly: GCF_001704415.2. NCBI lineage: Eukaryota > Metazoa > Chordata > Mammalia > Artiodactyla > Bovidae > Capra > Capra hircus. Next base: position 93,632,335 of record NC_030812.1, on the reverse strand, counting down.
ATACTGTTACCGAAATCACAAGCCCGTGTGTCAGACACACAGTGAGGCCCGCCAATACTAAACATTAGAGTCTGGAACAGAGATGTTTATTTCAGATTTATACAAGGAGATGGGTGGCTCATGCTCTAAGAACCACAAAGTTACTGAAAGCTTTCAGCAAGTCCTGTTAAAGGCAAAGGTGAGGGAGGGGCATGGTTAGTTGCTGCAGACTTCTCGGTGTCAGGCCCTTTTTTCTTGAGGTATGATCACGGTCAAAAGACGATGTTCCTGTAAATCTCTACCAGAGGAATATTATTCTCTGTCCTGACCAGAAAGGGCAAAGCCCCAAGGCACAACTCTCATACTCTGAGGTCCCAGTCCTGGTTAAGAGGAGGCAGATCTTAGCTGGCAGCTCCTTCAGGGCCAGGTTCCCACATCCTGCCCAGCTGTCATCTTTGAGGGAGCCAGGCATCCAACCCAACTGTCCCTCAGTCTCATCAACCTGCCCAAATGGGGAGACCAGGTCTTACAAACTGCGACCCAGACAGACAGCCACTGCTAGAAGGTCACAGAGACAGGGATGGGGGAGAGGTTCACCACTCCTCAAGGCTAGTGGAGGGTCTTAGTCAGGGCTCTGGAGCCCCCAGGATGTCATCCCCAGTCTGATCCCTGACCCCACTGGCTCACCCACTGGCCCAAGGCTGGGTGAGCTGGAGGGCCTCCAGGAGAAGACCCGAATCTGCCTCTTAACTTACTTTCCGCCTGATGACCACCACACCACTGACCCTTGACTGAGTCATCTCCCCAGTTGTTCCTCATTGACCGTTACCAGTGGGCAGGCCCCACTGCAATACTGACCAAAAGCTGAGCACGACAGCTAATGGCCACTCATTGACAGTTGGTTGCCTGTCAGGAGGGTCCCACTGAGGCACCTGAACAATGGCTGAGCAAGACCTGTTGCCTAGTGACAGGGAGCAGAGTAATGAGACACAGCAATGGCTACCTCCTAAGGGCTGAGCTTATCCTGATCTGTTACAATGTGACAAAGAACTAAGCCAGAAGTAGTAAAATGGAGAAGTTGAAGGAAAGTCTACTAATGATGGATAATCATGGTGCTTAAAAATTCAGAGTAGAACAACAGTATTACTTGCAGATTTCTGTTATTGAAAAGGTAGATGTATGAATGAAAATTAAAAGACGCTTACTCCTTGGAGGGAAAGTTATGACCAACCTAGACAGCATATTAAAAAGCAGAGACATTACTTTGCCAACAAAGTTCTGTCTATTCAAGGCTATGGTTTTTCCAGTGGTCATGTATGGATGTGGGAGTTGGACTCTAAACAAAGCTGGGTGCCAAAGAATTGATGCTTTTGAGCTGTGGTGTTGGAGAAGACTCTTGAGAGTCCCTTGGACTGCAAAGAGATCCAACCAGTCCATCTTAAAGGAGATCAGTCCTGAATATTCATTGGAAGGACTGATGTTGAAGCTGAAACTCCAACACTTTGGCCACCTGATGCGAAGAGCTGACTCATTTGATGCTGGGAAAGATTGAAGGCGGGAGGAGAAGGGGACGACAGAGGCATCACCAACTCAATGGACATGAGTTTAAGTAAACTTTGGGAGTTGGTGATGGACAGGGAGGCCTGGTGTGCTGCAGTCTGTGGGGTCACAAAGAGTTGGACACAGCTGAGTGACTGACCTGAACTGAACTGATGAATGAAAATAGTGCTTGAACATACTACTACTATGTAAGTATTTACGTTTAATTCCATTCTATTATGGATCTTTTATTATGATACAAAAGTGTGGCTATAAGAATCCCAAGCCTAGTTGAGCATGAAAGCTAAGATCATACGTTTTCCTAAAATCCTGTCTTGATCTTCTGAAACTGCATATTTTGTCAGCATAGGTAGAAGAGAGGAAGAGTGGCGTGGGTACAAGCTGGCGAGTGCTACCAATAGTCTTTTGTTATAAGACTGCCTTCAAGATATAAATGAGACTCTCCAAAGAGGAATTGTCTTGTCATTTCTTAAGATCCTGAGTATGGTGCTTTATAGTAATAGTAACAGTAATAGTAATAGTAACAGTAATAGTAATAGTAATAGTAATAGTAATAGTACAATAAAAAATAACAGAAGAAATACTTCACACTTATTAGCACTTACTCTATAAGGCAGTATTTCAGGCATTTTACATATATTCATTTATTTAATATTTACAACTGTACGGTGAGAACTAAAATAATCTTATTTGACATAAGGAAACTGAGGTACAGCAAGATGAATTAACGGAGAATTTCACAGTTCCAAGTGGTGGAACTGGGAGACCCAATTCTGTAGTTTTTTGTAATTCTCAAATGCTATGCTAAAATGCTAAATTGCTTTTATGGGATGGGAGCAGAATATCTTGTCTGTGTTTAAACACTCTTTGGTTCCCAGGATTTACTACTTCCATGAAAGGACTTACCAAGATCATGAAAGGGAAATAGTAAGACCTGTGAGCTATTACTTTATCTGTCTTAGCTCTGGAAAAACCAGAATATACCAAAAAAGAAATGGAACTGAGGACGTAGATAGACGGAATTCTGACTGAGGTGGAAATTACATAAAAAATAGCTTTATCAGATGGGGAACTGTGACTATACCCAATTGAGATTGATACAAATATATGGACCATTTGTTTATAACACTTTAAAAATTGACTTAAGGGCTTATATTTTTATGAGGTCAATACAAGTGAATTTCTTGAGAGGATAGAATTACCTGTCCTTGGAATAGTCATTTAGTCTCTTAGCTCTCAAATTACTCAGTTAAAAGGAAGGAGTTGAATTAGGTTATTGCTGAGCTCCTTGGCAGCTCAAAAAGTATGAAGTTAGTGTTGTATAATATATTAAGAGGTCTGGCACTTAAGGCCCCACTTTATTATCTAAATGACGGTCATAGATCTGGTTCCTGGAATTTTAAGACTTGTAAGTTAGAGTGTGCATGCTAAGTTGCTTCAGTTGTGTCTGACTCTTTGTGACCCGATGGACTGTAGCCCACCAGGCTCCTCTGTCCATGGGATTCTCCAGGCAAGAACACTGGAGTGGGCTTCCATTTCCTTCTCCAGGATATCTTCCCAACCCAGGGATTGAACTCGCATCTCCTGCATTGGCTGATGGATTCTTTACCACTGAGCCATCATGGAAGCAAATAGTCACCATAACTGTATTCAATATGTTAAAAAAAGTTGAGACATGGAGAATATTAAAACACCTATACCAAACTTCTAGAGATGAAAACTATAATGACTGAGATGAAAAATACATTCAATAGGATTAACAGTAAATTATACATTGCTGGAGAAGGAAATGGCAACCCACTCCAGTGTTCTTGCCTGGAGAATCCCAGGGACGGGGGAGCCTGGTGGGCTGCCATCTATGGGGTCGCACAGAGTTGGACACGACTGAAGTGACCTAGCAGTAGCAGCAGCAGCATACATTGCTGAAGATAAAGTTGGTAAACTTAGAGATACATTAAGAGAAACCATAAAAATGAAACAATAAAGAAAAAACAACTTATAAAAATGAAAATAATTTGATGGAGCTATGGAAAAACAGCCAGTGATTAATGTGCATGTCACTGCAATCTCCAAAGGAGGAATGAAGGAGTGAAAATTTTTGAAGAAATAATGACTGAAAATTTTCTAAATCCAATGCATTTCAAAAATTCAATAAACCCCAGAATAAGAAAAACAGACCAGACCACACCAACATGCATTTACTACACTATCTTCAGAAAGTTACCTCTTTGAGTTTCAATTTTACCATCTAAGAATACTTATTTTCTGCATTGTTCTACGATCTAATGAATTAGAGCTTGCAAAAGAGGTTAGAAAATTGTAAAACACCCATTACTATATTAATACGATGATAGTTGAAATTATACAACACATTATTGTGATGAATCAGTTTCAGAATTGGCTGATTACTCCCCATGACTGTCAGTCTGTTTTTTTCTGCTTTCATTGAATTACTCTTTACAGCCAGAACATAGCACCAAGGTTATAGAGAGAAAAGAAATTGCAGTTACAGTGCCTGCCGTCCAAGAATTTACCATAATGTTAGGCAAATATACATAAAAAGAAATTTAATCAAAACATGAATTGAACAATATCATTGTACTTGAATCTTTATATACATGCATTCTCAACACGAAATATAGTTGATTTACAATGTTGTGCCAATCACTGCTCTATAGCAAAGTGAGTTTACATGACTCTTGAGGGGCTGGATGCTGGCTTGAGTAGCATGATGGGAGCTGGGTGGATTTAACCATTATAGATTTCATAAAGTGCTTGAAAAAGCTGGGTTTTGAAGGCTTAGAAAGATACTGCACTAAAGCAATGAAGGCAGTGGGCCTATTGGAAGGAATGGATGTAGAGATGGACACGAACCAGTTCTCAGGGCAGAGAAGAACAAGGTCTGAATGGGGATTGATAAATCCTGGATTTTGTCCCTAATTACCAAGCAGGAGACTCTGCAGCCTCCTCATTGGGAAATCAGATTGAAAGGAGCTCTAATATTTTGTATGGCTCCAAAATCCGGGTTCAAATCCTCTAAAAATGTTGAGTGGTTTTGGAAGCACACATATTTTCTTGGTTCCAGTAAGAGTCAAAACTGTAGCCTCTTAGGATATGATAATATTGAGATGAGGGTGATGAGACAGGGTACAGAATCTAGAATCCACACAGAAAGAATTTAGGAGCCATTTAAATTTTGGGAGCAGGAAAATCACATGGTCAATCATCTATGATGTTCGAAAATCCTGGAAAACACGTATTAAGAAGCAGCCATTCACTGATTCCGAGGTACAGAGAGTCTAGACAAACTACAGCTGGGCAAGTGTCTTCTAAGGTTAGTTTTCCCTGTGCACCGAATCAGCATTAGAACACGATTAACAGAATCTCCTGTTCTGGGTTAGGTGGGCCTTGATTGAAATATCTCAGTATTTTCCCAGGAGAAATCAGACTCAAAATGTAAGTATCCAATCAGAAGTTTATTATGGAAGAATCACACATCTTAACTCCCCCTTAACCTTCACTCCGCTTCATTTTCATTACTTTTCAGCCTGTGGGCAGGAAAGAGGGATGCAGCCAGACAAGAACGTTTAAGGAAGAATTAAGCGATTCATATGTTTCTATATAGTTCAGTAACGCTACTGCAAGGGAATACAAAACCAGGCACCAGGCTCTGGAAAGAAAGAGACTTTTGTCCAGTCTCATTTGGCCCCTCGGCGCTGCCGGAAATAACGGTCGTAGGCAGCATTGTATCCATACACCATGGCATAGCGTTCGCAAAGTTTGAAGTCATCACAAGCTTCCCGGTTGAGCTCATATTGAGGCTTGTTGAGTTCTCGGATTCTAGAAAGTGAGAAACAAAAAAAAGAAGCCAAAGTTGAGAGGCATAAAGGAAGTGGAGAAGTAAGAAAAAAAGAATGCGAAAATATCGTGGGGAGATCCCATAGTGTTAGTGTTAGTGGCTCAGGTGTGTCTCTTTGTGACCCCATGCACTGTAGCCAGCCAGGTTCCTCTGTCCATGGAATTTCCCAGCAAGAATACTGGAGTGGGTAGCCATTCCCTTCTCCAGGGGATCTTCCTGACTCAGGAATCAAACCAAGGTCTCCTTCAATGCAGGTGGATTCTTTACAATCTGAGCCACCAGGGATTTCCCCCAGGATGAAGAGATATTTACAGAACAAGAAGGAGAGGTGAAAGAGGGGGAATTTTCTTTTTCAATACAAATAGAAATTTTCTGTCTTTCCTCCTTTACTTCCTCCCTCCCTCTCCTTTCTGGGCCTTTCACAAAATAGTCTTCTAGAAATTCAGTTGCTTTTGCACATTGTTTTTAAATTCTTTGATTTTAGAATATGCTTAGAAATAATATATATGATTGAAAAAAAAATCCATTTCTCCCTCCATTCAGATCTGGGAATAATGATCTCCCCCATCACGCATCATTGCCTACCTCTCTTGGGCTTTCGCTCTCCATCTCTGTTGTGGTGATATAAAGGTGTTAGCGTTTCTCCTGTTAATGAAGGGATCTTAAAACAGAAAATAGGTGGAGTTTTAGGCAATCGGTCATTAATACTATTTCCATGAGTATTCTCTGACACAAATATATTTGAAAGCTCACTCATTCATTTATGCATTTCATGTAACTATGAAAATTAGTTTCATAGTTTCATAACTATGAAGAGTAAAGGGGGAGACAAAGCAAATTTCATAAACTGCCTGATCCAAAGAAATTAATAACCTACATGTGAGTTACTAGAGACTTGGCACACAGGCTACAATAGACCTTGCTTGTTTATTTTGCTTTGGGTCATCATTTTGCCTTTCTCGATTTTGGTATTTCTGCTCGAGTGTATTTTTCATTCCTGTGAGGAGAAATCCTCTTTGTCCTGAGGTCTTAAAACATAATTTTAGATTTTCAGTAAATGAACAGTTTAAACATCATGAAATAATAAACAAATTAAAGATGAGCATGATATTTATTTCTCTACCCAGTCTTTATAAGTTGATATTTAATAGTGTCCAACAGAATGCTGGTGTCTGTGGTCTCCCAGCTGACTTGGCCTCCAAGCCTGTACTTTCTCATTTGTCACTACTCCTCATTTTCCATCTGTGTGGTTGTTGCGGTGCCAACTTAAGATTTCCAAATAAGATTTTATGGTTCCTAAGTATGTCGAAAGCATACTTGCCATCTTACAAATTTAAAAATTGCTCATCTGGTGATTTTTTTATAGTCATTGACTTTAAAATTTTACTTTCCTTTTCCAAAAGATACCCTCTTTTTCCTCTCTGTTATAGGTATTATCATTTTGTCTATTTAAGAATTAGGAGATTCTTCAATACCTGAGATTCCAATAGGGAATTCAAATATTTACTTACTGATTTCATAGGATTCCAGGCTTTCATGAGATTCTGGAATAAAAAAAAAAAGATTCATTTTATTGTTCCTTTTCACAGACCACAGGAGTTTAAATATAGGGAAGGAAGGGAAGGGAAGAGTCAAAAAGATGGGAGGAGTATATTTGGCAGTGTGATTATTAAAAATTTCAGGCATTTAGGATTTATGAGCTGTTTCTCTAGCTCTGTTCTTGCTGGGATATATCTACTCTTTAGTTTTCTGGTGTTAAAGGAGCCAGTGGCCCTGGTTTAAGCTAAAATTTTCTAAGAGCTATGGAGTCTTTAGGCTAGTAAAATAAGAGAATTTAAGTGCTGCATGTAAGTCTCCAGGGAGCCTTCATTGATTTAATTTGGGACCTGAAATCAAGGAAGGGACATAGCATTGAGGAAACAGGCAAGACTTTCCAGGCAGGCTGGGCAGATGGCTTGGCCGGGCTTCTCCACAACAGGTTCCTAAGAGGTTCTGAAAGCCTCTTAAGAACCTGTGTTAAACTGACAGCCACAGAAACCACTGGCTTCAGCTGACATCTCACACTAGGCATGATGCCAGGTCAGAGAAAGAACTGAGATGATGCCGAAGGAAAAGATTTCTTCTTTCTCCCATTCTCCTAGGCAAAGCAGGTAAATTTGGCAATAAGAAACTCATAGTTGTAAGCATATGAGTGTGCTTAAAAAGTTAAAAAGAAGGTGAAAAACCAAATACTCTGATACAGAAAACTGGCGAATAATTTCAAGACTAAGGAGCAAACTACAGATAGCTGTTAATATAATTGAGGCTCAAGGAAACCTAGAATATCCACATAATTGAACCATAAGACTGAATGACCTAAATCACGTTGCCTGAGATTTCTTTTCATTAGTTTCGAACAAACACACATATATTTAACAACAAAGAGAACTAGGCAAAATCGATCTTTTAACAATAGAAACTAAGAAAGCGATTTTTCTCTGAGATTCTTTAAATGTAAAACTTTATTTTTAAATTCATTCACTAAAAAAAATGTTAACTTCATGAGATTGTCCTGCTCCTAGAGAAAGCTATACGTATCACTTCGAGTGAAAACTGGTTTTCTTAAAGGTGAGTGATTCAACCAATACCCTTAACCAATTGTAACCAAAGTCAAAATAAACATCTTTATTCTTTTAAATGAGAGCTTAGGGGCTGGAGAGTTGATATCTTACCCCCCCCCCCACCCCCACCCCGCCCCGGAAATAGCTAAGTTTCCAGGTATAGAGCAACTTACCATAGAAAAAACTTGTTTGTTAAGTTACATACAAGAGTCTGGATATTGAAGAGGTAAAAAATAAGATATATTAAAAAAAAAAGACTTGATGGAGCAGATCAGTGCTCAAAGGTCTTGGGAAATGTCAAATTCATGGTCCTCTAAGATTATAAGAGCAAAAGGGAAAGAAGAGAAGGAGGGAGAGGAAAAAAATCCATGAAAACTGAAGTCAGAGGCAGAAAAGAAAAAAACAAAAACAGAGAGAGAGCTGGAGAAAGTTCTCACCATAACACAGAGCTGCCACGGCCAAGGCAGCCAGGATGGAGAGGAGGAGCAGGCTCTTCATGGTGTCTCTGGGTCACTTGCACCGTCTCCTGGAGGAGCAGTGGGGAGAGACAACTGCAGGCTGTTGGTGAAAGGCTGTGGGGTTTTTATAAGAATCAGAGCAGCTGAAAGGGGTGGAACCAGTGGGAGGGAGTGGGCCGGAGAAGGTGGAGACTGGTTGGCATTGAATGAGCACTGGGACTTTTCCCAAATACTCATTCCTTCCAGATATTATCTACTCTGGGTGGGCAGTTTTCCCTCACTCCTGGACCTGACTTGTATGGCAGGATACTGCCCTGGTACACAAGTTGTGGCTGCCCTATGTTTGGGTCAGACCTGGGCACAGGTCCACAGGGAAGGGAGTCGCCACAAACACGTGTTTGCCTTTCTAATTCCTTCTCTGGTCTGCCCTCTCTGGCCTTGACTTTGGGTCTTTCAGGTTTGGTCCATACACAGAGCCATAGTGTTCTCTTCACTCCCCTGATGGATAGATGAGAGGTTCTGGGGGAGAAAGGACTTCACTTTCTGTGCTGGTTCTAATTTAGAATTGTTTTCCTAGTAGGGCTGAACTGTTAATCCTAACCACTTGGGTGTTCGCCTGGTGATATATCGCTTTTGCAGTTTTTCCAAGTGCTCGACAGGATGGGGATGGCCAAGGACCCCCTGGCTTCTGTTTCCTTCATTGGCTCAGCAGCAACTTGCCCATCCAGTTTTGTGACTTGAGTCCAGACCTGCACACTGATGCCCTCTTAGGCTGGCTATCACTCATCTAAAGTGCAGCAAGGATATTCACCTCGCATTGTCTGAAGGCATTGTCTTGATAATGAACTAATTCAATACACTTTTAGTGAGTGGCAGATGAGATGCAAGGTACCCTGCTAGGTGATGTGGGGACCTAGAGACAAACAAGGCAGTACCTAAGGAGGTAAGAACCTCCTTATTATTCACTTTGCTCTTGAGCTGTCCTGTGTCCTCCAAGACAGATTTTCACAAACACACACCTTCACAAACACACACCTCCATCAGAATCAGAAGCTCTATTTCTTTATTTCTTATTGCAATCCTTCGATTGCAATTTGGTGTCTCTGGTTGTCTTGCAGACAAAGCTCTTTTATTTTTTTATCCTCTTGGACAATCAGAAAACGTTTTCTGTCAGATGTGTCCCTGTTGCCTGGGTACCCAAGAGTCTTTTCAACAGAAAAATAGACTTGTGTCACAGAACAGCAGATTGTGGAAGAGCAAGTTGCAGAACCTCTAACTTGGGCTGGAAGAGAAAAAGGGACTGCAGTGGGGTGGATGGGTATACTTTTCGATGAAGATTAATTTCTAGGAGCAATGATGAACAGCTAGACAGAGCCTCTTGCCTCATTGTTTTTGTCTTATTGGGATGGACTTCCCTGGTAGCTCAGATGGTAAAGAATCTGCCTACAATGCAGGAATCCTGGGTTTGATCCCTGGGTCAGGAAGATCCCCTGGAGGAGGAATGGCTACCTACTTCAGTGCCTGGAGAATCCCAAGGAAAGAGGAGCCTGGTGGGCTACTGTTCATGGGGTCACAAAAAGTCAGACATGACTGAGGGACAAACACTTTCACTTTCACTTACAGATTCTCTCTTCTCCAGCTACAAACATGTGCTTTGTGATGTACACTAGCTCCATCTTTTTCTGGTCTATTCTAGCAATCCCCTCTACTCCCAAATGCAGGAGGCAGCCACACTCTATCAGTTTTCTGACCTCATAATTATTTATTTTTCCAATCTCTAAATCCAAAAATCTTACATTTCTCTTTCCAATTTAAAGTGAAGTGAAGTCGCTCAGTCGTGTCAGACTCTTTGCAACCCTGTGGGCTATAGCCCACCAGGCTTCTCCATCCATGGGATTCTCCAGGCAAGAATACTGGAGTGGGTTGTTATTTCCTTCTCCAAGGGGATCTTCCTCACCCAGGGATCGAACCCAGGTCTCCCGCATTGCAGGCAGACGCTTTAACCTCTGAGCCACCAGGGAAGCCCAATTTAAACTTTACCTTTTTTCACAAGTCATTTTAAACACAGCCTCCACTGGGTTTCCTAAACATTTACTCATTTCTCTTTATTGTCCTTTTTTTTTTTTAAATAAAAGATTTATTATTTTCTTCTCAGGAAAACAGGAAGTTAGGGAAACACATTACACTTTACAGCACGTATTAGTTTGCCGTTGATCCTAACTCTTCCTGGCACAACTGTCAATAGCATTAGCTGTTTTAACCAGAACCAAGGTGTTCATTCTCAATAGAACGTACACAGATGACGCTGAAAGACTGCAGGTTTTCCTCTGAGAGTAGCATCAGACTTGTTTTGGTTTTTGCAAGGCTAACACTTCCTTTTGGAAACTGTCTCTCACAAGTCTCTCATCTTTCCTTTCACTGTTTCCATCTATGCCTGAGTTCGCCTATGCTCAATTCCATTTATGTAGGATTCGTAAATGATTAGCATTCATGCATGTGTGAGAATTCAGAGCCCTTCTATTTCTTTCCTCCTATATCTCTTGGTCTTCTCTAGTGCCAATTGGCTATCTAAATTGTCTCAAAGACAATTGTGTATATGTCAACTTCAGTCATGTATCCTTATAAGGAGGATTTGGACTAATTTGATGGAGCTTTTGTATTGGAAAAGGCCAAGATTGACTTATGAGAGACAGAAAAAAATGGAGGTAGAAAAAAAGAGGAAGAGCTTTGTAGGCTTGGTTTGTTGCATGGAGGAGTTTAAGGAAGAGATTGAATTATAGTGAGAAAAGCTTTGAGACAGCTGTAGGATGTGAGACTTGTTGAAAATAAAACATGAAAACAGACAAATCAGAATGGCTTTGGTTATGAATAGTATTGTTTAAGATTGTAAAGGATTGAGAACTGGCAAAAAAAATATTAAAATTGTCTTTAATTAATGTTGGCTGCTAGTTGCATTTTTTGTACAAATATTTATTACATATATGATTTGCAAACATTTTCTTACTGTCTCTTCATTTTCCTGTCTTTTTTTTTTTTTTTTTTACTTTATTTTACCTTACAATACTGTATTGGTTTTGCCATACATTGACGTGAATCCACCACGGGTATACATGTGATCCCAAACAGGAACCCCCCTCCCACCTCCCTCCCCACAACATCCCTCTAAACTTGGATGTCTTGTAAAGACTAGACCACGTGAAGTTTTAACTTACATTTGGAATCCAATGAAAAACATTTATCTAGTTATTTCCCGCTAACTACTCAAGAGAAATATTTTTCAGGGAAGAGAATATTTGAGGACACTCCCAGAAGTAACAACCAAGCTCTGAGAGAGGCAGTGATAGGATTTCCAGTTTTTATTTAGATTATATGGGAATTTTCTCATGTGAGATTGGCAGTGTGGTATAATCCAGGCAACAGAAATATAAGATCTCCTATTCTACCTGTCTCAAGAGGAGAAGACAAGGATGGCCACACCTTTTAGAACCGGAAGTAGCCTCAAGGTTTTAGTCACCCATCCATCAATCCATTTCACAAATTTATCAAGCATTTATTTACGATGTGCCAACTTTAAGCTGGAAATATAGGGACAAAAAATGCAGATATGAACTCTGCTATCATGAATAAAGTGTGTTTTTAGATCACAAATTTAATCAGTGGCTCTTCTCATATGGACATTTGTTTAGATAGCCAATTGGCACTAGAGAAGACCAAGTGATATGCTTTCTCATTGGACTGACTTTTTAATGGACACTCAGGAGTGCCTTTGTTTGCAGAGCCTCGTAAAAAACACTGAGGACAAGCTCAGAATTCAAGGAGAGAATTTGACTCGGGGGAAGGTTGGCAAAGCGGCCAGGAATTACTAGGGGAGAAGTTTCTCAGAAAAATTTGTGCTGGGACATACGCCATAAGAGTTATCGCTTTTCTGTAGTATTTCTGTTACTAAAATAATGGTACAGTGTTAAGGACTGATGCTAAAGCTTCAATACTTTGGTTACCTAGTGCAAAGAGCTGATTCATTGGAAAAGACCCTGATGTTGGGAAAGACTGAAGGCGAAAGGAGAAGGGGGTGGCAGAGAATGAGTTGGTTAGACAGCATCACATACTCAATGGACATGAATTTGAGCAAACTCTGGGAGACAGTGAAGGACAGGGAACAATACACAGGGTCACAGAGAGTCGTACATGACTTAGCAACTGAACAACAACAAATAAAGTGAATGTATTTCTCTACCAATTCTACATCTTCCTCTTTCTCTTCTTTCTTACCCTTTCTCTAGGGTAGAGACTGCTACCTTTATTTCAGACTGGTAGGCATTTTGTCTTTTTTAGGAATTTTCCTGGCTCCCATCAAGTCTTTTTTTTTTTTTTTATTTTTCTGTCCCATGAAATTCAGCTTTATTTACACAATGGTGGTTTTATGAGTTCATATTATTATTTTACTGGCAGCACTAAAACCTCACTCTTGCCAGTAAAGGGGAAAAGGCAAAGAAGAGAAGAGGAGGAAGCAACAGCCCTGAAAATAAAAACAGGAATCACTTTCTAGGACGCCAAAAGGCAATGAATTGAAAAACATCTAACTAATTTTATGAGACAGTGCCGACCTCTTTGTTCTATTCCTTTAAGGGAAGCTCTTTGAATGGATTCTTCATTTCATATTTATGAATCCACCTAGCTTTCTGTGAATCAGATTCCTCAGTATTTTTCTTAATTTGTGTTGTAGCTGAACTAAGTGAAAATCAATCTGTGTCAAACTCAAGTATGGGAGGAGCATCTTGGAAACTTGGGCACAAAATTCTGGGGAAAGGTGAAGAAAGCTGGATAAACTGAACTCCTGGCTAGGAATGGCTGTAATTTTTCTCTCCTTACTATATAGATGATTTCCTCTACCCTTTTCTTTTCTATTAAAAGCTTCATTTAAAAAAGTGTAATAGCAGATATAAAAAATACAACTATCAAAGTTATATATCATATATCAAGTCTGCGCTATATACTAAGCACTGTGATAATCACTTTTTAGTTATTGTGTTTTTCGCTTCTCATAATAATCCTACATACCAAACATAATTATTCACATATTAGGTATGAGAAAATTAAACTCAGTTGCATATTTAAACCAAGGCCATATAGCAATTAGGTGGCAAAGACGAGATTCAAACACAGGGTTGTTTGACTTAAAAGAATATGATTTTAACAACTGATACAATAACACATTATTCCCTAATGTTCTGATTCCTACTTAAATAATTCTATGATTGTGTCTGCAGGGAACATTGAATTCCCAGTTTCAGAGCTAAAGATAAAATTAAACAAAGATATACGTATTTAATATAATAATTTATTCAATGTCCTTTAAATTTTGACAATAGAAATCACGGATTTTCATAATGCCATTTCATCTCAAATAGTTTAATGACATAAAATCAGAGAAAAGGGTTGCATTTGGCGTTGGAACCCAAGTCCCTCATTTCTCTGTCCAGCACTCTGCATGCTAAATTGCCTGTCCAAACAAGCTCCAACTCAAAAAGTTGCTTCCCCAAACCTTTCAGCTTGCTTCAGGAATCACCAAGTCATCTGGTTTGGTATAAGAATATAGGCTCCACGGTGTCTACAAAGCCAATTTCTACACTTACTTATACCAAACCAGATGACAGTCAGCAAACATGAGTGTTCATAGGCTGGGATGAGACTTGGTGATTCCTGAAGCAAGCTGAAAGGTTTGGGGAAGCAACCTATTTGGTATAAGAATACAGGCTCCACAGTGTCTACAAAGCCAAGTTCTACAGTTACTTGGACCCCAAGCAAAGTTGGAAATCTGGACTCAATTTACAAGATGCTCCTTCAACTCAAAGCAAAACAGAGAACAGGTTCTGTGTCTTGAATCTTGGCTAGAGATGAAACTGGGGAAGGCTGGCTGCTTCCTCATCAGACTCTGGCTCTTTCCTGTGGGAAAGGTATGAAGTTAAAGTCTGGAGAACTTTTCTCATGGCACCATGACCTTAGCTGGAAGGGAAGGGGCCCCATTAATCCATTCTCCTCCTATCCCACCCTTTGCCACATCCTGTGTTCTCCTTTCATTATTCCAACTCACCAACATAAAAATAGTTCTTCCTATATTCAGGAAATTTACAACGGCAAGAAATAGAGCCAAGTAACTTGCAGGAACTGAAGAAGGTATTGGTGACTGGCAGAAACAGGAGGTTTGGAGATGGGGCTGGTAAAATGTGATATGAGAAGGATGAAATGGTGTCTCTACAGGTTAGATGAAAGCAGTGCTCAATTGTGTTCAACTCTTGGAGACACCATGGACTGCCGCCCACAAAGCTCCTCCACCCGTGGAGTATTCCAGGCAAGAATACTGGAGTGGGTTGCCATTTTCTTCTTCAGGGCATCTTCCCAAACTAGGGATTAAACCTGCATCTCTGATGTTAGCAGGTGGATTTCTTTATCACTGTGACACCTGGGAAGCCCAAGGTGAAAGCAGAGCAGGACTGTTTTAAACATTTGTAAAAATGTGAAGGGAAGGGAAAGGATGATACCTTTGTTCACCAAATCACAACACACAAGAACTTATGAGTACAGTTTTAAATTACAAAAAGTAATTTTAGGGAAGATAAAACAATAACTTTAAATAATAGTGAATGATTCAAGAGAAATTTAAGTAAGCATAATAATGGTATCATTATTAATAAGAGAGGTTAAAAATAGCCACTTTTAAAGTTGACCTGAAGAAATGAAAATATGTTCTTTGAACTCCCTCCATCAGAGGTAGATATCTGGGTGGACCTTGAGTATAATCCAAAAGTACTTCATTTAAGTGGAAATTTAACTAATTCTTAAGGTGATTTTAGCTTTAGGTAGTAAATCGAGTAGGCTTCCCTGGTGGTTCGGTAGTAGAGAATCCATCTGCCAATGCAGGAGACTGCGAGTTCAATCCCTGGAAGGAATGACGATCCCTTGGCTTTACTCCTCCTTGGTATTCCTTCTGAATCTTTGCTACTTCCTCAGAGAAACAATCTTCATATAAGCTAAACTGGGTTCTGAAGAAAGGTCCTGTAATAGGTAAATAAACCTACTGGTTGAGGGATGTTATTTTTGGAAATGACCTAAGTGTCCATCAACAGATGACTGGATAAAGAGAAAGTGGTACTTAGACAATGGAAAGTTATTGTGTGACATTTGACAAGTCATTTAAGTTCCTGAGCCTCACATTTCTCAGTGACACAGTTAGGGGATATAAAACTTGACTAACGGGACTGTTGATTGGATTAAATAAGATAACACATGCAGAGTTTTCTCTACTAGTGATTGGATGTAATGCCATCGAGTACACACAAACACACACACACAATGTCATTTCAAAAAAGATTGGCTTAACTCCATTGGTTTAGTGTTAAACAATATTTTTGGTTTGGTTTGGACATACATTTTGGTTTTCCCCCAATAGTCAAGGAATAGATCAAAACAGGAGAGAAGGTGAAAAGTGGGAGCAATTGAATCAGCAAGGTTTCATCCAGTGGGAACCAAATTGGAAGCTGGAAGGGCTCAGTTTAGTTCCAACACTGTTGCAAAATGCCTGTGTGACTTTTGAACAAAACATTTAATTCTCTTTCTAAACATGAGTTGGAATAGACTGCTATAATTGTGTGCTTCTAAATTATTTAATCCTTGGAATAGGTAAACAAGATAGAGAAATAATTATATAATCCAGGGTTTGAAGGGACGCTGTGTTCTTAGTGCTGTTTTGCAAGTGTTTCTTCCAGGGCTGATGGGTATTTGGGTGTCCACTCTGGGCCTGAAAACCACTAGCAAGATGCTTTGCAAAAACTTCATCCAAATCACTGCTTCTCAGTCAGCCCTCTCATTTCCCAGTGTTGTCAGATAATTTCATTCATTCAAGCTGCACTTTGATGTGCTTCGAAATCCTTGGGCCAAAAAAAAAAAGAGGGAGGGCAATCTTTTTAGCCAGGGTTTGGTCAGTAGAGAAAAATCTCATGGCAGAGATCTAAAACTCTGCAATTCCTCTCCTTCGTCTCATCATCTAGTCACTGCAAACCCTGGAAATAGGATGAGATTCAGAAAAAGCTGAAAGTGGACAGGAAGGAAAAATTTCCAGGTTAATAGTAGAGAGAGCATAATGCAGAGCATGTATTTGCTAATCAAGCTAAAAAGTGAACAGGCTGTGAAATAAGAGACTGTTTTCACATCTGACTGCTCCCTGATAGTCCTGTGATGGAAAACACTGTTGTGAAGTGTGGGTTGGTATGACCTGTGGAAATTTAATTTGGCCTGCTTGTTGCTTTCCTCTTAAACAGTCCTATAGCCAGTGTTTGTCTGAATCTTGGAGTCATCATCCTCGACTGTGATTCTTCCAATTTATCATTCTCCCTGCTTCCTGTCTTTCTTGTAATCCTAGATTATTTCATTTCTTTCCACTCTGAAATTTTAAAAGACATTTTTATTCTGTTGAGGAGAATGAAAGGATTTTTGCTTTTGGTAGGAGATAAATGAGTTGGAGTAAGGATGGGATCAAAAGGGAGAGGAGAACAAGATATAATGTAAATTTTGGTTTTATTTTGCTTTGAGAGAGCAACAGAAGGGCAGGTGAAATAGATATGGGCTGTGGTATAGGATGTGTAAGGAGGAGAGCACAGCATGAACTGTTGTTTGTCTTGCTCTCCCATCAGATTGTGAGGTTTTTGAGGTTGGCCACTGGAAATATGTGTGTGTGTATGTGTGTGTGTGTGTGTGTGTGTATTTCTTTCTTTCTTTGTTTTTATTTGGTTGTGCTTTGCAGCATGCAGGATCTTAGTTCCCATACCAGGGTTTGAACCTGTGCCCTCTGCAATGGAAGCATGCTGTCTTAACCACTGGACCACCAGGAAAGTTCCTAGCCAGTGGATATTATTCATCTTTCAAACCTCCAACAACTGTCTGGTGTTTGAATTGAGCCAATATCCTTCTTATCTAGGTCTGGTGACCTAGTAGATAGTGGAAAAGAGCATGTGTTTAGAGTTAGCAAGATTGAATTTGAATTCTGTTCTCTCACTGAGTGATCTGCTGTTTGTTTAATTCTCATTTTCTTTATCTAAAGAATGGGGATGCTGATGAAGAATAGCTTATAGAGTTGGGTGTGCAGGTGTGTCCTCAGTTGCTCAGTCATGTCTGATTCTTCTGTGATCCCATGGATTGTAGCCCACCAGGCTCCTCTGTCTATGGAATTCTCCAGGCAAAAATACTGGAGTGGGTTGCCATTTCCTTCTCCATGGGATCTTCCCAACCTGGGGCTCAAACTCATATCTCCTGCCTCTCCTGCATTTGCAGGCAGATTTTTTACCACTGAGCTACCTGGGAAGCCCCTTATAGAGTTGTAATGATGACTAAGACACAGTGCTGGCATACAGTAAATGTTCCATGAAAGTAGTTCTTATTTTTACTCTTGCTGTGTGACCCTGGAAAAGTTATTTCCTCACTGTAGCATGTGAGGGATGATAATCGTTACATAAATTACAATGATTTAATCAGATAATCCTTGTAGAATACCCAGTGTCTGCAATACAGTAGCTGCTCATTAAATACTAGTTTCCTCCCTTGTATTCCCAGTTGTATGTTCCACTCTTTTCCTTCACTTTTTCACCTGCATGTGACCAATCCTTCAGCCAAACTGAGTAACTTGTTCAAAGATGGTCCACAGTGTTTGCTATCACATCTTTTGCTCATTGAATCATCTTTTTTTCTGCATTCCTGTCTCTGTCTATAGCAACCCTGGGCACATTTTAAGGCCTAATCTCAAATACCACTTGCTTCATGATGTATTACATAAGTAAGCTTCCCAACTGGGTTATTTCTCCTTCCTTCAAACACTCCCTTAACATTCTGTTTTCTTTCTTTTTGGAACAGAGAAAGGCCATGCAAGGAGACATGTGGTTCATGCCTTACAAAACCCTGAACTCTTGTTTTATTTCTTTTTTATTTTATTTTATTTTTATTTTTTTGAACTCTTGTTTTATTTCTTTATCAGTGCATAACCTTCTTCCTTTTTCAAATTGTAGGTCTTCAGTTCTCTGTATGTGTCATAAACCTGCTCCCCAAATATTGATAGTGTAGTCATCAGTCTCCTACTCATCCACCAATCCAAACACATTTATCCACCAGACTCTAACTGATTATCTAGGAAATCTTCATCTCTAGAAAAACTGGATTCTTTCTTGCGGAAAGAAGAAAAAAAATTATTTTGTTGAATTCACATATTGAGTTAACTGCCTTTGGTGTGTCCTCATAGTAACCCTAGGATACCCTTTCATAAATCACACCCGATTTCATTGCAAAATATTGGAACTGTTTACATGAGTGAGTCCTACAGTGAATTTTAAGCTCCTCAAAGGGAAATCAGGACTTGTATTCTATTCGTCTTTGTAGCCCTAGTCCCATATACATTGTCTTACCTGCTAACCATGTGCAGTGTTTGAAAATCATAAGAACTAGGTGAAGTTACCCTTAACAATTCACTCCAGCAGTCTCATAACACACACAGAATATTCCTGTCCGTTGGTTGAAGCACAAATTTAATTCCTTGTGAAAACAGAAAATTGCTATACTTTGAAAAACTAAATATGTATGCTCAAAAAAGAGAAAAATACTATTTCTCCCATATCTTTTCTACATTTGGCTCATATGGCAACCCAACTATTAAATTAGCTAATTATCTTCTTTATGAAATAGAAATATTCCTGAAAAACTTCCAGATGATAACATTGTAAAATTAAGTTATGGTGTAAATACATGAAAAAAGTATCCTCTCTCTTCAAAGAAAGTCACTTGAATAGCAAGAATGCTCTGGAAGAGCAAAACAAGAAATGCTCCCTTTATCATGTGTGGGATGTAAATTTTTCCCTTATGTACTTTTCTTTACATCTAAATTTTTACATACTGATTAAACCTGTACATATCAGTTGAGGTCATGTAAAGAAACTGAATCCATATATAGCAGCCAACATTGCAGATAATAGATAAAAGAATTTCAATGGACCAAAAACAAGAACATGTGAAAGATGGCCATATCATGTTTTTCATTAAGTTGATTAATTTTTATTTATTAAATAATATTTCACTTCTTTCTTTTCTCTTCATTTTTCTGGTTCACCCAAGCAAGCCTTTCATCTACACCAACTATCTTTAAAAAAGCACAGTTTTTTTCAAAAGGAAAAATATGAATATCTTATCTGTAATATAAACAAAGTTAATTCTTGAAAAAGAGACTGCAAGTCTATTCAAAAGCTTCTTGCAGCTTGCTCTCTTCATGGCAATTTTTTTTTTTTTGCATTCACTGAACATTTGCTGAATAGCTGAAGGGAAGAAAATTTTGTTCTATTTTTGTTTTCCCAGAAGTTGTGCTGTATTTCTTGGAATGAATTTCAGTCCTTTCTTTCCATCTTCAGATAACGATGACATATGAACTTTCTCACAAGGTCATCAGCCAGAGCTAGAGGATTTGTGGGGATACACATTTTGAAGCCCAAAAGTCTTGGGAATGAGAAAGAACTTGAATACAGATATTGGCTGTTCTCAATACTGTGGACTCTCCAGAAAAGATGGGCTTAAATATTTAGTATTTTGGTGCTGGAAATTAATCAAATGAACAATGGTGCAAAAGTAAAAATGTGGAGGTCAATTTTGGCCTTGGCTAGTGTGGCAACTTGAACTTGGATTTCTCAGCTGAACATTTGGTCTTCATATTATGCTTAGTACCTAAACTCACCCCTTCAAGAGCCAGGCACAGTTCCTTGGTTGGCTGAGGTTTTTCCTGTGTGTGCTCAAAGATAAATAAAACAACCGACTCACTGCTCCTCTTGCCAATGTGTCTTTCTGTTGCACAAACAGAAAACAACCATATGGGCTGCCATGAATAGATTTGGCAAGGCTGGCTTGTAGGGATAACTTCCATATGGTGTAAAATTAGAATTAATTATTCAAACAAAGACAGTTACAGACCCCTCAGGTATTTTAAGTGTTCTGAAAGAAAAAAAAAAAGATCAAGAAAGGAAAAGATACTGAAACATTTCAGAGTCTATCTAAATAAATTTAGACAGGCCCTGGCATATAGCATATTATTTAAACTCTCTAGGACTTAAATAATACTTTAAGGAAAAAATGTTCACTACTGACATACACCAAAATTGATTTAAAAAATAGAATATATACATACAAGAGAGGCAATTCTTAGTACTCTTCAAAGAGGATCAGTAAATAAAAGGTATGCAAACAACCAAGCAAATCTACAATAAAAATTCACACATGCATATAAATACAAGAGTCTAAAATATTATCTCGATAAAGAGAATATAGTTTATCTTTATAAAGTTTTTATGGAGAAAGCGACACTTGGAGTTGTCAATTGACTTGTTCAAAAAGATATCATAGGCTTAGATGCCTTGGGTTTCACCTGACTTCAAACAGTTCTCTGTGTGCATGTTTATATGTGAGTGTATGTATCATTTGTATTGGATTGTATGTCATTTTTATATTAGATTATAGGTATCTAATGAATGAAGATTATGTATTCTAATATTCATAATATCTGTGTTCTAATGTAGTACATAAATCATTGCCTGGCAAATGATAAACAGTTAAAAATTATTTGCTGAATAAAATTTATAAAAACAAGTCAACATATTACTGACAAGGCAATTTCTAAGCACAATAATGATAATCCATTCATTTGCTAATTTTTCTACAATCACTTTTAAACTACTTACTTTATTCTAGATGCTGTATTAATTGGAATTTGTATCAGTCTCAAGAAAATTATAGTCTATAGATGGCTAGGATTATATATAAATAAATAATTGTAAGTACCATGATAAATCTTTCATCAGTTATATAAAAAGCATAGTACTGTAGTCTAGTCTTAATAAGTGGTAATTCTAATTAATGTAAATGGGCCAAACTCACCAGTTAACATACAGCCTATGGCTTCCCTGGTGGCTCAGATAGTAAAGAACCTGCCTGCAGGTGCAGGAGATGTGGGTTCAATTCCTGGGCTAGGAAGATCCCCTGGAGAAGGGAAGGGCAACCCACTCTGGTATTCTTGCCTGGAGAATCCCATGGATAGAGGAGCCAGGCGGGCTACGGTCCATAGGGTCACAAAGAGTTGGACTTTACTGAAGCAACTTAGCGTGCATGCATGAGTGAAATGTATAAAAGAGGTAATAAGAACAGGAAAAGAAAAAGTCTTACAGGCTCAAGGAATGATAACTATATAAGTTGTAAAGTGGTGCAAAAATCCTTAACAAAATTCTAGCAATCAGAATCCAACAACACATTAAAAAGATCATACATCATGACCAAGTGGGCTTTATCCCAGGGATGCAAGGATTCTTCAATATCCACAAATCAATCAATGTAATATACCACATTAACAAATTGAAAAATAAAAGCCATATGATTATCTCAATAGATGCAGAGAAAGACTTTGACAAAATTCAACATCCATAGGAACATGCCTCAACATAATAAAAGTATATGTGACAAACCCACAGCAAACATTATCCTCAATGGTGAAAAATTGAAAGCATTTCCCCTAAAGTCAGGAACAAGACAAGGGTGCCCACTTTCACCATTACTATTCAACATAGTTTTGGAAGTTTTGGCCACAGCAATCAGAGCAGAAAAAGAAATAAAAGGAATCCAAATTGCAAAAGAAGAAGTAAAACTCTCACTGTTTGCAGATGACATGATCCTCTACATAGAAAACCCTAAAGACTCCACCAGAAAATTACTAGAGCTAATCAATGAATATAGTAAAGTTGCAGGATATAAAATCAACACACAGAAATCCCTTGCATTCCTATGCACTAATAATGAGAAAATAGAAAGAGAAATTAAGGAAACAATCCCATTCACCACTGAAGCGAAAAGAATAAAATACTTATGAATATATCTACCTAAAGAAACTGAGATGGCTGCACTTACTCGATGGATGTGAGTCTGAGTGAACTCCAGAGGTTGGTGATGGACAGGGAGGCCTGGTGTGCTGCGATTCATGGGGTTGCAAAGAGTCAGATACGACTGAATGACTGAACTGAACTGAAAGAAACTAAAGACCTATGTATAGAAAACTATAAAACACTGGTGAAAGAAATCAAAGAGGACACTAATAGATGAAGAAATATACCGTGTTCATGGATCGGAAGAATCAATATAGTGAAAAAGTATACTACCCAAAGCAATCTATAGATTCAATGCAATCCCTATCAAGCTACCAATGGTATTTTTCACAGAGCTAGAACAAATAATTTCACAATTTGTATGGAAATACAAAAAACCTCAAATAGCCAAAGCAATCTTGAGAAAGAAGAATGGAACTGGAGGAATCAACCTGCCTGACTTCAGGCTCTACAACAAAGCCACAGTCATCAAGACAGTATGGTACTGGCACAAAGACAGAAATATAGATCAATGGAACAAAATAGAAAGCCCAGAGATAAATCCATGCACCTATGGACACATTATCTTTGACAAAGGAGGCAAGAATATACAATGGAGAAAAGACAATCTCTTTAACAAGTGGTGCTGGGAAAACTGGTCAACCACTTGTAAAAGAATGAAACTAGAACATTTTCTAACACCATACACAAAAATAAACTCAAAATGGATTAAATATCTAAACGCAACCAGAAACTATACAGCTCCTAGAGAACATAGGCAAAACACTCTCTGACATAAATCACAGCAGGATTCTCTATGACCCACCTCCCAGAATATTGGAAATAAAAGCAAAAATAAACAAATGGGACCTAATTAAAATTAAGAGCTTCTGCACAACAAAGAAAACTAT
This sequence comes from Capra hircus, assembly GCF_001704415.2. Taxonomy (NCBI): domain Eukaryota; kingdom Metazoa; phylum Chordata; class Mammalia; order Artiodactyla; family Bovidae; genus Capra; species Capra hircus. Next base: position 93,609,043 of record NC_030812.1, on the reverse strand, counting down.
AAGCCTTCAGAATGGGAGAAAATAATAGCAAATGAAGCAACTGACAAACAACTAATCTCAAAAATATACAAGCAACTCCTGCAGCTCAATTCCAGAAAAATAAATGACCCAATCAATAAATGGGCCAAAGAACTAAACAGACATTTCTCCAAAGAAGACATACAGATGGCTAACAAACACATGAAAAGATGCTCAACATCACTCATTATCAGAGAAATGCAAATCAAAACCACAATGAGGTACCATTTCATGCCAATCAGAATGGCTGCTATCCAAAAGTCTACAAGCAATAAATGCTGGAGAGGGTGTGGAGAAAAGGAAACCCTTTTACACTGTTGGTGGGAATGCAAACTAGTTCAGCCACTATGGAGAACAGTGTGGAGATTCCTTAAAAAACTGGAAATAGAACTGCCTTATGACCCAGGCTTCCCTGGTGGCTCAGATGGTAAAGTGTCTGCCTGTAGACAGGGAGAACTGGGTTCGATCCCTGGGTTGAGAAGACCCCCTGGAGAAGGAAATGGCAACCCACTCCAGTACTCTTGCCTGGAAAATTCCGTGGACTGAGGAGCCTGGTAGACTACAGTCCATGGGGTCACAAAAAGTGGGACACAACTGAGCGACTTCACTTCACTTATGACCCAGCAATCCCACTGCTGGGCATACACACCAAGGAAACCAGAATTGAAAGAGACACGTGTACCCCAATGTTCACTGCAGCACTGTTTATAATAGCCAGGACATGGAAGCAACCTAGATGTCCATAAGCAGATGAATGGATAAGAACGCTGTGGTACATATACACAACGGAGTATTACTCAGCCATTAAAAAGAATACATTTGAATCAGTTCTAATGAGGTGGATGAAACTGGAGCCTATTATACAGAGTGAATTATGCCAGAAAGTAAAACACCAATACAGTATTCAGTTCAGTTCAGTTCATTTCAGTCGCTCAGTTACGTCCAACTCTTTGTGACCCCATGAATCGCAGCACACCAGGCCTCCCTGTCCATCACCAACTCCCAGAGTTCACTCAAACTCACGTCCATCGAGTCAGTGATGCCATCCAGCCATCTCATCCTCTGTCGTCCCCTTCTCCTCCTGCCCCCAATCCCTCCCAGCATCAGAGTCTTTTCCAATGAGTCAACTCTTTGCATGAGGTGGCCAAAGTACTGGACTTTCAGCTTTAGCATCATTCCTTCCAAAGAACACCCAGGGCTGATCTCCTTCAGAATGGACTGGTTGGATCTCCTTGCAGTCCAAGGGACTCTCAAGAGTCTTCTCCAACACCACAGTTCAAAGCATCAATTCTTCAGTGCTCAGCTTTCTTTATAGTCCAACTCACACATCCATACATGACTACTGGAAAAACCATAGCCTTGACTAGATGGACATTTGTTGGTAAAGTAATGTCTCTGCTTTTGAATATGCTGTCTAGGTTTGTCATAACTTTCCTTCCAAGGAGTAAGCATCTCTTAATTTCATGGCTGCAATCACCATCTGCAGTGATTTTGGAGCACAAAAACATAAAGTCTGACACTGTTTCCACTGTTTCCCCATCTATTTGCCATTAAATGATGGGACCAGATGCCATGATCTTAGTTTTCTGAAAGTTCAGCTTTAAGCCAACTTTTTCACTCTCCTCTTTTCACTCTCATCAAGAGGCCTTTTATTTCCTCTTCACTTTCTGCCATAAGGGTGGTGTTATCTGCATATCTGAGGTTATTGATATTCCTCCTGGCAATCTTGATTCCAACTTGTGATTCTTCCAGCCCAGCATTTCTCATGATGTACTCTGCATAGAAGTTAAATAAGCAGGGTGACAATATACAGCCTTGATGTACTCCTTTTCCTATTTGGAACTAGCCTGTTGTTCCATGTCCAGTTCTAAATGTTGCTTCCTGACCTGCATACAGGTTTCTCAAGAGGCAGGTCAGGTGGTCTAGTATTCCTATCTCTTTCAGAATTTTCTACAGTTTATTGTGATCCACACAGTCAAAGGCTTTGGCATAGTCAATCAAGCAGAAATAGATGTTTTTCTGGAACTCTCTTGCTTTTTCCATGATCCAGCGGATGTTGGCAATTTGACCTCTGGTTCCTCTGCCTTTTCTAAAACCAGCCTGAACATCTGGAAGTTCACGGTTCCTGTATTGCTGATGCATATATATGGACTTTAGAAAGATGGTAATGATAACCCTGTAAGTGAGACAGCAAAAGAGACACAGATGTGTACAACAGACTTATGGACTCTGTGGGAGAGGGCGAGGGTGGGATGATTTGGGAGAATGGCATTGAAACATGTATAGTATCATATGTGAAATGAATTGCCAGTTCAGGTTCCATGCATGATATAGAATGCTTGGGGCTGGTGCACTGGGATGACCCAGAGGGATGATATGGGGAGGGAGGTGGGAGAGGGGTTCAGGATGGGGAACACGTGTACACCCATGGTGGATTCATGTTGATGTATGGCAAAACGAATACAATATTGTAAAGTAATTAGCCTCCAATTAAAATAAATAAATTTATATTTAAAAAGTTATAAAGTGGAATTAGGCATTGTGTTTTTTAAAAACACAAGATCTTAAGTGTACTAACCATACACATACGCACATACTATACACACACACACGTACAAGGAAGCTACGTGAGGTGATAAATGAGTTAATTTACTTGACTATAGTAATAGTTTCACACACTGCTATACCTTAAACGATCACACTGTACAACCTAAATAGATATAATTTTTGTCAATTATACCTCAATAAAACCAAAACACACAAGACAAAGCTGGAGAATTAGGCAGGACCATGTGAAAATGCCAAAGGTCAAATTTTAAAAATCTTTTGTTAAAAAACTTTAAAAAATTATTTATTTATTTGGCTGCACTGGGTCTTGGTTGCAACACGCATATTTTTAGTTGCGGCATGTGGGATCTAGTTCTCTGACCAGGGATTGAACCCAGGTTCCCTTCATTGGGAGCATAGAGTCTTCACCACTGGACCACCAGGGAAGTCCCATAACTTCTTTGAAACTTAAAGGCATTTTAAAGCCATTGAAAAACTTTAAGAAAGAAAAGAGTGATATAATTAAATTGTGTTTTAAAAAATGAGTCTGGGTGAAGTGAAAAGAATAGATTAAAAAGAGTTAAGAGTTTATGCATGGAGATCAGTTTACGGGGTCAATGTAGTAGTTCATGTACAGAGTGATGGGAGCGTAAACCAAGAAAATGTTGAAAGGGAACAAAGGAAGAGGGATATGAAAGTTATTTAGAAGGTAACATTGAACCAATGAATGTAGAGATAAAGGTGTGTTGTCAAAGATGGTGGCCCTTGTTTCTGGTTTGCACAAGTTGGTGCTAATTGAGATTAGTTCATAGCTTGTGGGAGAAATTAAAATGGATATACATAGTGAGTTGAAATGCTTTCATGATATCTAGTTAGAAATATAGAGTAGGTGGTTGGGGTCTCATCTGAAGTGGAAATACAAATTTGATAGTCATCAGCTCATGCAAATAAAGTGGCTACATTTATTTTTTAAAATAAATGAAAATACACCTTTTCCTAGATGGTTTCTCACTTGTCTTCCTCCACAGAATAGATGGTTTTGTACTCAGAGATGAGGAAGGGGATAAATGAGTCCTTAGGAGTAAGTGACTGTCATTTCCTTTTGCTTACTATTTTTCAACTCTTTCACCAGTAACTATAATAAACCAAATTATAATAGTAGTAATAATAAAATCAAACAATATATTGCACAATCTCAACAAAATTAAGTTATATATAGTGAATTTAAACCACTTAAGTCCACTGGAATGATTTGTTCAGAGTAGGCGATCAATACATATTTGCTGCTTGACCAAGTCACACAAAAAGTATTACTAAATCACTTTATAATGATGGCTTATAATTGAGTTTGTTATAAGAACCATAATTATGGCCATAAATACTTTTATGTATTTGAGAAGACAAGAGAAAGCCCTTCCAAATCTGAAGAGGCTGACATTGGCTACCATAGTTCAATGACCTAGCTTGACCTCAGACCCAAAGTTTCAGGCTGTCACTCAGACCTTGGTGGGCTGTGGGCCTTCACACCTAATATAATTTGGCAAACACAAAGTGTTTTATAAGACAGGGGATGTGGAAAGAACTCGGTAATTTTGCCAGTGTTTTTAACCACTCACCGTCCCAAATACTGCCTCAGTCAAATTAATTTACAAAGGTCTTGCATTTTCCATGTCCTTTTCCATTCCCTCTCTAGGGACCGAGGACTTGGCATGAATCCTAGCTCTAGTAGCCCCAAGGGATCAGGCTGAATAGTTAGCTATCTGGAAGGACCAGAAAAAGACACTATTTAAGAAGCAAGTTCAAGTTCAAGGAAAGCAAGTCAAGGGTAAAGCCAGAGGAATAATAAAATATACACTGGGGCTTAGGGTAGAGTCTGGGGCTATAGACAGGAAATGTGGCAAGAAATCAAGAGATCAGTGATAGTTCTCCTACTCAAATGCTAGGACACAAGAATATGGAAAAAATCCAAGTGCAGTTGTGAAGACCTTTGCAAATTAATAAATAATTAATAAAATAAAAAATAAAACAAGAGTGTCAGGAGTTTCTTTTATTGGGGTTGGGCAATGGGGCATTTAAAATTTCAGGATCATCTCAGACACCTGAGTCCTTTTGCAGTACACTCCTCCTTTCTTTCGGAATGTTTCCCTTTCCCTTTGCTAACTTAAATCCTTTCTATTTTCTGCACACCAATACAAGTCCTATATCTTGTTTAAATGTTGATATAATATTTAATGGGCCTGAGAACTAGTGTGGGAAAATCTGTTTCCTAATGAAAATGCCAAGTCACTGCAGCGTGTTTGTTTTAGGAAGTAAATTTTGCCATCTTTGGTGTGTCTTAAAGTATTGTGTCCTCTTTTCTCCAGAACTTTCAGCGAATTTTTTTCTTTTCTTTCTTTACCATTAAAATTTTATTTATTTATATATTTATTTCTCTATTTTTGGCTGTGCTGGGTCTTTGTTGCTGTGTGCAGGCTTTCTCTCATTGAGGTGAATGGGGGCTACTCTCTAGGTGTGGTATGTGGGCTTTTCCTTGCTGTGGCTTCTCTTGTTGCAAAGTAGAGAACTCAAATGGCATGAACTCAATAGTTGTGGCACACCAGCTTAGTTGCCCTGTGGCACGGGGGATCTTCCCTGGGAGAACAATCAAACTTGTGTTCCCTGCATTGGCAGGTGAATTCTTACCACTGGATCACCAGGGAAACCCCTCTCTTCTTTTGCTTTGGAAAAGTTTTCTAATTTCAGGGAATAATTACTGAGGATGTCTTAGCACTTTAAATTTAATGTGTCATATTATTCTTGAGGGTTTCCTAGGTGGTGCTCAGTTCAATTCAGTCACTCAGTCATGTCTCACTGTTTGCAACCCCATGAACCACAGCACACCAGGCCTCCCTATCCATCACCCACTCCTGGAGTCTACCCAAACTCATGTCCATTGAGTCTGTGATGCCATCCAACCAGCTCATCCTCTGTTGTCCCCTTCTCCTCCTGCCTTCAATCTTTCCCAGCATCAGGGTCTTTTCAAATGAGTCAGCTCTTCGTATCAGGTGGTCAAAGTATTGGACTTTCAGCTTCAAAATCAGTCCTTCCAACGAACATTCAGGACTGATCTCCTTTAGGATGGACTGGTTGGATATCCTTGCAGTCCAAGGGACTCTCAAGAGTCTTCTCCAACAAAAGCATCAATTCTTTGGTGCTCAGCTTTCTTTATAGTCCAAATCTCACATCCATACATGACCACTGGAAAAACCATAGCCTTGACTAGACTGGCCTTTGTTGGCAAAGTAATGTTTCTGCTTTTTAATATGCTGTCTAGGGTGGTCGTAACTTTCCTTCTAAGGAGTAAATGTCTTTTAATTTCATAGCTGCAATCACCATCTGCAGTGATTTTGAAGCCCCCCCAAATAAAGTCAGCCACTGTTTCCACTGTTTCTACATCTATTTGCCATGAAGTGATGAGACCGGATGCCATGATCTTTGTTTTCTAAATGTTGAGCTTTAAGCCAACTTTTACACTCTCCTCTTTCACTCTCATCAAGAGGCTCTTTAGTTCTTCTTCACTTTCTGCCATAAGGGTGGTGTCATCTGCATATCTGAGGTTATTGATATTTCTCCCAGCAATCTTGATTCCAGTCTGTGCTTCCTCCAGCCCAGTGTTCCATATGATGTACTCTGCATAGAAGTTAAATAAGCAGGGTGACAATATATAGCCTTGATGTACTCCTTTTCCTATTTGGAACTAGTCTGTTGTTCCATGTCCAATTCTAACTGTTGCTTCCTGACCTGCATATAGGTTTCTCAAGAGGCAGGTCAGGTGGTCTGGTATTCCCATCTCTTGAAGAATTTTCCACAGTTTATTGTGATCCACACAGTCAAAGGCTTTGGCATAGTCAATAAAGCAGAAATAGATGTTTTTCTGGAACTCTCTTGCTTTTTCCATGATCCAGTGGATGTTGGCAATTTGACCTCTGGTTCCTCTGCCTTTTCTAAAACCAGCTTGAACATCAGGAGGTTCATGGTTCACGTATTGCTGAAGCCTGGCTTGGAGAATTTTGAGCATTACTTTATTAGCGTGTGATGCTAGTGGTAAAGAAATTGCTACCAATGTAGGAAAGATGGTTTTGATTCCTGGGTTGGGAAGATTCCCTGGAGGAGGGTGTGGCAACCCACCCTAGTATACTTGCCTGGAGAATTCCATGGACAGAGGAGCTGGTGAGCTACAGTTTATGGGGTCACATGGAGTCTGACATGACTGAAGCAACTTAGCCCACAGCACATAATACTTCTTGCAGGTTAGGAATCATGTTTTACTTATATTGCTTTATATACTTTTGAATAATAATGATATCTATCATTCATGAAGTGCCAAATATATTCCAGATATTTCACCTTTATTATTTTTAATTTTCGTAAAAACTGTTCCAGATATGGATATTATTCCCATTTTGGGTTTAAAAAGGTTATGCTTAGTCACTCAGTTATGTCCAACTGTTTGCTACCCCATGGACTGTAGCCTGTTAGACTACTCTGTGCTTGGAATTCTCCGGGAAAGAATACTGGAGTGGGTTGCCATACCCTCCTGCAGGAGATCTTCCCGACCCAGGGATCGAATCCAGGTCTCCTGCATTGCAGGCAGATTCTTTACCACCTGAGCCACCAGTGAAGCCCTTAGAAAGTGTAACTTGCTCAAAGATTGAACCAGTAGATGCTGGAGTTGAGATCAGAACTCGGGTTTGATCTTTCTTCTCTACGCTAGGCTGTCCTGGAACACTTGTTGACTTGATTGATTTGAATTGTTGATTACATAATTTATGTTCCCCATCTCCTAGAGTTTCTGTGACCTTCTCCAGAGCCAGTCTAAACAGGAGCCAATGAGAGAGAGAGAAGGAGAAAAAGAGAGAGATGCGCATTTTGTGCCTTCTCATTTCAAATGAGAAAAGCTTCCATTTTTTCTCTTTTGGTTTTTGTCTTTCTTCTTTTATGTCTTTGCTACTTTTTGTACTTTTGCTGCTGCTGCTGCATCGCTTCAGTCGTGTCCGACTCTGTGCGACCCCATAGACGGCAGCCCACCAGGCTCCCTCGTCCCTGGGATTCTCCAGGCAAGAACACTGGAGTGGGTTGCCATTTCCTTCTCCAATGCATGAAAGGGAAAAGTGAAAGTGAAGTTGCTCAGTCATGTTCGACTCTTAACCGACCCCATGGACTGCAGCCTACCAGGCTCCTCTGTCCATGGGATTTTCCAGGCAAGAGTACTGAAGTGGGTTGCCATTGCCTTCTCTTGCTCATAAACACACTCATTTATTTTAAGAAAATTAACTTTCTTGCATATCAATCCTTCTTACCACCTCCCCGATACAGTTTTCCGTCAATAAATGGCTGGTCTAATCTAAAAATTTTGCAAAAGCTCTTTAGATAACGACCTAAATTTTTAAAAGTTAATTTGTTTAGCAGGGGTTGCTGATTTCTATGGCCTTCCAAGGGGGAGGGAAATATACATACAGTTTCTTAGAGGAGAAAACCAATAGATTCCAGCAAAGGTTTTCTCGGAGGCAGTGAAGCTAATTTTCTAACCCAAATAGATAAACTCGGTGGAGTCTCTTGATTTGTTCAGATCTGGTCCTGAGGTTTATGGCTCTACTTACTGTGCCCCAGCCCTGTGTTCAAGAGCCTTCTATACGCCCAGATAGCTCTGGGTCTTTTGATGGTCATGGCCATGTGCTCATACATTATCAGAACATCATAGATGTGATGGAAAGAAACTAGTGAAAACAGGTTTGGAGGTGTTTCCCAGAGATCAAAGCTATGTATTGTGCTCTCAGTGTGTGCTATATGCTTTGTAAATATATATATATATATAATGATATATAATATATATCATTTAAACATAATATATAATAAATTAATAATAATAAGAGGAACGAGACCCAAGGAAAGCTCCAGACAGACCCATTTGAGTGGGGCCTTTGATGATTGATGAGGGGCTGCCAACAAGGAAAGGTGGGGGTGGGCATTTCTAGGTAAAATGAACAGTTAATACCTTAGTACAAATCAGGCAAAGGAAAAACAAAGAAAGCTTGTGAAGTGTGTGACATCTGCCCATGTTTTAATGTTTCTCAAGCAGGATAACAGATAAGTGCTCTGTGCTAAGTCATTTACTTGTGCTATTTCATTTAATCTTCACCTTGATGCATTTGGACTGTGGTGTTGGAGAAGACTTTTGAGAGTCCCTTGGACTGCAAGGAGATCCAGCCAGTCCATTCTGAAGAAGATCAGCCATGGGATTTCTTTGGAAGGAATGATGCTAAAGTTGAAACTCCAGTATTTTGACCATCTCATGGGAAGAGTTGACTCATTGGAAAAGACTCTGATGCTGGGAGGGATTGGGGGCAGGAGGAGAAGGGGGACGATAGAGGATGAGAGGGCTGGATGGAATCACTGACTCAATGGACGTGAGTCTGAGTGAGCTCTGGGAGTTGGTGATGAACAGGGAGGCCTGGCGTGCTGCAATTCATGGTGTTGCAAAGAGTTGCACACGACTGAGTGACTGAACTGAACTGAACTGAGGAAGTTAGAATTGAAGAACTGATGCTTTTGAACTGTGGTGTTGGACAAGACTCTTGAGAGTCCCTTGGACTGCAAGGAGATCCAACCAGTCCATCCTAAAGGAAGTCGGTCCTGAATATTAATTAAAAGGACTGATGCTGAAGCTGATGCTCCAATGCTTTGGCCACCTGATGCGAAGAACGAACTCCTTAGAAAAGACCCTGATGCTGGGAATGATTGAAGGTGGGAGGAAAAGGGGACGACAGAGGATGAGATGGTTGGATGGCATCACTGACTCAATGGACATGAGTTTGAGTAATGTCCAGGAGCTGGTGATGGACAGAGAAGCCTGGCATGCTGTGGTTCATGGGGCTGCAGAGTCGGACATGACTGAACGACTGAACTGAATTGAACCAAACTGAGGAAATTAGTTCTGTTATGATTCCTCTTTTTCATGGTAGAAACAGGCACAGAGAAACCAGTAATGTTTTGAGAGTCATTACTTTTATTATACTATTGATAAGTAGTAGAATCAGATTGTCTGCCCCCAGAGTCTGTGTGCTAAATGCTATGTTATACTTCCTTCCACATGTTTTTTGAACTAGAAATAAATAGTAGTGTTAGTTCCTTCTGTGGGTCACTTGTGTCTTTCACTAATTGTAAACCCCTATGTATTTTTAATTAATTTTTATTGTAGTATAGTTGCTTCCCTGGTGACTCAGTGGTTAAGAATCCTCCGGCAATGTGGGAAGATCTTCCCTAGGCTGGGAAGATCCCTTGGAGAAGGACATGGCAGCCCACTCCAATATTCTTGCCTGGAGAATCCCCATGGACAGAGGAACCTGGTGGGCTACAGTCCACAGGGTCACAAAGAGTTGGACATGAATGAGTGACTAGGTACATAGTTGTTTTATAATGTTGTATTAGTTTCTGCTGCACAGCAAAGCAAATAAGTTATATGCATATTTCCTCTTTTTTAGACTTCCTTCCCATTTAGGTCACCATAGAGCACTGAGTAGAAGTCCCAGGGCTAAATAGTAGGTTCTCACTAGTTGTCTATTTCGTACATAGTGTCAATAGTGTATATATATATCAATACCAATCTCCTAACTTATCTCACTCCTGCTTCCCTTGGTAACCTTAAATTTGTTTTCTATATCCGTGACTCTATTTCTGCTTTGCAAATAAGTTCATCTGTATCATTTTCCTAGATTTCACATATAAGTGATATTATAAGATATTTGTCTTTCTCTTTCTGACTTACTTCATTCTGTATGACAATCTCTAGAGTCACCTATGTCACTGTGAATGGCACTATTCTGTTCCTTTTTTTTATCACTGTGTAATATTCCATTATATAATGTACCATATCTTTTTTATCCATTCCTCTGCTGATGGACATCCATGTCCTGGCTGTTGTAAATAGAGCTGCAATATCCTATAAATCCTTAAATTTTAATAGCCCTTCATAAAATCTCCTTAGGAGAAAAAAAGAAAAGCAGATCTGAAAGGAAAAGAAAAACCTTGAAAGTGGAAGGAGAGGGCCAAAAATAAACTCAATCCTGGGTTTAGTTATAGGTCGGAATATCATGTTGGGACAGGAAGTGATAAAGGCCACCATCCCTGCTTAACACTAGAAGGGCAGTGAGAGCCCAAAAAGCATGCAAGGCAAGATTCAGACAAAAATGTGTCTCATTCACTGGGATAATGTGCCAACTTTCATAAAAGGAAGATAGAGGTTCCTGCTAGGGTTTAAGTAATTCATGTTCCTGCCAGTTGCCTTCGGGAATTTCTTGTATTCTGGGCTCTATTTTCCACTGAGGTGCTCTACAAAGATCTGAGGGAATAAGCACATGTTGAAGCTCTGGATTCTGAGGGCTTTGGGGGAGCAGATTTGTGAGAAAAGAGTGGAAAGGAAGCAAGGAGGAGGATGTTTATTTTTAATAAAGAGACCCTGCCCTCCCTTCCTGAACTCAAATCCGTCTAGACTTGTTTTTTCCATTTTGCACAATGTTCACAACAACAGAATAAATGTATTAAAGTCAAACAAACTGGGGGCTGAGTTTTGGCATGGAGAGTCAGACAGGAATAGAATCAGCTGCTTTGAGCTGAGTCGAATAATTGATTTACAAACCAGTGGTAGATTAAGGCTGTGCTGGCCTGAACTGAACCAAAGTTATTTTCATTCTGAGGAGACAATAAGGAAGCGATATGTCTGGCCTGGTGCCCAGGACAGGAACTATCAGTCCGTTGTGCACTCTTTGTCCTTCAGTTTTCCAAAATTGACAATGTTAGTTCACGAAATCTTTCCAGTCACATTTCCCATCACTTATATTGTGTGGTGGGAACTAGGTTTCAGAGAAGTAAGATGTCTTCCCTTGTTAGTGCTGGATCAAACCATGTCTCAAACAGTACCTACAAAGGGGCAGGGGGTGGGGGGATGGCTTCTCTGGTGGCTCAGACAGTAAAGAATCCGCCTGCAATGCAAGAGACCTGGGTTTGGTCCCTGGGTTGGGATGATTCCCTGGAGGTGAGCATGGCAACCCACTCCAGTATTCTTTCTGGGAGAATCTCCATGGACAGAGGAGCCTTGTGGGCTATAGTCCATGGGGTCTCAAAAGAGTCGGACATGACTAAGCACAGCATAGCACCTACAAAGGAGGAGTTTCAGTTTTGGCTCTTCTGGGTTGAGAAATTAATGTAGAAACAATTTGGCTTGAACACAGCTGATCATATATTCTGAGTTAACACTTTATGAATTGATAGACTTCATGTTTGAGGATTCTCCTGTTTTGTCCCTTCTCCTTCTTAGCCATTCAAGACTGCCTTTTATAGTACATCTGGACAGGGTGTGTGTGTGTGTGTGTGTGTGTGTGTGTGTGTGTCTAAACAGGGCTGGTTACAGGAGTTTCTGAGTCCAGGCCAAAGTCAATGTGTATTTTTACATCTCAGAATGTTTTGCATTCCTCAACTCATTTAATCTTGACTATATAAATGTGAGGAGTTTGAAAGTTTATGACAACCCTATTTTATATGCTGGGAAAATGAGATCTATGGTATTCCCAAGATGACATGCTGAATTTAATGGGCAAATCCAGATTCAAACCCAAATGTCCCCTCTCTTCATGATGAAGAGGGACTTCATCATGTCCCTCTTCTACTGTTCCTTCCTATTAATATGAATTAGAGAAGTTGTTTAATAAAGGAAGACTGGAAGGTATGTGTGCTTCTAGGTTTATTTTCACAAGAGATGCTTCTGTTTCTTCAATATGTTGGGTGCATTTTGAAAAGTGTTTGGATTCTTAAGAGTCACTTCTTTTTTGGACTCTATTATTTTAAATTTTAATTCTCCATGTCTAGTCTAAAGAGACAGATCCTTGCATATACCTCTTTGTGGACTATCCACAGCCAACACTTCTAGTGGACAATCATTATGAAAATTTATTAGAGGTAAGATGTCTTAATCAAACAAAATCTGTGACAGTCTCTTAAAAAATGTTTTGTTTGTTTATTTGTTCGTTTGGCTGCATTGGGTCTTAGTTGCAGCATGCGAAATCTTCATTGCATTACGCAGGATCTTTCATTGTGTTTCACAGACTCTCTGGTTGTGGCACATGGGCTTAGTTGCCTCCCACCCCAGGGCCTGTGGGTTCTTAGATCCCTGATGAGGGATTGAGCCCATGTACTCTGCATTGCAAGGTGGAGTTTTAACCACTGGGCCACTGGGCCACTGGGGAAGTCCCCCATGACCATCTTTTAAGTGCTGAACAGAGGAGTAACTTGATGGAAGGGACAGTTGCCTGGAGAGGTGATTTTTTTTCCTTTAGAGATTTCCTATTCCCTTGACTTTTCTTCCTTTTCATACAACTGTGAGCACTTTGCTCAGATTCTAAGGGGTCAGTCCCTCATAGGAAAAAAATTAAATCTTTTATCTCGATGGATTATTGAGTATCTGTTTTTTTAAGGATAAACTGAAACAGTCAAGAATTTGTAGAGGTGCATGAGAAATCACCGTTGGCTTCCCAAATGAAAACACCTTTGCTGTGGTTTGGATTTTATTCTGTTTTTGGTGACTAAGAGTTGTATCTATTATATGGTTTTTTCCAAATACATCCCTTTTAAGATCCCACTTGATGGTTATCACAGCCTTCCTCATTCATTCCTTACTTATATAGCAACAAAGTCCTTTTAAAGTTTATTCTTAAAATTTCTATCTCTTCGCAGAAGTTGAGAACATTGTGGTTAAAACCAGATATTTTGAAAACTATGTGAAAGTTGTGTTTTGTGACTTTTCAGACATGGCTTGTGCTAATAAGATGCTAAAATATAATTAAAATCACACAATTAGAAAATGGTGACTTTCTCCCTGAAGAAGTCCTGATGAACTTGAATATGCTGTAATTTAGCAAATTGGAAAATGAGATGGTGGAAGGAGAAAGAGAGGGTCATAAGTTGACGGCAATTCTAAAACTGTCACCTTTGGTAAATTGCCATTTTAACACTTGGTCTAGCTTCCATAATTATATCCAGGCTTAACCTCACTGACTACCATTCTTTTCCAAACACTGGTTGGCCCCAGCTCTGCAATAGTTCTCTGACCCGTTAGCCTGTTGCCTTACAAATCAACATCCCATCATTGGCTGCTACCATTCTTGCATTGCACCATCGTGTAAATATCTTACCACAAAACCACCTGCCTGCCCACAAACACCTCACATTTCCACTTGTTGACTGACTTAGCCTCTTCCCCTCTCCAGCCCTGGCATATTATTAGTGGTGTGAAGGGAAACGAGCAGGTGGAGTGAGCAGAATGAGTCAATGCAAGTAATTATTTCCCATTTTCATTCAGTGGCACGTCTGCCCAAGTAGTGGAGTGCCCACTGAGAGCAGTGAGAGTCCCATGGTCACAGAGATAAAAGTGGATGGTGTGGGACAGGGCCAGAACTTGCAATATAATGTTCAACATGTACCTGCTTCCTTCCAGATACTTCTTTCCCTGGACCCTTTGTGCTCAGCGCTCATATTATAACTCAACCTGTCTCAACCTCTCCCCCACGTAGTCACCTGGAGCAATATCCTAGGATAGGTAAAGATGGAGGAAGAAGTGGAGACAGAGACCATGTGTTGGTGAGAAAGTAATAAAAGATGGAACTCAGGGTTGGCAATTATTAGCAAGAAAGGGAATGTACAAGAAGGAATGAGGATCAGGAAGTGGAGACAGGAAGGTAAGACACTGTTGATATTGTTAAATATCTTTTCCCAACAAGCAATGTGCATGAGTGCATGCTCAGTCATATCCAACTCTTTGAGACTCCATGGATTATAGCCCACCAGGCTCCTATGTTCATGGGATTTTCCAGGCAAGAATACTGGAGTGGGTTGCCATTTCCTCCTCCAGGGGATCTTCCTGACCCAGGGATCTCATTCTTGTCTCTAGGGGCTCCTGCTTTGGCAGACAGATTCTTTACCACTGAGCCACCTGGGAAACATGATTTGCATCAAATGATCAGCGTCAGGGTATAAAGGCGACTTCTCCATTCTCCAATTTGGTATGACCCTGAAAAGACATTTCAGCACTTAATAGCCCCATGGGATAATTTGAGACGTTATGTGACAATATCACATACCAGCTTTTCCTTCTGCCCAATCCGATTTTCTTCATTTCCTCATAGGTCCTAAGAACACTGCCCACCACCCCCTGCTCCCCCTGCAATAAACTTCCTGAAGGAAATTCAGTCTCAGAGTCTTCTTTCTGGGAAATAGGACCTGAAACACTACACATTTGTTAATTTTTAAATTCTTACTTCACTACAGCTGGAATTACATCAAATCTCATCTATTTTTTTTCTTCCTCGAGCCTAGGCTAAAACCATGTTACCATATTAAGAATAGTGGGTCTAATGTAGACATCGAATCCTGCTATTAAGACTGAGTGCAACTGTTTGGACAATGACACAGTAAAGTCTGGATTCCACACAACTTTTCAAAACCCATACATGCAGCTTTTAACCTCCTCATCCTTCACTCTCCCTAACCTTCTGCTCTAGTGTCACTCAGAGATTTTGCTGTGAAACTCACAGAAACAATGACCTCTGGTTGCAGAACAGAAAAACAAGAATGACACCTTGACCTACCTTAGATATGATCTGAATGCAGGTGAATCTCACGCCTGTTTACGGAAGTATGATTTTAAAATTCATTTGTTTCTTTGATTTCTCAAGTATATTTTCTCCAAAGGTTCAGAATGTAAAAGAAGTTTTAAATGTTCTTCTTTTTCTATTCTTATGTCTCTGGATGTAAAAGTGCTGTAATTAGGGGCATGCGTCAGATACCATCCCACTTCCTGTTTATTTTCCTTGCTTAGGAAACCAGATCCTTTCAGGAAGGTGAAATACATGGCGAATGTTGTTAGTCGCTCAGTTGTGTCTAGTGTCTGACTTTTTGTAACCCCATGGGCTGTAGCCCTCCAGGCTCCTCTGTCCATGGGATTTTCCAGGCACGAATACTAGAATGGGTTGCCATTTCCTTCTTCAAGGGATCTTCCTGACCCAGGGATGGAACCCAGGTCTCTTGCATTGCAGGCAGATTCCTTACTGTCTGAATCACATAGGGCTGGTTCCAAACTCAATTGTGAAATAAATTTGTCTGTGGTGAGCCTCTTCCCTTTTGTGGGATACTCCTGCCACTTTTTTCTTCCCTTGACTTCTCTTCCCCAGCCCACCACCAGCCTCTCATCCATCTCTTCACATAGCTCTCCATCCAATTTTATCCAGCTTTCCCTGCTCCACTTTTCTCTATCCATGACCCAGAATCAGTCTGATGGATTCTGTGCTGCCCGTTGTCACTACAGTTGAAACTCCCCTGTTCTGTCCTTCATCAGTCAAGGCCAACTTTCTCTCTTAGGAGGCATTTCTGCCTGACTTCAGTTCAGTTCAGTTCAGTCGCTCAGTCGTGTCCGACTCTTTGCAACCCCATGAATCGCAGCACGCCAGGCCTCCCTGTCCATCACCATCTCCCGGAGTTCACTCAGATTCACGTCCATCGAGTCCGTGATGTCATCCAGCCATCTCATCCTCAGTCGTCCCCTTCTCCTCCTGCCCCCAATCCCTCCCAGCATCAGAGTCTTTTCCAATGAGTCAACTCTTCGCATGAGGTTGCCAAAGTACTGGAGTTTCAGCTTCAGCATCATTCCTTCCAAAGAAATCCCAAAGCTGATCTCCTTCAGAATGGACTGGTTGAATCTCCTTGCAATCCAAGGGACTCTCAAGAGTCTTCTCCAACACCACAGTTCAAAAGCATCCATTCTTCGGCGCTTAGCCTTCTCCACAGTCCAACTCTCATATCTATACATGACCACTGGAAAAACCATAGCCTTGACTAGATGGACATTAGTCTGCAAAGTAATGTCTCTGCTTTTTAATATGCTGTCTAAGTTGGTCATAACTTTTCTTCCAAGGAGTAAGTGTCTTTTGATTTCATGGCTGCAGTCACCATCTGCAGTGATTTTGGAGCCCAGAAAAATAAAGTCTGACACTGTTTCCACTGTTTCCCCATCTATTTCCCATGAAGTGATGGGACCAGATGCCATGATCTTCGTTTACTGAATGTTGAGCTTTAAGCCAACTTTTTCACTCTCCTCTTTCACTTTCATCAAGAGGCTCTTTAGCTCCTCTTCACTTTCTGCCATAAGGGTGGTGTCATCTGCATATCTGAGGTTATTGATATTTCTCCCGGCAATCTTGATTCCAGCTTGTGTTTCTTCCAGTCTGGGGTTTCTCATGATGTAATCTGCACAGAAGTTAAATAAGCAGGGTGACAATATACAGCCTTGACGTACTCCTTTTCCTATTTGGAACCAGTCTGTTGTTCCATGTCCAGTTCTAACTGTTGCTTCCCGACCTGTATACACGTTTATCAAGAGGCAGGTCAGGTGGTCTGGTATTCCCATCTCTTTCAGAATTTTCCACAGTTTATTGTGATCCACACAGTCAAAGGGTTTGGCATAGTCAATCAAGCAGAAATAGATGTTTTTCTGGAACTCTCTTGCTTTTTCCATGATCCAGCGGATGTTGGCAATTTGATCTCTGGTTCCTCTGCCTTTTCTAAAACCAGCTTGAAAATCAGGGAGTTCACAGTTCACGTATTGCTGAAGCCTGGCTTGGAGAATTTTGAGCATTACTTTACTAGCATGTGCGATGAGTGCAATTGCGCGGTAGTTTGAGCATTCTTTTGCATTGCCTTTCTTTGAGATTGGAATGAAAACTGACCTTTTCCAGTCCTGCCTGACTTACTTATAGTTGATTAGTATTTAAATAAATGAATGGACATATGAATAAGTGAAGTGCCCTCTCATAATGGGCCACTTAGCACCCATCTTATCCCCACACACCCAAGGTATATGTGTATTCATAAGGGCCTGATAAAGACAGTATGCCTTCCTTTGTAGCATGACCAAACCAGGTGAGTTGACAGAGAAATCTCATAACAGGTGAGTGGTAGAAGATTGCAGATAAACAATGAATGTTTCTGATGACTTGACATCTGGGAATTTGCTGCCCCTGGAGAGACTGCTCCTCCCAGAGCTAGCCAATCCTAGTGATAATAAACAATTCACCTGATAGAGTTTCTTTCATATGCAAAGCAACAAGTCCATACTTTATACCCCAACTACTTCTTTTACTGAGCTTTCACAAGACTCTCATTGCATTCTGGGACACAGTCCATTTGCTCTAATAACACCAGGGCCAGGTTCAAGGCAACTAAGGACAGTTTCTATAGCCCAGAGTCTGCTGAAATTATTTATATCAGTCCATCCTGCTTACCCTGCCTCGACTGTTCCTTCCCACCAAAGCCACAATGAAGGCCCTTTGCCCATATTTCCCCCTTGGTCCTTCTGTCTCTTGACCAACCCTGGTGCTTCCCCAAGTGGTTCTTTGTGACAGAGCTGTTCCCTCCTCTTGGGAACTGTGAGAAACAAGCTCTCTTTTCAGTGGCGATCATCTCCTGATCTGTCAGCTTCACCATATCCGGGTGATAACGAAGCTTACATTTTACAAGTTATAGTTATTTCAAGGGAGGTCGGGGTGGAGCTCAGTGGTAGAGCAAATGCATAGCAGGAATGAGGCCCCAGATTCAACTCCCAGTACCTCCATATCTGATAAAACCAAAACTTTTAAAGTTTCAACTCTTTCTACAATCTCAGGTGTGAGGCCCCGCCCCCCATCCTAATTCTTTTAAGACCCTGAAGGAAGCCTCTCCTTTGCTATAAGTTCAGACGATTAGATAAATGATTATTACCCAGAAAAGGGAGGGCAGCATTAAATTAAAAAAATAAAAGTAATGATTGAGATTTTCCTGGCAGTCCAGTGCTTAAGACTTCACCTTCTAGTGCAGGGAGTACAGGTTTGATCCCTGGTTGGGGGGATCCTACATGCGCTGGGGCCAAAACACCAGAATATAAAACAAAAACATTATTGCAACAAATTCAATAAAGACTTTACACAAATGGTCCACATTAGAAAAAGTCTTCAAAAAAAGTAATGGCAAACCTTATTTAATATATATTGTCACTTTGAGATCTCAAAAAAAATCCTATGAATTATTATTGTATTATCCTTGATGAGTGGAAGTTCTAAGATAGTGTTTTTTCCAATGTCACAGAGCCACAGACACAGAGAGGTCTCAAATATAAAGTTTCCTGGCATTCCTCTGACTCATGCTGCTCCCACTCCTTCCTTCTGTCATAGTCTTCCAAACCATCTAATAGTTTCTACAAAGTATTGTATAACATCACCACTTCCTTCATAATTTAAGGAAAAAATATGGCAGTCTTGCCAACTAGGACTAATGAATGGTTGTTTCCACAGTGAAAAATAGCTGTGACATATTAATATTTAGATATTTCAACAATAATACAGCCTTGGAGAAAGGAATATAGAGTCTTAGGAAGATAATATTTCAACAATAATACAGCCTTGGGGAAAGGAATATAGAGTCTTAGGAAGATAATTAACCTGCTCCAGTGTCCTTGCCTGGAGAATCCCAGGGACGGCGGAGCCTGGTGGGCTGCCGTCCATAGGGTCGCACAGAGTCGGACACAACTGAAGCGCCTTAGCAGCAGCAGTATCAGGAAGATAATTACACAAAGAGATGATCTAGAGATGACAGAAGTTTCTAGTACTAAGTCTGATCTTTAGTGAATGAATGAGAACCTTTAGAGATTTCTTCTTTCTAGAGAAGTTCCATTCTTTGCTCATAAGTCCCTGGTGGCTCAGACGGTAAAGAATCTACCTGCAAAGCAGGAGACCCAGATTCAGTCCCTGGGTTGGGAAGATTCCCTGGAGAAGGGAAAGGCTACTCATTCCAGTATTCTTGCCTAGAGAGTTCCATGAACAGAGGAGTCTGGCAGGCTACAGTCTATGTGGTTGCAAAGAGTCAGACGCAACTGAGCAACTAACACTTTCCCATACAAAGAACAAGATTGGCTGTGAAGGAGACAGACAAGAATATCTTTCAGTTTTGGAGAAACATAAACCTAAAAGGAATAATTAAATACCATAAGATAAAAAGAAACATACAAAGTACAAAGTATAATGAAATTGCTATTGAAGGTCATCAAGAGAAAAATACCCTGGAAGGATGTTAAGATCTGTGTAGCCAATGCTGACCATAGTTATTGGCAGGAAGACTTCAGGTGAAATAATTGAAAAATGAACCAATATTGAACAGAATATAGCTTATGGGGAATTTATGTGTTAGCATTTACCAAATACCTACAAGGGTTTGGAATCCCATTCTTTTAAGCAAAAAAGAGGGAATGTTGACAAAAGAGGAAAAGAGAAAATAATAAAGTCAATTAAATGACTTGGAAATTTTTTTAAAAGGTGAAAAATTTGGATTACGACAAATATAGAGGAAAGAAGACAGGTTAGGAAGGTTTTAGAGCAATCAGCAAGGAGTTAAAGGTACTATTTAGAGATGGTGATTGGCAGCCGTTAGGAATTTCCATGCAGAATAAGTTAGAAGAAACGAGCTTGTGTGGTTAGTAGACCTCAGCAGGATATCAGGAAGAATTTCCTGATGGTAAATGTCAAGAGTTCTGGTTCGCAGGATCAAAGGGCAGCTTCTGGGATGTGCCTATCCCAGGAATATTTTTCAGCCTCAAGCAGGAGACTGTTTGGGTGGTTTTCAGCAGCGCTGTGGATGGATGGGTCTGCCTCCTTGGAATCCACTGGTCTCATGTTGCCGAGGGGCGTGCCCTCCACAGCTGCTTTCATGGACTCCCAGCCAGCAGCCAACACCCAGCTCACAGGCCACGGAGTTTTCCCCCCAGAAAGGAACAACTAAGTCTTTCAGTGTCTGTTCCCCACTTGGACCAGCCCTTAGGTATACACTGTGGTTTTTCAGCTCTTCAGCACTTAGGCACTTTCCTTCGGAGCCAAAGGCCTCCTGGGAACAATGCAGCATTTGTGTGTTGACAGTAACAGCCTGTGGGCCAGAGACACTCAGCCAGACTCTCCCTCTGTCCCACATGGGCTGGATCGCACACCTCATCTGCAATAACCCACACTCGGTCAGCCCCAGCTCGGCCCCAGGGGCCAGGCGCCCTACTTCTCTTCCCCACTCGCCCCCAACTTCTCATCTAGTTCAATCCCCAGCTCCACTACCATGTTTATCCCAATGGTCATGCAGGATGGTCTCCACCAGCTCCCACCCCACCACGGGGAACAAGGACACAGAGGTGGCTCATGGCCTGACTCTAAACAGTAGGCACTGAAGAGGGAGCTCCACTCTGCTGAGCTGGGCAGGGGGGTATTTACAAGAGGTTAGGTCTGCAAAGAGATGCCAGCCTTTTCCTATACGATAGGGCTTTTAATTTATTATGCGGTTGTTGATGCATATGGGGAGTTGGGAATGTGAAACAAGCATAGAGTTGTACACGGTCTGTTTCTGCCAAGTTCAGAGACTTGGAAATATTGTTAGACTTCTGGCATGAAGACAATTCCAGAAAGGTGTTTAAAACCATGTTTGTGTCCTTGGCTCTGAGTCAGAGAGGGACAAGGGCTTACGAAGAGTAGGGTTTCAACCCTTAGGCAACTCTACAAGAGGTTGTATGTAAGATTCGTGCAGTATGAATTCAATATTAAATGATCCATCAGAACAGTCTCCCTCTAGGAATGCTCCCCACCCCCCAACCTCTCCCTGTCCCCCACTTTACAGCAAGAGCACAGTGTATCTCTTAAAACCTCCATCCAGTGTATGGGTCCACTCAATATGAATGTAGAAGAGAAAAATCAGATGGGTAGTAGAGAGTATAGAAAATTTAAAAGAAAGGGCAAGTAGAGTAATTGAGATTTTAAGGAACAAACTGGAGTTTTGTGTGTGTGTGTGTATGTGTGTGTGTGTGTGAAGCTTGGTGAGTCTGTTATATAGTTTCTCTGAGATTTGAGTCTTTTTATTGACCCCTTTTTATTCGGCATAAAGTAGTTACTTGATTGTATGCAGAAGAAACAGGGAAGCAATCAGAGTTCCACCTTTGACGTCTTCTCTTCTGATTCATGATTTTCTCTCTGAAAAACATCATGACATAGATATTCAGCTCTGGAGCCCAATCTTGTTTTTGAACTCTGAGATTAACAAATTAAGCTATTTAATCCCTCCTGAAAGCTCTAAATTCATCTCCCACTGTTATCTCATGAATTCTTCATATGAATTTGACTTGTTTCCCATCGATATTGTACACAGAATGGTAAAATCCAAAATTCAGCTCCTTTGAATATGCAAGACCTTCCCCAAAGTGCTTTTGGAGTTCTGTTTTGGTTTGGTTCCCATGACTATGGGCTTCCCTGATAGCTCAGTTGGTAAAGAATCCACCTGCAATGCAGGAGACCCCGGTTAAATTCCTGGGTCAGGAAGATCCCCGGGAGAAGGAATAGGCTACCCACTCCAGTACTCTTGGGCTTCCCTTGAGGCTCAGCTGGTAAAGAATCCACCTGCAATGCGGGAGACCTGGGTTCGATCCCTGGGTTGGGAAGATCCCCTGGAGAAGGGATAGGCTACCCACTCCAATACTGTGGCCTGGAGAATCCCATGGACTGTAGTGCATAGGGTCACAAAGAGTCTGACACAACTGAGCGACGTTCACTCACTCCCATGATTACATCCTAAAAAGAGTCTCGACCCTGACCACCACATCTTCCTACTCCTTTACATTTAATCAAATCCAGTGGAGATCAAAGAATTTTTATTCAATAGGAAATTAAAGGGACTGAGAGGTAACATGGATCTGATTCAATGGACATGAGTTTGAGCATGCTCCGGGAGTTGGTGATGGACAGGGAAGCCTGGCATTCTGCAGTCCAAGGGGTTGCACAGAGTCGGACATGACTGAGCTACAGAACTGAACTGAGAGGGATAAAAACCTCAACTTGCTTTACCTGCAGTTTCATACTTACCAATCCCTTCCCTTTCAGGAATCCGTCACAAAAATTTTGCACTTGCTCTATTAAGACTTCTGTTATAGGTAATGTATCCCACTTATCATCCAGAGTCTGGTAAATTGCTAAAGCAGGCAGTTCAGACATTTTTAGTTTGAAAAATGAT
This sequence comes from Capra hircus, assembly GCF_001704415.2. Lineage (NCBI taxonomy): Eukaryota > Metazoa > Chordata > Mammalia > Artiodactyla > Bovidae > Capra > Capra hircus. Next base: position 93,586,336 of record NC_030812.1, on the reverse strand, counting down.
ATCGCCTTTTCATTTTGCTTCACTCCACTGTCCACCAGAATAAAAAGAATCTGCAGTTGGGGAAATTTGAAAGAGAAAGATCTGTCTGAGGTCCTTGGAATAAAGAGACACTTGGTGATTGTTGCAGTTTACACTGATTGAACTTAGGGTCTGTGCCACACAGTTTAAATCTTCATTGAATTAAAGTGAATTTCTTCTTTTACTTTGCATTGTTTTAGGTTTTTTTTCCTTTCGATCAGGTCTATTTAATTTTAAGAACATAGAATTGGAAGACAGTTTAATGATTAGCTAAGGGAGAAAGTATGGTCTAAATGGCTAAACATGGAGAATTCTTTTTAAATGTTGCCTCTGGTACTTTCTAGCTGTCTGAATTTGGGTACATTACTAGCCTCTCTGAGATTGAATGTTCTCATTGGATTTTGTTGGGGGGAGACCGAATGAGAGAATAGATAATATTTCTAGTACAGTTTTTAACATATATAGCAAGTGCTTGATAGGGCTTCCCTGGTGGCTCAGACTGTAAATAATTGTTAACTATTTTATATTATTAAACCAAACCTTCTGCCCAATGAGGAAATCTCCTTGATAACAGTTTAGTTAGAGAGTTATCTATATTTAGCAGCACTGAAAACTTCCAATGTTAGGGAAACAACCACCAGAAAGATTTTTTTCTTTCTTTTTTTTTTTTTTTTACTAAATAGCTCTCATCATTGGGGTCTCTAGTTCAATGCAGTAGACTTGAAGTAGTTGAAGTTTTACTATTTCACTGACATAAGCAGAACTGCACAAAGTGGGGAAGGGAAAAAAAACATTTATTGCTTATCCAGTAGGCAGTAGGTACAAGATATGTGTTTTATGTGAGAAATAAGCCCTGAGGTCTAAAACTTCAGAGTTTATAGTAAGGAGTAAATAAATCTCGGGGCTTCCCCGGTGGCTCAGTGGTAAAGAATCTGCCAGCAATTCAGGAGACATGGGTTTGATCCCTGGGTCAGAAAGATCCCTGGAGGAGGGCATGGCAACCCACTCCAGGATTCTTGGCTGGAAAATCCCATGGACGAGGAGTCTGGCAGGCTACCAAGCCATAGAGTCACCAGGAGTCAGACACAGATGAAGTTACTTGGCACAGCACAGATACATGAAGCTCTCATGACTAACAGGTGATTTTTATGTTCAGTCTCTTTGGATCTCTATTTTTTGTCCACCCATCAATGAATAAAAAAGAAATAGACTTACTGCTAATGGAAGATATGATTAAATACATCTTTAACAGTTTAAAATACACCTTAAGTTTTAAGGCAGAGTAATGGGATTGATTATACTCCAGTTCTTACTTCGTTATCTCTTAACCATAATTATGTTCCTCATTTCTCTCGCTTCCCTAGCCCCATCTCTCTTTTTCTGGTGTCCTACAGCTGAGTATTCAAAAGTGAATCTCCCGGTCCAGACTTACCCTCCCCTGGAAGAGCTTAGCTGCCTCCTGAAATCTGTGCAAGTTTTCTTCAAACTCTGAGGAGGCCTTGTTCATAATCAGTAGAAGATGAATTGGAATCATACTATTGAATAGCCCAATTGCAGTCTGGCAAATTGAAATGTATTAAAGCAGAATGAAAGAGAAAAGGAGGGGAAAAAATATTAGTGGCAACTCAACGACTAGGTACACTGGACCATAAATGATAGCTGTCCACCCATCACACCAATGGCAATTCCTACAAGATGGCTTTGGATCAGTTTCACTCTCCCAGTTTTTACGCAACTTAGTAGATCCCTCATCCCCACACTGAACAGGGTGGAGCTGAGTAACCAAAGGGATACTGCAGTAGTGATGGAGTGTGATCTCCAAGGGTTAGGTCATAGAAGACATAGTAGCATCTGCTTTGTTCTCTCCTGTATCACTTACTCTCTTATACTGTCCACTCAACCAGCCCTGGGAAGAGATTCACATAGTTCCTATGAAGGAACTAAGTTCTCCTGCTAACAACCAGCACTAACTTGCCAATCAGTTGACTAAACCATCTTGGAAGAAATCTTCCAGCCCCCATCAAACCTTCAGATGTTGCCTCCCTGACCAATGGCTGCAACCTCACATGAGCCCCTGGGATCAGAGGCCCCCATCCCTAGCCACTCCCAAACTTGACCCACAGAAACTGTATGAGATAATCAATTATTTTTCTGTTCTAAGTTGTTACATTTTGGAATAAACTGTTATGCATCATTAGACAACAAATACACCATGGAATATTTTAGTCACTTTTTTCAACCTCTTTTGAAATGTGGCAAGGGCAGTCAGATTTTGGGAATTCCCTGGTGGTCCAGTGGTTAGGACTCCAAGCTTTCACTGTCGGAAGTGTGGGTTCATTCCCTGATTAGGGAACAAAGATCCTGCTGGCCACACAGCACAGCAAAAACAAAGCAAAACAAACATAAAACCAAGAGAAGCCGATACACTTACAATGGGATTTGGAATCCTTGTTAGTAGTGTACACTTTTGAGTGCTTATGATGTGCTGGGTAGTGTTTTCAGGTCTTTATGTATAATAACTAATTTAATCCTCAAAGTCCCAGTTTTATAAAGAAAGACACTGAGGTGCAAGATCTCCTAAAGTCACATAAGTGATGAGCTGGAATTCTCAGCAGGCAGAGTGACTTGAGAGTCTGTACTTAAAGAATACAGACTCTATACATGAGACTATCCATGAGACTCCTATACAGCTGATGGCAAAACCTCAACTAAATCAACTCAGCCCTAAGCACGGTTGAGTTAGTCCATTTCAGGTCAGCCGTAAGATAACTGCTGCAGGAGACGGGAAGTTTGGCCCTTCTTTGCTGATTAGAGCTGCTGATTGCCCCTGGGGCTGTGGATGGTCGAGTGGAGGAGACAGCTGTGAGGCAGAGGGAGGACAGAAGGGAGACTGTAAAACTATGACTCTAGCCCCCGTCATTTCCCTTTTCAGAAACAGCGCTGCAACTATCCCTATTTTAAACAAAATCCCATTTCTTCTTACCTCTCCCTTCTAAATACAGAGAGTATTGCTATAAAACTAGCGTGTGCACAGAGAGAGAGAGCTGTAGGTTAATGAACCTTTGGGCAAAGTCCCAGGATGATGGGAATGGGAGTCACTAAATAGGATTCTTCCAGAAGCTACATACTACCCCGTAGAGAATTTTCAGCTCTACTGGCCGACATGTAGGCAAGGAGGATCCAATAAGTTATTTCCAAAAACTTTCTCCCTGGAGTTTAAAACAGGGCTTCAATTTTAAATTGGGAAGGTTAGAAATTTAAAAAATTGTCTCTTGTTTTGTTACTTAAATTTATAGCGTGCAATCTACCCTCCTAGAAAAGAGATAGAGGATAAATCTTGGGAAGAGTCAAAAAACCAAAGCTAAAGAGTCAAATGATATAGTGAGAGGATAGAGGAAGAGATTGAACATTGCAGAAATGATGAGTTTAATCGTAATAGACACAGTCCGATTTTCATCTTGAAGCCAAGTGTTGAGTATATGCATTAACAGTGCACAGGAGGTCAACTACAGGACTGGGAATTTCTACCCAGTTGCTACTGGTACAAACCTCTGCACCAGGAACAGATGAGAAATAACCATAGTAGTTGGGGCAGGTCTCAAAAAGAGAAAAACACTACTTTTGGGATATGAAAAAGTCATGATAAAACTTGCTTCTCTGGAGAAATTCTTTCCTAATTTCTTCTTGATATGAGTTGGTGTCGCCTCTAATGTAAAACTCAACAAAATGTGTCATTATTCTATAAGATGAGAGCTGGCCCAGTCATCAGAACTTAGGAAGGCTAGTCTTTGCCTCTGCCCTCATTCACCTGTGGAATTCCAGGACCCTGGGCCACAAACCAGGGACTGGAAGATTATCTTTTCTGGTCCCCAATGCACTCTTGGCAGCCTTATAGACAATGACCAGAATGATAATGGTCTAGGCACTTTTCAATGCCTTTTAAATTATTGCTACCAGTGCCCCTGGGATGCATGTGTTTGCAATCCTAGCAGAAATGGAAATGGGATCACCATTCTATGGAGACAAACATGGTGTGAGAGGTGGGCAGGAATTTAGTCAACAGGAAGAGGGGTGTTCTCTGTTGTAGGCTATGTGGGGGAATGGAAAAACCACAGGACTCAGTCAGACAGATCAGTCATGAAAATAGCTGGGACAAGTGGACAGGGCTGTCACTGAACTTCAAATGACAAGTTGTAGGGCTTGAGGAAGTCACTTCATTTTTCTGAACTCCCATTTCCTCTCCTATAAAATGGAAATAGACAATATGACTTCATGCACCATCCAATTTTCTCCCTTCAGTGATGTCTTTTCTACTTACTGTGAAATATTGAATGTTGCTTGGAACTTGAGAGTCCTCCTCTATAAAATGGACATAATAATCTCCTCTCTTCTACCTCAAAAAAAATCTGTGAGTATTATATGAAAAAGTGACATAAAAGGGTTTTGTTAGTTCTGAAAAGCATGACATGCATATAAAGTACTGTTATGAGAGAATGTGCAGCATTTCGGAGCCGAGGTAGATCCCTGGAAATCAACACTCCATCACTTAATGATGTAAGTTCAGGAAAGTAAAAGCTAGGATATATAAGGTAATTCTATAAGCTGTAGATGTTAGAAGGCCAGAAGATGATCAGGACAGGTGGACCAACACCTTCACCCAGGTTGTAGACAGCATGCAACAACCAAGGAAGACACCCAGAAAGAAACCTGAGACTCCAGGAGGGTCTAGGCAAGTGCTGATTGTACCCGACAGAACTGCTGGTCATGAGTCTGCAAAGAGGTAGACACAGAAAATGGGAATAGGCGTGTAAAAACTTAGAAATTTTACATTGTTGCAACATCCAAATATGTGATCAGTGTTTTTAAACAGCTCATTTGTATTTTACAGAAGTATTGGTCTCTAATGCTTTAGGGAAAAAATTGACCTTCAGCATTTTTGCAGTTGTGACAAGCTTGCCATCTTGTTTGAGAAGCATGGTCTAGAATGCTGGTCACATCAGAGTTGCTTCACTGAACTCCCTTGCAATCAAACTCAGAAGTTTTTGATTAGTCACCTTAACTTTGCATTCTGACTCTCTTACTAGTCATGTAACGTGTCATCTCACTTTTCCATTTCTTTGTTGGGTAAGAACAAGTTTATCAATCTTAAGGGTTGTAGTAGGGATGGCAATAAACACAATTTCAAGTTGATTTAATGATGGTTACTGTTATTATGGGCTGCCCTGGTAGCTCTGTTGGTAAAGAATCCACCTGCAGTGCAGGAGACCCTGGTTTGATTCCTGGGTCGGGAAGATCCACTGGAGAAGGGATAGGCTACCCACTCCAGTACTCTTGGGCTTCCCTTGTGGCTCAGCTGGTAAAGAATCCACCTGCAATGCGGGAGACCTGCGTTTGATTCTTGGGTTGGGAAAATCCCCTGGAAAAGGAAATGGCAACCCAGTCCCATACCCTTGCTTGGGAAATCTCATGGACAGAGGTGCCTAGTGGGCTACAGTCCATGGGGTCCCAAAAGAGTCTGACATGACTTAGTGACTAAACAACAATAACAACTGTTATTATTCATTAAAAGATCAGAATGCTTGGAGGAAAGGATTTCTCCTATGAAGGCAATTACCCTCCCTGACAAAGGGACTTAAGGGTCTAGAGAAAGGGGCTACTTACTATAACGTTGTACTCTGTAACCAAGTGGAGGTTGTTACTCTCAATGAAACGGCTTAACTTGGTGGCATCCATGCTTTCAATGTCTTCACCCTTTAAATCCAGTTGTTTGTTATCCACCTGGGTCACACAGAAAGGATAAAATTGTCACTGTTCTGTCATCAATAAATGTTTCTGAACTATTAACTTCAAGTCAGGCACTAACTCAATCTCCAAAGACAGAAAGGTAAATGTGCCTGGCCCTCGAGGAATGCACTGTCCTATGAGTCACGGAGACGTAAACAGGAATATGCCACAGAATGTGACAAGTATCATCACAGACCCGTATGTCACCTAAGGAAGAGGAGAAATGCTTCCAGGAAGAGACAGCTCCTAATGAATGGCTAAGACTTGGTCAGATGAATGAAGATGGGGTGGGAGTTTAAAATAAAGAACAGTGTTTGCAAAAGGCAAAAAGATGACAGACGTTCCGTTCTAGAAGCTGCAGTTAGGTTAGCTCGACTATAGCAGTGGATGTTAAGTGCAGTAGGAGAGAGACATGGACAGTGGGGTGGAAAGTGACTGCAGCTGGCCAGACTCCTCTATTCTTGTGATTTCCCAGGCAAGGATACTGGAGTGGATTGCCATTTCCTTCTCCAGGGGATCTTCCTGACTCAGGGATCAAACCCAGGTCTTCTGCACTGCAGGCAGATTCTTTAGGATCTGAGCCATCAGGGCAATGGGGTAGGCAGGGCAAATTCCCAAAGAACCTTGAGGTCAAAATAAGTAATTAAATTCTAACCTGAGGGCAAGGGGAGCCACTTACAGGATCAGATTTATGTTTTATTTAGGTACATTTCTAATGTGAAATAAAACACACATGCAGAGAAAAGCACAAAACGGAAAATATAAAGCTCAGAGAATTCAGGAAAAGACATAGAATATTGCCAGAATGTCTGAAGCCCTCTGTGATCTTTCTATTGTTGTTGTTTAGTAGCTAAGTTGTATATGACTGTCTGCGACCCCATGGACTGCAGCACACCAGGCTTCCCTGTCCTTCATGATCTCCCAGAGTTTGCTCAAGTTCATGTCCATTTTATAATCCATTATTTTTCTGCCAATGTTCACTATTATCCTGACTTTAACATGACAATTTTCATTCTTTATAGCTTTACTGCTTAAAAATGCATCTCACTGTCACAGTTTAGTTTAATTGTGTTAAAAATATTATGTAGGGACTTCCCTGGTGGTCCAGTGGTTAAGATTCCATGCTTCTAATGCAGGTGGTGTGGGTTTGGGTCCTGGCTGGGGAACTAAGATCCCACATGCAGTAAGGATGCATGAAAAAAATGATGTAAGTGGAAACAGACTATGGTTTTTTGTTTGTGTATCTCAATTATTTTGTTTGTAAGAGTCATCCATATTATTGCATATAGCTGTAATATGTTCATTTTCCTTGCTGTAATAGTATCCCATTGTATAAATATGCAAAATCTTATTTTACTACTGATTTTTCAGTTGTTTCTAGGATCTGGTTATTAAAATAATGCTGCAATGAACTTTCTTGTTCATTTCTCTTGGAACTCATGCCTCTATATCTATTGAGCATGTATTTAGGGTTGACATTTTTGATGATAAGATATGTATATTTTTGATGTGCATGTTGATTTTTTTGGGGGCGATAAGGCCAAGCTATTTTCTAAAATGAATGATAATGTACACTTGCATCTGTACTGTTTGAAAGATCCCAACTTTTCACATCCTGGCCAGCGCTTGGTATTATCTGCCTTTCTAATTTTATTCATTTTGACGAATATGCGGCAGTATTTCATTGTGGTTTAACCTCCAATTCCCCAATTAACTAGTTATATATCATCTTTTTTTGAAGTGTCTGTTCAAGTCACTTGCTTATTTTTCTATTGAGTTGATCCTTTCCTTGTTGATTTGAAGATGTTTTATATATTCGGGATATGAGCCCTTTATGGCTATATATTACATATCTTTTCTCATTGGGGACTTCTATTTTAATGGTAACTGCATATGAATAGAAGTTAATTTCAATGTAGTCATCAACCTTTTCGTTTATAACTAGTGTGTGTTTTTGTTTTGTTTTGTTTAAAATGCTTTGACTAAACCAAAGTATTGAGATCCAGAAGTGCTGACATTCACTCAACTGGCGACTTAATCACCTTATGATTGTTTTTTTTGTTTTTTTTTTCACATCTCAAACTTATGAAATACATAAATACCGAGGTACAGAAAATGTTTGCCTTTAAAAAAAGAATCTTGAAAAAAATTAATCGAAACCACAGGATATTTTAAAATGTGAGTTCCCTTTGCATATTTAAAATTGTTTTAAAATTCACACTGGGAATTCATCCTGGGAGAGAACTATGAAAGCAGGAGAAAAAGTCGTCCTAGGTGGGGCCTCGCCCACCCTTCTCCCATCCCTCTCCTCTAGGAGAAAGAAAATGAGCACAAAGGATTTTTGAAGCTGCATAATGCCCAGGTTGTGCTAGTGGTAAAGAATCTGCCTGCAAGTGCAGGATAGGCAGGAGATACGAGTTCAGTCCTCAGGTCGGGAAGATCCCATGGAGGAGGAAATGGCAACCCACTCCAGTATTCGTGCCTGGAGAACTCCATGGACAGAGGAGCCTGGCGGGCTACAGTCCATGGGGTTGCAGAGGAGACACGACTAAAGCGACCTAGCAATGCCTTGTACCTTTCCTTCCTAAGGTTTTGCTAATTGCACAACCATCAGAATCATTATTGTAATCACAACCAGGATCCTTTTTATGTTTAATATGTCTAAACACTTTCTGATTATTTTTCTAGAAACTTGGAGGCCTGGTGTCTACACCACAGCGGATAGAACTGTGCTCAGAGCCAGGAGCTCCTCCCTTGCTGCTCTCTTTTCCCGCAAACCCTCGCGTTTCTCAGAACAGGATGAACAGGAAATGCCAGCTACTCCAGGTGGCTCTGGACTTGAGGAATGCAGTATAGGGGAGGCAGAGTTTGTGAAGGGGTGATAACATTCTCTAAAAAGCAAAGATCTTTCATAAAAGCCATCCTCCCGAAGCCTCTCTGGTTGGTCATGGCTCTCTAAATGAAGCATACCTGAGTATTTCTCTATTTCTTAAACCAACAAACTCTGGAGTGCTCATGTGTAGGGTTCCTGGAAACATTTAAACAGGAAACCTCCCTTCTGTAAAGGGAATTTATTTGCATAATGCCCTGGAAAGAAAATCCGACCCTGGATCCCAGAGTGGGAGAAAATATTTTTTAATATATTTTTCCAGTTTTTGAAAAGAATTTTCCTTGAAAAATCACATTATTTTTCTCCTCAAGAAAAGAGACCAGAAGAAAAATAGAAACAGTAAACCAGAAGGGTTGTCACCCTACAATATAATTTTGAGGTTCCCCGAGAGTATCAGATGTAGATTATTGTATGATTCAGACACTGTATCATACCAATGGATTTTATCATTCTTCTTCTGTTTGTTAGTATTTCAGCAATACTCCTTTGAATTAATTCCGGTAGATTCCTGTAATTAACAACCCAGCTTTTTGTAAAACATTAAAGTTGTTTTAGTTTGCACCAGTTACAATATTAAATATCTTGGCTACCATGGAAAAATCATTTGTTCAGTACATGCCCTCTCGTCTCTGAGGTTTGTTTTTATAAGCTGCTTGATTACCATATACTTGGTAAATATATACTTTAGGATTTCTCTGGTGGTCTAATGCTTGGGAATCTGCCTGCCAATGCAGGAGGCATGGGTTCTAATCCTGGTCCAGGAAGATCCCACGTGCTGCAGAGCAACAGAGCCCATGCACCACAACTACTGAACCTGAACTCCAGGACCTGTGAGCTGAACCTGCTGAGCCCACGTGCCCTAGAGCCCATGCTCCGCAACAAGAGAAGCCACAACAATGACAAGCCCACACCCCGCAACTAAAGAATAGTCCCTGCTCACCACAACTAGAGAAAGACCGTGCACAGCAGTGAAGACCCAGTGCAGCCAAAAATAAATAAATTTATATATATATATATACTTTAGAAAAATATTTTAAAATTTGGCATATCTTACTATTGCCTTTCTTAGTTTATTTTTATGCACTCTGCTCTGACTCTCTGCTTGGCTAGGGGCATTCTCCAGTATTCTGGCCTGGAGAATGCTGGGTATGAGTCAGATGTTTGTGACTCTATAGTTCTGAGAGTCTAGACATCAGAATCAAGCTCATTGAACTTTAGTTTCTTTATTGATAATGCAGGGTCGATAATGGGCTTCCCTGGTGGCTCAGACAGTAAAGAGTTCCCCTGCAGTGATGGAGACCTGGGTTCAATCCTTGGGTCAGGAAGATCCCCTGGGTGAGGGCATGGCAACCCACTCCAATATTCTTGCCTGAAAAACCCTGTGGATAGAAGAGCCTGGCGGGCTTCAGTCTATGGGGTCACAAAGAGTCAGACACAACTGAGTGACTAAGTGCACACAGGGATGATATAATAATTTCATCAGATTCTAGTGCCTATCCTAAATTAGGCACTAAAACAAACAGATGAAATTCTAGATCTTAAATAAAAGAAAGTATCAGAAGATCTGCAATTGGTTCACATTTCCCAGTGTCAAGAAGGAGTCTTAACTGCAGATGTAAAAGGGCCTCCTAATGGGTCTACAAGGAGAAGGCAATGGCACCCCACTCCAGTACTCTTGCCTGGAAAATCCCATGGATGGAGGAACCTGGGTGGCTGCAGTCCATGGGGTCGCACAGAGTCGGACACAACTGAAGTGACTTAGCAGCAGCAGCAATGGGTCTACATAGAGTCACAGAGACCAACTGGCAGGAATCAGTGAAGACCATGTCCATTGTGTAAATATGTCTGTTCACTCCCAGACCACCCCTACAGGACACAGGAATTGATTATCATTTCTAAACATAGCGATCCTCTTCTGAAGGGCATGATCACATTGTATGGTATTTTTTGAGTATATTAAAAGCCTCAGTTTGTTCAATGCCAAACTTTTAAATATACCTCAATTTAAGAAAACACTAAAAAAAGAGAACAGTCATGGTTGATGTTCTTTTTCTTTTTTAAAAAAATTATCCCCAAAACCTGAATAATAATCCTAGTAAAATTTGGACTGAATTTTCCAAAGTGTAGGGCTCCAAAATCACTGCAGATGGTGACTGCAGCCATGAAATTAAAAGACGCTTACTCCTTGGAAGGAAAGTTATGACCAACCTAGACAGCATATTCAAAAGCAGAGACATTACTTTGCCAACAAAGGTCCGTCTAGTCAAGGCCATGGTTTTTCCAGTAGTCAGGTATGGATGTGAGAGTTGGACTATAAAGAAAGCTGAGTGCCAAAGAATTGATGCTTTTGAACTGTGGTGTTGGAGAAGACTCTTGAGAGTCCCTTGGACTGCAAGGAGATCCAGCCAGTCCATCCTAAAGGAGATCAGTCCTGGGTGTTCATTGGAAGGACTGAGTTGAAGCTGAAAGTCCAAGACTTTGGTGACCTGATGCGAAGAGCTGATTCATTGGAAAAGACCCTGATGCTGGGAAAGCTTGAGGGCAGGAGGAGAAGGGGATGACAGAGGATGAGATGGTTGGATGGCATCACCGACTCAATGGACATGGGTTTGGGTGGACTCCGGGAGTTGGTGAGGGAGGCCTGGTGTGCTGCAGTTCATGGGGTCGCAGAGTCAGACACAACTGAGCGACTGAAGTGAACTGAACTGAAACTGAGAAAAAAATGTTTATCTAAAAGCTGTCACCACAGACCTGCCAATGGAGCAGGGTGCTTGTTTTCAGTATGGCACATAAATAATCTCGTCTACAGAGGTTCCAAGAGTTCATTCGGTGTAGGTCTGTCACTGGTGGGAAACAACCAGCAGATTCTAAAGAAGAGCAAGCAGCTCTGGGAAGTCATCAACAGGGCTTTGTAGAGAATAAATCGTAAACAAAGTTAAAGCGTTCGTTAGAGGTCGTAAAACCTGCAGAGACACTGGAAGCAACAAGCACTTGTTTTTCTTCCCAAATGTGTATCTTGGTGGAACTAGGACTTTTAAATCAGGCTTTCATAAGACTATAAACAACAAACTGGGAAAGAAGTACTTGTGGATCTGAGGCTAATGGGAATTTTTTGTATTGACAGGTTGCTACAAATAGTTCAGCGGTACCAGGAAATGCATTAGTGTAACCTTCTATATCTTTCTTAAAAAAAAAAAAAATCTTTTTTTTAAAATTGAAGTATAGTTAACTTACAATGTTATGTTAGTCTCTGGTACACAGCAAAGTTATTCAATTATATATTTTTTATATATAATGTATGTATATTTTCATATTCTTTTCCATTATGGTTTATTATAGTATATTGAATATAGCTCCCTGTGAAATACACTAAGACCTTATTATGATCTATTTTATACATAGTCCATATCTTTCTCACCAAAACTCTTCACAGGAGGATTTGATTTAATCCTATTTTACAGTGCAAACCAGCAGCTTCTGTCCAGGTGGGGGAAGAACTGCTGAAGGGACTCAGGCATCTTCAGACAGAGTTTTGGGAGTGAGTAAATTCCTCAAACACTTTCCGAGTGTCTTCGAGGTACCAGAGACCTACTGTAGACCTTTGGGACATAGAGATGAATAAGTCATGGTTCCTGCCTTGAATAAGCTCATGGTCTAGTAGGGTAAGAGGTGAAACACACAGAAATACATGACATGCACTCTAAAGTGGTCAGTTACATGGGATTTTAGCGGAAACTCTGTCTGTGCTCAGCCGTGTCCGACTCTTTGAGACCCCATGGATTGCAGCCTGCCAAGCTCCTCTGTCCATGGGATTTTCCAGGCAAGACTACTGGACTGGGTCGCCACTTCCTACTCCAGGGGAGCTTCCAACCCAGGGATCAAACTTGAGTCTCCTGCATCTCCTGCATTGGCAGGCAGGTTCTTTACCACTGAGCCACCTAGGAAGCTTTAGAGGAGTAGTTACGACAATTTGGAGATTCCAGGGAGCCTTTCTGAAGGATAAGCTGCTGGAACTGATTCACTGGAATGTGAGGAGGAGTTGGTTGGGTGAGCCTACGAGAAAGGGGCCCTGAGGGAGGCTGGCATTCTAGGCAGAGAAATAGCCCATGTGACATGAGAGAATTATGTCCTCATACTGTGTATAGTTGGGTATTGAAACAGTAGAGACTAGGGTGGGAATGTGCTAGAAAAGGGAATGGAAAAGCAGGTAGTGGCCTGGTCATAAAAACTACGCATTTAAATGTCTTGATTTTGTTCTTGTAATATGGGGGAATATTGAAGAGGTTTTTAAGAAGGAGGTGTCATGGTCAAATGTCCATTTAAAATCCATCATTGTCATACCAATCTAGAAACTGAGTAAGAAATAGTGAAGGGAAACCTATTAAGAAGGTATTGAAAATGTTTATGCCAAAGATGCTAAGAGTCTAAGTTAGGAACAAAATAGCAAGAGCAGAGATAAAGTCCATTTTGTGCATAACACCATCAGTACATTAACTGAATCAATAATGATAACACAGGAGCAACAAAAGATACGGGCAGCCATAGACACAGAAAATATTTCAATCTGTTTAATAAAGACGGAAGTATTAACTGGATAATAAAACGTGTCATGGCCATGGCTGTGGGACTGGCTAAATCAGACTCTATCACGGAGCCTCACCAGCGGCAACCCTGAGTTTTCATTTCTGTTAAGGGACCTCCCTCATAGCTTTGATAGTAAAGAATCTGCCTGCAGTGAAGGAGACCTAGGTTCAATCCCTGGATCAGGAAGATCCCCTGGAGAAGAGAATAGCTATTCACTCCAGTATTTTGCCTGGAGAATTCCACAGACAGAGGAGCCTGGTGGGCTACAGTTCATGTGATCCCAAAGAGTTGGACATAATTGAGCCGCTAACCCTTTCCCTTACGTTTATGAACTCATTATTGTTGATTACTGTCTTCCTTCAGAAGTATCACTTGTGTTTTATGTGTCTCTACATATATTTCGATGGTGCCTGAATAAACTGATGTAATAGAAAGTAAAAAAGAAGAGTGAAGGAGAACATAGGCTCCAAATACAGGGTGGGAGGTATGATCAGCAAAGATTAGAGACTCAATGAACAAAGCTATTCAGTAAAATAGTGTTTTCATGGGAATAACGTGACACAGCAAGGGAAGATGACAAGTTCAGTTTTGACTAAGTGAAGACTGCAGTCAGTTCAGTCCCGTTGCTCAGTCATCTCTCACTCTTTGCAGCCCCATGGACTGCAGCACGCCAGGCTTCCCTATCTATCACCAACTCCTGGAGCTTGCTCAAACTCCAGGACTGCAGTATTTATGAGGCGATTCAAATAGTTATATCCAGCAAGCATCTGAATCATGGAGAGGTCCAGGCTAGAGATAAAACATGCCGAATCCTCAACAAACACATAACCGTCAAACATAAGAAAAGATCCTACTACTGAAGACTTACTCATTCTTTCATTAGTTGATTCATTCACAGGCAGAGCACAGAGGAATTTAAGGGCAGTGAAAATCCTGGAATACCATAACAATAGATTTATGCCATTACTCATTGTCCAAAACCATACATTGTAGAACACCAAGAGTGAACTATGATGTAAATATAGAGTTTGAGTGGTTATGACATTTCAATGTAGCTTAATCGGCTGTGATAAATCTACCATTCTGGTGGAGATGTTGCTGATGGGGGAGGCCATTGATGTGTGCGGCAGGAGACATAAGGGGAATCTTTGCATTTTACTCTCAATATTCTGCTCTGAATTTGAAACTGCTCTAAGTAAATAAAGCCTTTTCCAAAAATTAAAAAAAATGATTCACTCACATATTCATTTATTCAACAAATATTTATGAGTACCTGCTACATGGCAGGCACTTTTATTTTTTATTTTGTTTTTTTAAAGGTGCTTACTTAAATTTATTTTTAGTTTATTTTTGGCCACAGATCACCCCATGCAGAACCTTAGTTCTCTGATCAGGGGTCGAACCCATGCCCCTGCAGTGGAATTGCAGATTATTAACCACTGGACCACCGAGGAAGTCCTGACAGATGCTGTTAAATGCTCAGTGGCTGCAGTAGTGAATAAGACAGTCTCTGCCTCCATGGATTCTGTAACTTAGATTGGGAAGAGCACTGGGTCAGGCAGTAGTGTGGAGAGAGAAAGAGAAGAACTCAAGGAGGCTAAAGGAAGAGGTGGACCGAGAGAAGCAGGTTCCTAGATCAAGGAAAGAGAGAATATTAAAGAGAAAAGAGTGGCCAACAATGTCAAATACGGCATAAATTGTCAGTAAAAGATCTAAACAGTGTTGGTTGGGTTTGGAGATATGGAGCCATGGTGACCTGGATGAAAACAATTTTAATGGAGTGAAATGCAAATTAGATAACAATGTATTAAGAGCTTAAAGAAAGCTGAAGACTCTGAATACAAAATGCATTTTAAAGAGATTTGGATGAAGAACGTAAGAAAGAGGATAAAGAGTAGTGGGAAGGACATTCAACCAGAAATTTTGAAACTTTAATGTTTGCTCACTTTCTTATTTCCATTGGACTCTGGTCATCTTCACTTTGACATTCCACCAACAACATAAACTCAACAACCAAAGAAAACATCACAAATACCTACTTCTGTTATAACCTCACTATTTCTTAGATACTGTGACTTCCAACCTCTCCTCCTTTCCATAATTTGATATCTGATCCTTGCAGTAGTGTGGACAGAGAAAGAGAACTCAAGGAGATTAAAAGAAGAGATGGACCCAGAGAAGCAGGCTCCCAGGTCAAGAAAAGAGAGAATATGATGCCTTTTCTTCACTTTCTGCTGCTACCTCTTTGCTACAGATCCTTAGTACGCGATCTATCTCCTCAGCCTAATAAAAGTTCTCTTTATTCTTGTCTTTTTTGCCTAATCATCCATCTGACTCATTGCTGCCAAAATAATCTTGCGCAAACACATCTCTGTTCATGTTACTCCCCTGATCTAAAGGCTTGAGGGGCTGCCCAGCGCCAGTCAACTTAAGTGCAAACTCATTAAGCTGGTATTCAAATTTCTCGACAATATGGTTCCAATCAAATTGCTCTTTTATTCATCTGCCCAAAACATGTTCCCTGAGATCCAGTCAAGTTGGCTTGATCACTCTTTCCCAAGTTTAACTTTTTTCCCCCATTTTGGCCATGAATTCTCCCCTATGTTGTCCAAATTTTATCTGTTCTTTAAATCCCAGTTCAGTTATCTCCTTCATAACTTATTTTGGTCAGAATTCCTACTCTGCTTTTTTTTTTAATTCATTTTTTATTCTTTTTATTAGAATATATTACCCTTAACACTGTGTTGATAATAGCATTAACATTAGAAACTGTGTTGATGTCAGTACTGAGAACATCCTTAAGAAGGGAACAAGGGAAGTATGTTCCAATACTCACTGAAATCTTCTTAACCTACTGTTGATTTTCTTCATTGTAAAAGGGACAGGGAAAGGGTAGGGGTTTGGGAGATGGTTCAAAGGAGGAAAATGACATGTTATATTTTGCACATTTCTGGATTTAATGTGTGCAGGCAATACAGAAGGTCCAGAATGTGGAATAAATCTTAAGGCCATTCAGCCAGAGCTTTATCATGGGTTACAAAGCTGATGTTTTGGGCCAAGTCATTTAGCGCCTATCTTGCTTTGACCATTTAAACTCTTGTAATGCTTCACCTGGAGAAAGAAATGGCTACCCACTCCAGTATTCTTGCCTGAAGAATTCCATGGGCAGAGGAGCCTGGAGAGCTCAAATAGGGGCCTGGAGGTCTATGGGATCTCAAATAATCGAACACGACTGAGCAACTAACACACACACACACAATATTTTACCCATGGTGATGCTGTTTCTATTCTAGATACTTGTATGTCACGTTTACAATCTCTATCATATTTTAAGAGCTATGAGAGGGGAGAATATACTCACTGTGTTTTAAGGATCATTACCTTGCAGAGAGAACCCAGTAGCTGTTAACACATGTTTGATAAAGGTAAGTAAACTCTCAAAGATATGAAGATACTAAAAAGTATATATATGGAAATATAAAAATATAAAAATCTCTGAAGCTCCAGTACTTTGGCCACCTCATGTGAAGAGTTGACTCATTGGAAAAGACTCTGATGCTGGGAGGGATTGGGGGCAGGAGGAGAAGGGGATGACCGAGGATGAGATGGCTGGATGGAATCACTGACTCGATGGACGTGAGTCTGAGTGAACTCTGGGAGTTGGTGATGGACAGGGAGGCCTGGCGTGCTGCGATTCATGGGGTCGCAAAGAGTCGGACGCGACTGAGCGACTGAACTGAACTGAACTGACCCAGGGATCAAACCCAGGTCTCCCACATTGCAGGCAGATTCTTTACTGTCTGAGCCACCAGGGAAGCCCCATAAATGCATTTATTATAGAACTGCTGTAATATAAAATACTTGGGGTTATCTAATTATCTGTAGAGAGCTAACCAGGAGACCTGAGTTCAGTCCCTAGATTGGGAAGATCCCTTGGAGAAGGGAATGGCAACCCGCTCCACTATTCTTGCCTAGAGAATTCCACGGACAGAGGAACCTGGTGGGCTACAGTCCATGGGGTCGCAAAGAGTCAGACACGACTGAGGGACTAATACACCCACCAAATTATCTATAAATAGGAAAATGGCTAATTAAGCTATGCCATGTCCAAATTATGGAGCTGTATGCAGTAGTTTTTTCTTGGTATTTTTTCTTTTTAAAGTTTATTTATTTTAATTAGAGTATAATTGCTTTACAATGTTGTGTTAATTTCTGCTGTACAACATGAATCAGCTATATGTATATATATATCCCCTCCCTCCTGAGCCTCCCTCCCACTCCCCTTATTTTATAGATGAAAGAATTGAAACCAAGAAAGTGTTTTGTGACCTGCCCAAGTCACATGGCTGCTCAGCGACAAAGCAGTGCTGTAAATCTTATGTCCTGACCCTCAGTCCAGGCCTCTTCCCATTTCATGACAGCATCTGTTTAGGAAGCTTGAGTTGAGCCATCCTCCTCATATGGTCCCTGATGCTGGCATCACCATTGCGATTCAAGATCTAGACTCCTTTCTGGTCTCCGAAGTCTGTGTATTCACAACGCAAGGGAAAACTAGAAGGCTGGAGCTGCCCACCTGACTTACCAGACGGAAGAGGGAAATGGTATTCCCAGTGATGTTGTAGTGAGCCAGAACCTCGGAGGCAGTGCTGATCCCAAAAGACACGTCTTGGAAATTTTGCACCACACTGTGGATTAGGGACACTGCTGGTACTTCTAAATCCTAAAGACAAGAAGGAAAAAATAAAATAAAATAAAAAAACCCACAGGTTGTTTCTGGAGGAAAGAGACTAGGGAGTCGAAATATGCTCACACTTATCAAATCGAAGTGTCTAGTGAGACAACACTGACCTCTAAAAATGTAGGCTGGCTTCTCAGGGACATGGTTGAATTTTCCAGGCTGGGTGGGTTAATAGGTAACTATGACATAGTGGCTAAGTCTAGAACACCTATCTGGTTTTACCATAGAACTTGTAGCTTGTTGGGCTTCACTAGTGGCTCAGCCGGTAAAGAATCTGCCTGTAATGCAGGAGACACAGGGTCAGGAAGATTCCCCTGGAGAAGGGCATGGCTATCCACTCTAGTTTTCTTGCCTGGAGAATTCCATGGACACAGGAGCCTGGCGGGCTACCATCCATGGGTTGCAAAGAGTCAGACATGACTGAATGACTAACTTGTAGTTTGTTAATAGCTGAGAGGGGGCTCAAAATCACAAAGACCTGAAGAGTTGGCCTCCACAGTCATTGATAAACCAAAGGTGGCAAATATTTGGGGAATAGTTTGTAGAGGAAAGAAGAAACGTAAAAATCAGAAACAGGTGCTGTCAAAAGGACAAAAAAAGAGAAAATTAAAATAAGAGAAATTAAAGTGGAAGCTTAGAAGTTTTATTAACAAGGCTGTGTAGGACGTTGGGGTGCTCTTTCCACTGTTGCTCCAACTCTAGAAGCAAGGCCTGCAAGACAGAGCAGGGAAGCCTGTTCTGAATGATGATTCCAGGCCTTTTACAGCAAGCTGGCCTTATTTCCCTGTGGTCATGGGACCCTCCTCCCCAGAAGCTCTGAGCAATAAACAGCCGTGAACATGTTTGTCCTTGACATTTCTCTGGCAAGAGAAGGAGATGTGCTCAGAGAAAAGATCATGGTTAGCCTTGCAGCTGGGGTCAAGTAGAGGGAGCTGGCACTTTGCTCATCCGAAAGGGCGTGTGGAGTTCATTTCAGGTTATGAACAATTGTTCTTCAAGTCTTCGCCTTTTTTAAAAAATCTGCTCCTTAGAGTGAATTTGCTCTCGGAGCAAACAGCGACACCTGGTGGCAATTTGAGTTACCGCACCCTCCAGTTTCACTTCCTTGCCACTCCCGCCTGAGTGTAGGCTGCTGTTTTTGTCTACAGGTCGGATCTCTCATCACTGAAAAATTTGCCCCCAGGCCTCACCCCCTCTTCCCCACTCCACTCCCGTCTTCCTCCCCTACTTATATCTCATCGATTTTATTTCCAGCTGTGTACACAGAAAAGACAAGATGATGGTGATTTGGAATTAATGAATAGAAACAGACAAGAAGGTCTGAGAGGAGAGAGTAGGGGATTGATTAGCTGTGAAATCACCAGATGTTACCTCCAGAGGGGGGAAAAAAAAAATGCTGGAATAATGCCTTCTCCTTTATGGTTGATTTTTTTAGCCAGGCAGCCAATCTGGAAGATTGGCTAAGACCTTCAATATGCAAAATGTCATCCTTGTTCAACATTTCAGAGCAAACAAACGAAAACAAAAAAAAAAAAAAAGAAGAAGAAGAAGAAGAAGAGTGTGTATGCATGCTCAGTTGTACAGTTGTGTCAGACTCTTTGCGACCCCATGGACTGTAACTCACCAGGCTCCTCTGTCCGTGGGATTTCCCAGGCAAGAATACTGGGGTGGGTTGCCATTTCCGACTCCAGGGGATCTTCCCGACCCAGGGATTAAACCTGTGTTTCCTGCATTGGCAGGCGGATTCTTTACCATGCAGCCACCTGGGAAGCAAAAGAACAGTGGGGGACTCCTTACTTGGTAAGAGGTTCTAGACTGGAGGCAGCTATTCACAAGTGTGTTGCCTGCTTGATACAAGTTGGTTTACTCTGGGCCCTGCCTTGGAAGTTAAAATACTGACTGAAACTTCAAAGCAGGTACAGACGGAGAGACCCAGACAGCAGCCTCAGAACTCTCAAAACAAATATGAGAAAGATGTGATTCAGAGACTGGGAACATCTAGAGATTGTGAGATCTTGATTGATAAGCTAAAATTAGACCCTGCCCTTTGACTTTAAAGGCAGTATCATCCAGCCAGCAAGTGACTAGCGTGGCTGCCTTAAGGTAGCATATTTCTGGTCACAGAGGGTCAGACACGACTGAGTGACTGAACTGAACTGAACTGGGAGAAGGGCAGGTGGCAATATCTGAACAAACCTGGAAGAAGCCTATGACAGCCACCTCAGCAGCAGCGATGAATTCCATGGCAGCTTGGACATCTGCGAGCCGTACAGGTTCCTGGGTGCCGGGACCATCTAGCCAGAGATGAGGGTAGGGGTGGGAGGAAGAAAGAGAGAGAGAGACAGAGAGTTTGCAGGAACTGAGTGGAGAAAAAGCAACTCTAAATCACAAGGGCATCTCTATTTTTCCTCTTCATACTACGGCCAAAGAGATTTAGGAGTACAGTTGTCATTCCAAGGCTTTATTTCTTTACTAACTTGTGGAAGGAGGACTCTTCTCATAATAGCCCATTTTAAAATAATATTTATTTATTTATTTGGCCACACCAAATCTTAGTTGTGGCATGCAGAATCTTTAGTTGCAGTATGTGGGATCTAGCTCCCTGACCAGGGATCGAACCTGGGGCCTCCAGCACTGGGAGCATGGAGCCTTAAGTCATGGGACCACCAGGGAAGTCCATGATGGCCTATTTCTGAAGGATGTCAGACTCCCCTCTTCTCTACTAGGCAAGGCAGATCTTTATCCAGCCTTTCCTGAAAAGTTCCTAGGTTTGGGGAACAAATACCCAGAGATCTGCCAATATCCCCTTCCTTTCTCCCAGTAACACTTTCACCCCCTGGTCACCCAAGTGTTCTTTTCTTTTACCTGATGGTGCCTGAACTTCTGCAGCAGCTTCCGGAAACAGTTTGCATGTGGAGAGAAATAACAGAAACAGGCATCTGGACGGCACGGCTTCCATTTTCCTGCTCCCGCTCCACGCCCTGGTCTTGGTGTTTGGAGCCGCTGACTCCGGGCAGCCCACTCTGCAGTTAAGGGATTGTGGAGTAATTTGTGCTCTGGGAACATTGCAGCTGGCCCCGGGGCAGGGGGACCTTCAACTTTTGAGATAAGAGACAGGATTCGGTAACAGGGCCTCAGAACAAAACCAATCAGAAGAAAGTCAGGCTAGTTCCTTTAAATAAAACAAAACATTCTATGCCAGGTGTTGACTTAGGCACTACGGACATAGCAATAATGGTGATCTAATCACCTCTCTCAACTTAGATTGTTAATATGAAAAATGGGCAATTAAATAGATCGTTTAAATGTAAAATGGAAAGTGATTAAAAAATTGGGAAACTCAAGGGTGCTAGGAGAAGATGAACTAAAGGCATTTTGGACAATGATGGTGTCTGGTGAAAGCTTTCTTCCTGCGGGGGTTGCCCAAGCAGTGCATGTGTGCAGACTCAGTCATGTCTGACTCCAGGGAGGAATATTGGACTCAGCTGCCATGTCCTTCTCCTTGGATCTTCCCCACACACGGATCGAACCTGCATCTCCAGGCCGTTTTACCACTGCACCACCTGGGAAGCATGCCTAAGCAGAGTCCTGGGTAAATAAAACTTTTTCAGGCAATGAAGGTGGAAAGGGAGTTTCATGTAAAGAGCCAAAGCACTGAGATGCAAATGTGATGTGCAAGTTACTAATTATTAGCAATTGAGCATTACCAGAAAATGGAATAATAAATCTGGGCAGAAAGGCATTCTGAGGCCAGATCCCAGGGGACCTTGTATACTAAGCATAGGAGCTTCAGCTATATTTTGCAGGTGATGGGAAGCCACTGAAGATCTTAAGCAGGAGAGAAAAAATGCCTGATGTGGCCCAAGTGCCTGTATAAATCCAAGGGATTCTTGTAGGGAAAGGATATGCAAGTCTCAAGCTTAGCAGAAACTTCTACCCATGGGTTAGCAAAGAGTTGGACAAGGCATGCACTATATGATAATAAAATACACTGAGGAACTTCCCTGGTGGTGCAGTGGATGGGAATCTGCCTGAAGATGAAGGGAACACAGATTCCATCTCTGCTCCAGAAAGATCCCATATGCCTTGGAGCAACTGAGCTCATGAGCCACAGCTACTGACTCTGTGCACTAGAGCCCAGGAGCTGGAACACTGAGTCTGTACTTTAGAGCCTGTGCTCTGAAACAAGAGAAGCAACTCCAATGAAGAGCCCGAGCACCATAATGAAGAGTAGCCCCTGTTCACCACAACTGGAGACAGCCTGTGTGCAGTAAGACCCAGCAGGGCCAAAGAGAAAATAAATTAATTTTAAAAAAGCCTCCTTGCTTCTATTTGACCCTTGTTCGATCTCTGGTTGGGGAACTAGATCCTGCATGCTGCAACTAATATCCACCACAGCAAGTGAGTCGTGTCCGACTCTTCGAGATCCCCTGGACTGTAGTCTGCCAGGCTCCTCTGTCCATGGAGTTCTCCAGCGAAGAATACTGGAGTGGGTTGCCATCCCCTTCTCCAGGGGATCTTCCTGACCCAGGGATCAAACCCGGTTCTCCTGCATTGCAGGCAGTTTCTGTAAAGATGGTAACATCTGAGCCACCAGGGAAGCCACAGCAAAGCAAATTAAAACAAACAAACAAAAAAGAAGACCATGCTTATTAAAACATAAATAAATAAATTGAGATTTTTCTAGCATATGCACTGAAACAGGGGGTGAAACTGCTCCCAATAATGTAAAACCTCCTGTACTGAGCTCTGCCCACCTCTTCTGAGGAAACGCTTGAATGGGAACCATCCAGTTACCGTATTTGCTTAAAGGGAGAATGCAGGGAAAGGAGAGTCTCAGTCAGCTCTTATAACTGCTTTATTCCTGTTCTCTTGTGCTGTTTACAGTGTCTCCCAGAAAAGAAAAAGCCCAGTTGGCAGGGAACATGATGAGGGACCTTCACTGAACCAGCAGTAACCACAGGAGAATCCAGGCGTGGAGGGAGGCGCAAGGACCTGAGGCAGAAGGGCTGTGCTAGTTTGCCCGCTTTCTGATCTCCAGTTGCTCAAATGGGAATAAAAGAGGGACCATTAAATGATCATCTATGGGACAGAGAGCTTGGGAGGTCTGGCCATGTTGAGAAGGAGGGCAGGATGAAAGCCCAGCTTTAAGCATCTTGTTCGGCTATCACTGGGAGACACCTTGTGGGAGAGGATGCAGTGCTAAGAGGGTGGGGGGTGCTGGGGAAGGGGCCCAGCTGTGATCAGGGAGGAGGGACCAAGGGCTCTTCTGGGTGGCAGAGAGAGGCAGAGCGAAGGGCCGAGGCACTCATTCTGTCCAGTCCTTCTTAATGGACAGGTTCCACTCCCAGGTGAGGTGGTCATGCTTGTCGTCGTCGGTGAAGAAAGACTTGTTGTGGTAAGTGCCTCGGGCCAGCATGCCCTTGGGGGCCTCCTCAATTGGAGTCAGAAACTCATATTCCTCTGGCCGAGGCCCGTAGCTGCCCACCATGAATGTTGCTTTATCCACTGGGAAGAAAGAAAAGTTCATTAGGGTGAGAGCCTGTTAGATGGAAACACTGCATGTGACAATTTGGAGCAGAGCTCACTGTGATCAAAGCCAAGAGCAATACTTTCCAAGCCTGGCTAAATGTCAGATTTACCGGGAGCAACTTTTTTTTTTTTTCCTTAAAAAACATTTTTTTAAATTGGAATCTCTTCATAATGTAGTATACTTTGACCCACTCTCAATCTATGGTTAGTGCTATTGTGAGTCCCAAGAATCAGTGTCCTTAAAACACATCACAGCTGACTCTGAGATTCAGGAAAGC
The DNA here is from genome assembly GCF_001704415.2 of Capra hircus. Lineage (NCBI taxonomy): Eukaryota > Metazoa > Chordata > Mammalia > Artiodactyla > Bovidae > Capra > Capra hircus. The sequence continues at coordinate 93,562,512 of NC_030812.1, read as the reverse complement.
TGAGGAATTAGTGCCCTAAATCAATGGGGATTGAGACTCTATGAAGATGTAGCAGATTATGTCATAGAAACAAAGCAAGCAAACAAACAAAAAACAGTTCCAGGTACTTCAAAGGTACACACTTCCAGTTACAAGAGAAGTTAAGTCCAGGGGATCGTCTCAACCCAGGAATCAAACTTGGGTGTCCTGTATTGCAGGCAGATTCCCCACTGAGCCAGGGAGGCCCTAAAGTACAGTGTGGTGACCATAGTTCACAATACTATATTGTGTATTTGAAAGTTGCCGAGAGAGTTGATCTTAAAAGTTCTTGTCACAAGAAAAAAAAAATTGAAACTGTGTGTGGTGATGGGGGTTAATTAGACTAAGTACGGTAAGTATTTTACAGTGTGTACAGGTACAGGTCATTATGTTGTATACCTAAAACTAACACTATGTTATATGCCTATTATATCTCAATTAAAAAAAAAAAAACCTGAAACTAATTGAGACCAGAGTTCTGATCTCAGCTCTGCTGCTATCTACGTTTCGGGGATTCTGTTTCTTTTCAATATAATACACCTTGAGGATCTTCCATCTACAAACTATCATTCTGTGGATAGTTGCAAGAGATAAGGTAACAGCTGGTTAGAATGAATCATTCTGATGGTAGATGTTCATTCTGATCAGAATAAACAGAAATCATGGATGGAATAATTAGATGAAATGGGAAAACCAATAATTTGGTTTTTAAAAAAAGTAGTGGTGAACTGAAACAGATGGTAAAAATAGCCAACCAGAGTTATTAAAAGGTGAGCAACTGGGATATATATTAAGAATAATGAGGACTAGAAAGTTTAAGTAAAGGTAGGTGGGCAGGCAGGCAGCTGATGTTTAAATTGGCTGTTATTTTGAATAAGTTTGGAGGAATAGCTGCAGACATTCTTGACCAGCTTTTGCCCAAGTGACACATCAGAGTCTTCACACCCAAAGGAAAATGGGAAACAGCTATTTTTTCGTGAGACTAGGTATTGGAAGAGCAAGGACGATCTTTCAGGTTAACAATCTTCTGTGGGATTTGAGTCACTAAGTGGGTCTTTCAGTTCAGTTCAGTTCAGTCGCTCAGTCGCGTCTGACTCTTTTTGACCCCATGAATCGCAGCACGCCAGGCCTCCCTGTCCATCACCAGCTTCCAGAGTTCACTCAGACTCACGTCCATCGAGTTAGTGATGTCATCCAGCCATCTCATCCTCTGTCGTCCCCTTCTCCTCTTGTCCCCAATCCCTCCCAGCATCAGAGTCTTTTCCAATGAGTCAACTCTTCCCAAAAGGTGGCCAAAATACTGGAGTTTCAGCTTTAACATCATTCCTTCCAAAGAACACCCAGGGCTGATCTCCTTCAGAATGGACTGGTTGGATCTCCTTGCAGTCCAAGGGACTCTCAAGAGTCTTCTCCAACACCACAGTTCAAAGCATCAATTCTTCGGCGCTCAGCTTTCTTCACAGTCCAACTCTCACATCCATACATGACCACTGGAAAAACCATAGCCTTGACTAGACGGACCTTTGTTGGCAAAGTAATGTCTCTGTTTTTCAATATGCTATCTAGGTTGGTCATAACTTTCCTTCCAAGGAGTAAGTGTCTTTTAATTTCATGGCTGCAGTCTGGATCTTTACTCCATGCTAATTGATCATTGTCTTCCTTAGCCTTCATTGATGGATTTGGTTGAACTGACCTATGCATTACTGCTTCACACCTCTAGGCGACGCTGTTTCACACCGTTAGGTTAACGAAACGTTGGAAGTGCTTTCATCAGCCTTCCATCTTTCATTTTTCTCTGCTCTTATTAACAGAACACAACTGAACATGTACTGTTTAGGTGCAGCTTGTCAAGGAAACTGTAGATTAAGTAATGTGATATTATTTGTTTTAGTTACAAAGTGAAAATGAGTCGCTCAGTCCTGTCTGACTCTTTGCAACCCCATGGATTGTAGCCTACCAGGCTCCTCCGTCCATGGGATTTTCCAGGCAAGAGTACTGGAGTGGGTTGCCATTGCCTTCTCCAGAGGATCTCCCCTACACAGGGATCGAACCCTGGTCTCCTGCGTTGTAGGCAGACACTTTACTATCTGAGCCGCTTTTCTCAATTCTAGAAAACTCTTTCAATATGCTATCTAGGTTGGTCTATTTTTTTCCCCCCTATTCTTTGGCTAGGAAATTGAGCACGCAGCCCACCCCTACCCCCTGCCACCTGCCTATCACACGCTACTAGCACCTCCCATTTGGGTAGGTCTTTCCTGAAGTTTATGTGTCCCTGAGAAGCAGAGTTTGGGACAGTGGCAAGTGGGCATACTTTACCTTTCACCCCCGTCCGGTAGGTGTGTTGAACATACTTCAGTCCTGACACAATATCCTTGTTCACCTGTAGGTGGGAAGGAGCCAAGTGATTCAGATTAAAGAGGGTCTTCAATTTTTCCTCGTATTTCATGCGGATCTGACCTAGCTGAGGCTTCTCTAAGGATGAAAGGACTGAAGATTTAGTTCAGAATAAGTTACTACCATCATTTAGCCTGGCGATGAGGCAGAGATTAAAGAGAGGAAGTCACAAGACTCAGTGTTACCGAAGCTGGTTCCAATTGTTGAATACTATGATTTTTGGTGTGGGGGAGGGGATGGTTAATTAGAACACTATCTCAGTATTCTACATTACATTTCTCCTTCCTCCGTGGCCCAGAAAAGGGTCTTGAGCTCCTTCTCCCTGAAGACTGGCCATAAGGCCTTTCTTGTTTTTAGGTTGCAAAGGCATTAATGGAAACTAATTATTATGTAAATATCTGAAAATCCTAACCTCAGAAATGATCCACCGAACATATGAAAAATAAACAGGGGGAAAAGTCGTAATGGAAAGTTGGACCTAGAAGATGATTTTGCTTGTAACATAACTGTGATTGGAGTCTAGAGATGAGATGAGTCACAGGAAAACAGCCTCCTTGGATGAAAATAATGGGTGAAATCCATTTGCCTCTGGCATGTAGTTTGGATGGCTGTCATTCTCAAATGTTGTCTGGAATCTTGCCACTTTCCCAAGCCTTTCAGAGAAAATTTACTAAAGCGGAATGAAAATATAGACAGCTTGAGTGCTTTATTTTTCCATGATTCATTCTACCTAGGGCTGAACCAATCTGTTAATTTTATACCATGGTCATACTTATACAAGCAAATTAAAGTGGGCATGGCACCAGTAGCTGGATGGCTTCATTAATTGTTTACCCATGTAAGAATGAAAGAGTATTGTTTCTCCTTGACAATAACCAGGGCTCCGTTTTTATTTTGGACAGAACAATCAGAGCAATCTCTCAGCGATACATTTTGTTTTGTTGGCAATGAGGTAGTATAGCCATGAATACTTCTTGCTTAGGTTTGGAACAGGCACTCAGCAAAACATGTAGCATAAAGCTATCAAAAGCAGACAGAAGGAAAACAGCTTCATTGAAGAGAGTGTGATAAAATGAAGCCCGAACTTTCTAATTCTTCTAACTTCTGCGTGTGACTCATAGATACAGGGAAAAAACCCACATCCTTCTAGAAGCCTTTAAGCTGGTCTCCTGGGCATAGTAGAAGATGTGGTCTGGTGGGTAAAAGACCAAAAAAAGACAGAAATGGTGGTGGAGTAGTAATAAGGACTTCAAAAAAGAAAGACTCCTGTTTTTCTACTGCTCCACAGATCGTCCATTTAACATAAACATGGTTGAGATGGACAAAAGAAAGGTGTGAATATTCCTTGTTATTCCCTGCCTCTGCCTGTCCACCCTTCCTGATTGTCTTCCATCCCATGAGGAAGAAGCTTTGGGAACTAAAACCGAGAGCCAGATTTAGGGAGAAATAGAAATTAACAAAAAGTATGCCAATGTGATAATGCAAGAAATTTGATTTTTTTCCTTCTGATTACAGAAAGAATTTTTAAACTTTACACAAACATACAGGGCCAGATACTTACTTTGAAGTTAATTTTGACTCTATATTCAACACCTTCCTTTAGGACAAAGGTTTCTTTTTTAAGGGCTTCCAGATCCCCTGTAGAAGTGAATTTTAAAAGAGTTAATTTTCACTGGAAGGACATTCACAGGAGATGAATGAAGTCGAAGCTCCTGAGCCATTTCTGGACTCCTCAGAGCAACACGGTCCCTATGGTCTCAGGTCAAAGAATGTTGAGATTAGTCGCTGCACAAGCACACATTTGAAACGCCTAAAATCTTATAGCCAATGTGAAAGAAACATGATAGAGCTTTCCCTCCAAGTTTGACTGCAGCCTTAAGAATACGCAAGATTTTATCCTTAAAGACTTTGCCCCCAGTCTTCAAATATATAGGAGAAAAATATTATGTAAGAATGCCAACTATTTGTTTTTGTAGATTTGTTAAGTGTGTGGTGTTTTCTTTTCTTTTTAAATTTTACTTTATTTTACTTTACAATACTGTATTGGTTTTGCCATACATCAACATGAATCCGCCACGGGTGTACATGTATAATATCATGTAGGAAAGGAATCGCCAGTCTGGATGTTTTCTAAGCTTTAGAAAATGTGCTTGTTTAGTTCCTTTTTATCATTCTAAAAAAATATAAAATTAAAACATAGATTTATGCACTTAATTCTGCTTTTGCATTTTCAATTTCATACTTTTTTTTTTTCTTAAGGAAAAGATAACATATCACTGAAGTTCTAAAGGCTTCAGGCTCCATAAAGCTGGGATCTGCCCCCTAATTCCTGTAACTTGGTTAGGGGTGGTCTTTGTTCCTTTCCCATTATGATCCTGTATAATTTGACATTTGAGGTGACTGTGTGTGTGTGTGTGTGTGTTTTGCACAGTTTTATGCAGATGCTTCATGCATATAGCTGGCACCAGCCTCCTCTGTATACATCTAGGATTCACTTCAGTAGCTTTTTTTTTGGTGATAGAAAACCAAGCTTTTGTTGTTGCTGGGAAAAAGGGACAGGGACTAAGCCTTCCCTGCAGGATCGATCATCGAGCCTTTCTGAACAGAGCAGGTTTCCTTAGTACGACTTCAGACCTTATCTTGCGAAATGACGGTTATACCTGTTAACTTTACACAATTTCTCACAGGAAGAGGTCTGAGGCCTGGTGAGAGAGAGAGAGAATTTCTTTCTGAGAGATGCTAGAACGTGGGGGTAGTTGAATGTGAGACTCTACTCTAATGATTTCGGTTGAACAGGAAGTGTCTTTTTAGCCTCCAATTTCCTCCCTATGACAAAAAGCCCATATAAGGTAAAGACTGGTTGTCTTATGAGAGAGGAACTACCTTGCTCCTAAGCTTACTGTTCCAGAGGCATGCTCTATTCTGTCTCATGAGTCTATTATATGAATCTGGTAATTATATATATATATATATATATATATATATATTTTTTTTTTTTTTTCACGAAAGACCTGCCTTTGATGTCTCCAACCCCTGGCTTCGTGGCCCTTTCCTTATTTCTCCCAGTGGCTTACTTTCCCCCAAATCAGCCACCTTTCCAGTCGCTCATCATCTCCTCCAGACCTAAGTCTCAGGAAAGGACTTGACCTTGGCAGCAATAAAGTGAAAGAAAATAACATGTGAAGTTGTACATCTTTCGTGAGGGAAGTTGCTTCTTTCAAAGAATCAGTTTTAAGCTAAAAAAAATCCTGCATATTTCACAATGGAATTCCTAGCATTAAACAGGAGGTCTTGGATTTCTTCTTGCCTTCAGGTAAGTTCTGTAGCTGACGCAGGATCAATATTTTCTCTGATCTTTATAGTGTGTGTGTGTGTGTTTGTGTGTGCGTGTGTGCACTCAGGTATGTCTGACTCTGTGATTCCATGGACTGTGGCCTGCCAGGCTCCTCCATCCATGAGATTTCCCAGGCAAGAATACTAGAGTGGGTTACCGTTTCCTTCTCTAGGGGATCTTCCCAACCCTGAAATGGTAAAATATTACCATTTCAGAAGCCTACAACTTGCTTCTTAATATTTTCATTAGCAGTCTTTTTCCACAATTAATAATTCTCCTATGCCATGGAGAGATAAAAATCTAAAAGAAATATAATACAGGTAGACATATCTAGTACTTATGCTTGACCCCTTTCAATTAAATAGAAATGGAGGTTGGGGCTTCTTATTAAGCATGGTAACTACTGTGAAAACAGTGATTTGTGATCTGGTCCCAGCATACCTTACTAGCAATCACCTTACTGCGTGCCTGCATGTACAGTTGTGTCTGACTCTGTGATCCCATAAGCTGTAGCTCACCAGGCTCCCCTGTCCATGGGATTTCCCAGGCAAGAATGCTGGAGTGGGTTGCCATTTCCTTCTCCAGAGGATCTTCCCAACCCAAAGATCAAACCCAAGTCTCCTGTGTCTCCTGCATTGGCAGGTGGATTCTTGACCATTGTGTCACTTGGGAAGCTGTTTACCTTACTAGGTTTTTTTTTTTTTGGCTGGGACAAGGGACAGAAACCATGCTCTTGTCCTCATGATGACATGAGGCCCCATCAAACAGAAGAGCTATGACCACTTACCAGTGAGGTCCATGGTGATTGGTCCTGGGGCACTTTCACAAACGAGGGTCAGGCGGGTGACAGTGACATTGGGGGCTGTTGGGTCTGCAGAAATTAAAAGGCACTGTGAGCACAGAGAAGAGGTATATGCATACAGTGTGTGTGTGTGTACATTTCAAGTAGGAAAGAGAGAAGATGAAAAAGAAAAATGGATCTCTGTCTCTAGAGGAGACATAAGGATGGAAGTGGCAGATTCACCAGGCTTGGTCTTAGTGGCCTTGGATCTTCCTGTGATGTTATTTCTGCTTCAGGTACTTGTAGGCCCACCTTATTCATCAATAGCAAACATTTCCTGAGTGGCTATGGGTAAGGTACTCTGCAGTTGGTCAGGGTGCATCCATATCTTTGGGCCATGTCTGACTCTTCCGTTGTGTATTGGAAATGATGGATGTTAGGTAAGGAGAAGGAGAGAAGGAGAAAGAGAAGAGAGAATATGAAAGACCATGGAGAGAATCCAATTCTGAGTAATAGTCTGAAACTCCTTGTAAATCCTTCCTATGTGTTATTTTTGTCTATTTCAAGGCAACGTACACCTTATCTCCAAAGAAAACTTAATTATCCATCCATAACTTGGTCTGGCACATGGAGACTGCAGCTCACTCCCTTAAGCTTAGAAGCACTTGGTACCCTCTCCTTTGTACCTGCTCCTGAGTAGCTCAAATGTTTGCCTTTTCTATGCCCCTTGACCTGCCCCACTCTGTCTCCTAACATACACATACCTGCTACCACAGGACCATCCCCCAGGAGCGTTTTCTTGTACTTAATTAGACTTTCATCATCTTTGTCCATCTCCTGAAGCTCCTTCAGGGACTTTTGTGGGGGGGGTTTGTAGTTGAGCTTGCCATCCAGCTCATCGTCATCCTCTTCCACGTGTGGTTCTGGGGCCTTTTCAGTCATTTTGATCTAGAGGGAGACAGAAAGAGAGACAGTGATGATCTGTTGGCCAAAAGTCCATGGATATGAGCTGTGCTTGAGGGGCTGCTCTTAGTCTTGTCATTGTTTAGTCACTAAGTCCTGTCCAACTCTTTGTGATGCCATGGACTATAGCCTGCCAGGCTCCTCTGTCCATGGGATTGCTCAGACAAGAATATTGGAGTGGGTTGCCATTTCCTTCTCCAGGGGATCTTCCCGGCCCAGGGATTGAACCCACATCTCCTGCACTGGTAGATGGATTCTTTACCACTGAATCACCAGGGAAGCCCACTCTCAGTGCTATTTTTGCCCTAATAAACTTCTGTAATTGTCAATGATTTTCCAGGAGACTTCCCTCTGATTCAGCCTCATTCTATTTCACAAAATAAGACTATAACACATTCCAGGTTTTCCTGTGACATGTTTGAATGTTTTCATACTGTGATGAATCCCTCCTATTCACTCAATGAAACTGACAGTAAGTAACTCACTTGTGAATTGTATAAAACAAGTGAAGCAGCATAGCACAGGCTGTCCTGAACAATGAGCGAACAGCCCCAGTTCAGAGAGTTATAGAAATGATCATAGTCCTACAAACCCAGCCAGTCTTGCAGGTGTCAAAGTGCTCAGCATGTATCAATGCAATCCCAGTTATAATGGTGTCAAGTACTTGGTAAAGCAAGTTAGTTTTTCCCCATTCATTGCATCTTTCCCTGAACTCCTATAAGAGCTCAAAGGCAACTCATGAGAAGTTTGAGGCTCCTGTGATATCTGCCTGAGTGTCCTCCCCCTGCTCCCAACATTGCTAATAATTCCCTGAGGCCAGCTAGTGGGTTTGGTTTCTCTCTCACTTTAAAAATTTATTTGGCTGCCCTGGGTCTTCATTGCATCATATGGGATCTAGTTCCCTGACCATGGATCAAACCCAGGGCCCCTGCACTGGGAGCACAGAGTCTTAGACACTGGACCACCAAAAAGTCTCTTGAATCTCCTGAAACACTTGAATACTTGTCATTTTATAAGTGCTCATTGATTGGGTTAATAGGCTCTATATCTAATGAGCTTCTGTTCTTTTGAAATAACACAAAATAATAAAGGACTCCAACTTCTTCTAGACAAATTGCAACTGTCTCTTTAGTACCCTTCTATCCATCTCCACTTCTCCTTTAGCACCTCCTTCTCTTCTCCAGATCTCCTGTGACCTTATGCTCTAAGACCTCACCTGGGCATACCCTGTTTTCTTCCTACATCGTCTACATTTACTCGTTTTGTGTTAAAACATCAAGAGAAGATCTAATACAATTATTTACACTTAAGTGTTAATGACTGATTGTAAATTTAAAAATTATTTTTCTTAAAGCATGTATAGTCCGAGCTTTTCAGAGTTGAAATGAACTGTGGAGGTGATATAGTCAAAAAACTTGCTAGTCACTCAGTCGTGTCCCAACTCTTTGTGACCCCGTGGACTGTAGCCCACCAGGCTCCTCTGTCCATGGAATTCTTCAGGCCATAATACTGGAGTGGGTAGCCATACCCTCCCCTTGTTTTATTACTGAGAAACTCAAAACCCAGAGCTTAAGAGAACTGCCCAAGTTCATGTATCTCAATGAGATGCCCTGTCCTAATAAAGAGGAAGGAATCTCTAGGAAGAATTTCAGGCCTGGGATTCGCAGAAATGGAGCTATTTGGGGAAAAAAGGGAGATATTTAGACAAGGAGATAATTTCCTGGTTTCCTTTCATTCTGCTCCCAGGGTAACTCTCTTCCCTACCTTGGGTAAAGTCTTTACTATTCCGGAGCGGTAGAACTCTAAGACAATACCTATCACATCTCATCTTATGCGACCCTGCCAAGTCCTATAAGGTTCCTCTCAGAGTGAAGCTATCTGTGGCCAAAATCAGCTGTGGTTTCAACTTTTAATGTTGCTATTATTGGCAATGGGAAGAAAAATAATTTGGAAGTCAAACAAATGCAATTTTAACAGAGGAAAAAAAAGGAAAGGAAAAGAAATGATATCTCTTGGCTCATTTATCCTCTTCCAGAAAAATAACGAGCTGAACACTAGGAGCCTTGATCAACTCTTCAAACAGTATTGCATAGGCTGGGCCCACTTCCTGTGCAGGAAGGAAGCCTGTAGGCCTGTTGCTATGGCAACTCTTGCTTCTGCGGAAGAACCAGCACCACTCAGAGCTGAGCCTCTAGAGAACAGCACAATAAACAGAGTGACTAATTCAAGTCCTACTCCAAACAACACTCAGGGAAAGTGAATGAACTGGCTGGAAAGACGATGAAGGATGCAGTGGGTGGAGGTTGTCGGCTGTGGGTAGTTTAAGGACAACCATTAAGCCACAGATAAAGAACAATGCAGATGAGACTAATTAGATGAGACAGGTTCTCCTCTGGTGACACCCAGAACCCTGACCAAATACCCAGGGTAGAGGTCACATAAAAAAACTGCCGACAGAGCATCAGCAAAGCTATCACCATGTGAGGACATCTCAGCACTGCAGAGAGGCCTTTCTGGAATGTATTACTTGGTTCTCACAAGTCGTGTGCTTGGAGTTTGACTATGAGAGGATGACATCACATCCAGACACTAATTAGCTCAAGGTGATTTTAATAATCTGTAGGGAAATGACAACCCACTCTAGTATTCTTGCCTAGGAAAATTCCATGGACAGAGGAGTCGGGCAGGATATAGTCCATGGGGTCGTAAAGAGTTGGACATGACTGAGTGACTGAACACACACACAGAAAATTGTAATTCTGCACCCTCAAACCTCAATTTTGAAAGGAGAAGGAAACAGACACACACAGAGAGAAAGATCTGGTCTAGGACAGTACTTTCTAACTTTTAATAGTGTCATACTTGGCAACATAATTTATCTGTCATCTAGATCCTGATTTTTTAATTGGTGAGACATGTCACTTCTAAATTTTTATTATATCTAAACAGATATAATAATTGCTCAGTGAAAATGAGCCACACATTTATTTAATGTGAAGCAGAGAAATGGCAACCCACTCCAGTATTCTTGCCTGGAGAATCCCATGGATGGAGGAGCCTGGTGGGCTACAGTCCATGGGGTTGCAGAGTCAAACATGACTGACCAAGCAACTTAACTAACTAACTAACTAACTAGAGAATTGAAGAGCAGAGAATAATGTGGGATTACGATATGAAATTGTGGCAGTCAAGAGGAGGAAATTTGGGACCACATGAAAATAATTTGGTCTAATTATATAGCATAAGAAAAAGAGATATGAAGTCAGATGACTCCAAATCAGTTCACTCTGAAGAGCTGATTAGAAAAAAGGAAAAAAGGTGAAAATGTCATAAAATGATAAGGAAAGGACGGGAAAGCACTTCTCAGGGAAAGCCCTTCTGAAAGCAAAATGAAGGTCACAAATATTTGATGAGCATCTAGCATTTACAAGACACTGTTCTTTAGCACATACTGATGTTTAAGTTATTCTCCAAAGTGGAAAAAGTTGGGAGATGAGCAATCTAGCCGTACCAAAAATGCCCAGCTGGTTTGATTGGTGGTTCTTAATCTTTCTGGAGATTGCAAGTCTCTTTAAAAATCTAGTAAGAGTCATGGTCTTTATAAAAGGAGAAAACCAAAAGCCCATGAAATCGTGCAAGCAGCACAGGGATTCACGGAGCCCTGAAGTCCTTCATAGACTCTACTGGAGTTCATGACTAAGAACATGACTTGAAACTATAGCTTGGAAGCAGTGAAGCAAAGCACTGAGTGTTAAACATGGACTTCCCTGGTGGCTCAGATGGTAAAGCATCTGCCTACAATGTGGGAGACCCAGGTTTGATCCCTGGATTGGGAAACCCTCTGGAGAAGGAAATGGCACCCCACTCCAGTACTCTTGCCTGGAAAATCCCATGGACGGAGGAGCATGGTAGGCTATAGTCTATTGGGTTGCAAAGAGTTGGATACGACTAAGTGACTTCACTTTCTTTTTCACTTTTTGCTTCTCTCTGAAGCCTGGCCAGACTAACGACACAACTCAGCCTCAAGCCAAGGATCATGGCTGTGAACCTGAAACCCTGGACCTGCAGAGGCAGGAGGAGATACCAAGTAACGTCTGGATCTCAGGGAACATAACCATAGTCCAGTAGAAGAGCTGTGGTTTGGGAAGAGTTCTGGGTCAATCTACTTGATTTTGGATAATTATCCCCTCAATGAACTAGGCCTCATCACGCATGAGTTTTCATTCTGGCTTTGTCACTAACTAGCTATGACCCTGTGAGCAAATGTTCCAACCACTGTGATCTTCCTTTCCTCATCTTGGGAGGTGACGGGTTAGGGGAGACCGTCTCTAGGTGCTTCCTTTTCTAAAGTTGCTACCTGTAGTCAGGTGTCAGCTCAGTTGTCCTTCAATTACCTTATTTCACCTGTATAAAAGGCTATCTGCCTCTGTTTCATTGTTTCATATTTTTTATTTATGTGAATTCCCCAAAGAGTCTGCATTTGCAATTTTACAATTCATTTCCAGGGAATTTCAGATTCTCCTGAAGCCCCAACTGGTTAATATATCTTGACACCAGTTTCCCAAGCTAACTGTGTATGTATAGTTAACTACAAGTATCATTTTTCTCCTTCTAAAAATAGTTTAAAACTTTTTTGTTTGTGTTGTGTGTGTGTGTGTTTTGTTTGTTTTTCTTGTTGTTTGTTTGTTTGTTTTTTGGCTGCACTATGTGCCTTGCAGGATCTTGGTTTCCTGACCAGGAATTGAACCCTGGCCATGGCAGTGAAACCACAGAGTCCTAGCCACTGGACCACTGGGGAACTCCCTCATTTTTCTCTTTTTACCCTTCCATTTTGTAGGAATTTTAGGGAAATGCCAGGTTGCTCTCCAATTGCATCATCTAAAGAACAGCTTTTTTGTGTGTGTTGGAGTATAGCCAATTAACAATGTTATGATAGTTTCAGGTGAACAGTGAAGGGACTCAGTCATACATATACATGTATCCATTCCACCCCAAACTCCTCTCCCATCTAGGCTGCTACACAACATTGAGAAGAGTTCCCTGTGCTGTACAGTAGGTGCTTGTTGGTTATCCATTTTAGGAATAGCAGTGTGTACATGCCCATCCCAAACTCCCTAGTTATTCCTGCCCCCCACTACCCCCCACCCCCCAAACCATAATTTCATTCTGTAAGTCTGTGAAGAACATCTGGTTTTGTTATTGATAACAATAATTCTAACAGCTATCACACATAGTGCTAAACCCTGTCCCGAGGATTATCTCACTTGGTCCTCACCAGAGCCTTAAGGATGGCTGTTATCATCATTGCCTTCTACAGATTAGGAAACTAAACTTGAAGTAAATAACTTGCCCGAGAAAGCACGCTGTGTAAGTGACAGCATGAATATGAGCCCGGAGGGTTTCTGACAGGAGGCTCTAAGCTCTGCCACTCCAGCTGTCTTTATTAAGAAGTAATAATGAAATTAGAGAGCTCATTGGTTATCTTGAGAATCTCCATGGGGGATGCTGCACAGGCAGAGGTAAGTGCTGCTTTGCAAAACTCTGCAGGGCGGCTTTAGCAAGTCAGGGAAGTGTCATTAAAGAGAATTTCGGTGCAACTCTACCCCATGTCCCCTTGCACAAGCTGCTAAACCTCTGGTCCAGTTTTGGCCTCTGCAAAGTGAGACGGTTGCATTGAAAGATCTCGGAGGCTCCTTCATAATTCAATGACTCTAATGCTGTCCTTAGGACTTCCCTGGTGGCTCAGACGGTAAAGCGTCTGTCTACAATGCGGGAGACCTGGGTTTGATCCCTGGGTCAGGAAGATCCGCTGGAGAAGGAAATGGCAATCCACTCCAGTACCATTGCCTGGAAAATCCCATGGACAGAGGAGCCTGATAAGTTACAGTCCATGGGGTCGCAAACAATTGGACATGACTGCACGACTTAATTTAAACAAGGCTGTAAACCAAGAAAGGGAAAGAGGAAGTGGATGTGAGGCTGGGGAGAACCCAGATCATCAGCAATGAACATTCTAAATTGGGCTGTGCTCACCTCCCTCTGGGGCTTGCACCCTGTTCCACAAACAGCAGGGCTGTGTCACTTGTTTTCATGCTGTGTTTGACTACAGGTTTTTACACAGTAAAAGTGAAATGAATGTGAAAGCGCTCAGTCATGTCCAACTCTTTGCGGCCCCGTGGACTGTAGCCCACCATGCTCCTCCATCCATGGGATTCTCCAGGCAAGAATACTGGAGTAGGTTGCCATTTCCTTCTCCAGGGGATCTTCCTGACCCAGGGATCGAACCCAGGTCTCCCGCATTGCGGGCAGATGCTTTAACCTCCAAGCTACCAGGGAAGCCCTAAAGTGAAATGGGGAATTATCAATTACATATTTAATAATGCCCCAAAGCACATATGCGTTTCTTTTATGTTTTCATGTGCTCACCTCTCTAGTTATCATTATTTCCTGCTTCACAGATGCCTATACAGGTGAATTTTCACAGCAAACCCTCACACACCCATGTTTACTGCTCAGTGAAACAGGGTCAAGCGTTAGATGGGCTGAGGCAGGAACTTAATCCTCTCAGGCTCAATTAAAATGCCAAATTAAATTAGGGTGGGTATTCATGGCATGGGTAAAACAGCACAAATCAGAGTTTTTGCTTAAAATTTCAGGGAAATTTCCAAGACACCGGAAGTAACATACAGCTAAGAATTTACCAGCCTCAGGAGGCAGCACACTCTTCTGGTTCATAATGCAGTTCCGAATAAGTGGAAGGCAAAGACGAGGTAAAACTCTTGGATTTAGATGAAACAAACCACCTGGTTAATTCATAAAACAATGACCCTTTGTTGTGTTTCTTGGGACTTGAGCACTGAGTCAGATAGACTAGAGATTCAAAATGTGTGTCCATGATTGACGTTCCAGGATGTAAGGGTGTTATTAGCCTCACTGAGCCTGAGTTTTCCTACCAGCAAAGTGGGAATCATAAACTTTTCTGATGGAGTTGAAGAGTTAGAGAAGACGTGGAAAGTTCTAGGACTATTCTGGCCAAGAGTAGATGTTCAGTGACCCTCTGTTCCCTTCTTCTCCTCCCTTCTTCATGATACTCCATGTTTGCTGGTTTCAGCTTCAGCGAGGTACCTAACTGCCAGACACCAAGGCTTTCTTTGGGCTCTGCCATGTTGACAAAGTCCTCTCCTTCCTTCTTAAAAATAGATTTAGTTTCTTTGAGGAGCATGGAAGAGACAAGACGTTCTGGGAACTGCCAGGATTGTTTAGGAACTGAATCAGCCTATAAAATGCAGTCGCCACTATTCTAGTTCTTTAAAGAGCAATTTAATTTTAGATTCTATTTATTGCTCCGTTTCCTAAGTGAAGCCAGAGGTCATTCCGGGACTGATGGGAAATGATAGGAGACGCAGGCACAGCAAATAGAGAGATTTTCCTTTGGCTCTGGAGGAAAGCACAGTGGAGACTTAACTCAAGCCCCGGAGTTGCGTAATCACATAACCTGATGCACCGGCCAGGAGGATTAGACAGAAGAGGTAGAGTTGATGGAGGGATAGAAAGAAATGGGGAAGTGCCAGAAGCAGGGGGTTTCCAGCAGAGAAGTACCTATGTGAGCATCAGCATTCTATGTCACCCGGTCATCTTCACTTCCTGATGTCTAGGATATGCCCACTTTCCCCAAACTGGAGGTCGTCAGTC
Organism: Capra hircus; assembly: GCF_001704415.2. NCBI lineage: Eukaryota > Metazoa > Chordata > Mammalia > Artiodactyla > Bovidae > Capra > Capra hircus. The sequence goes on along the minus strand of NC_030812.1, from coordinate 93,547,330 downwards.
TACAGCAGATCATGGTGAGCTGGACCGTCTCTGAAGGAGCACAGTCAATTTGGAGCCAATCAAGGAGGATTTGGGTCTGCTCTGCTGCCTGGTGATTTGGCTTCATTGGGGAATCTAACTTTATCCCTCGGGACACAGCACACTGTCTCGGTTCTAAATTCCTTTCTGGTGTGTCACTATTCCCTAATGACTCGGAGGAATTGATGCATCCAATTAGGAGCTGCTCTATACTACCTCCAACCCACCACGAGCTTCTGCAACTGCAGAGCCAGAAGACAGCAACCAAGCTTCCCAAGCCAGTGCCTGAGAGGACAGTGTCCTCTTACATGCATTAAACATTAAGATCAAGCCAGAGGCGGGGTACAGATTCTTAGGAGCAGAATTCTTTAGTGTTTCCCTTGAAGTAATTATTTCCCAAGATATAATACGTTATTCCTTCCTGGGCATTCATAGTACGGTTGGTCCTCTCTTGATACCAAGAGCACGGGACTTGCAGCATCCATGGATTTTGGTATCAAGGAGGATGGGGGTGGTCCTAGAACCAATGCCCCACGGACATCTAGATTCATATGCAAAAGGAGAGAGAACTCAGTGGATGCATTCAGCTTTCCTGAGTGTCTACTATGTACAGTCACAGTGCTAGGTGCTTTCATGAATACTCATTTTAAATAATCTGCAAAGAAAATTGCATAAAGGGAGCCATTATTGGGCGAAAGACTACACTGCAATTACTCAGTCCACTCACAGAGGTTTTAAATTAAACAGGAAAAATTATGGCTCAGACGGTAAAGAATCCACCTGCAATACAGGAGACCAGGATTCCATCCCTGGGTTAGGAAGATCGCCTGGAGAAGGTAAGGGCAACCCACTCCAGTAGTCTTGCCTGGAGAATCCCACAGACAGAGGAGCCTAGCAGGCTACAGTCCATGGGGTCACAAGGAGTCAGACACAACTGAGCAACTGACAATTTTCCAAAGACAATTTTTATAAGCACACATGGTGAATATTAGCTCATCTAAGAAAACCCAAGTGAATTTTTACCAGATCTGGTTGTGGGAACCAGAATGTGGAAACCAGTAGGGAGGGATTCAGTAATTTTTTATTAAGTGGATAAATATTGAAGTTTCAAAAAGAACACAAAACCCATCTGTGGAGGGGGGGTGCCAATATGGACTCTAACACAAGATCTGGGGTGACAATAATACTGACCCAGAACAAGGATGCTCAGAATGGGGGCTTAAAGAACATTTCTGCCATGAGGCATTTCCTAAAATGTCCTTCTGAGGCAGCATAGCTACTGATTGTTTTTTGCATCAGTGTGTGACTTCAGTCATTGCATACTTCTGAGCCTTCTTGTCCTCTCAGTGTCCTCACAGGATTCAGTTTTATATGTTTCTCACCCCAGATCTGACACACAGAATGCCCTCCACATAAGCTGGTTCTCTTTATCTTCTTAATTTTTACTGCCCCCCACCCCCACTCCTCAGGGTGTCTCTCTATAGGCCGGCTGAAGTTGAAATCTATGGTGCTCCCATGAATTGGCCAAGGCCCTCATGTTCCCATCAGACTGACTTAGCTATTCTGAGCTTCCACTGAAAACAGAACCTGCTCATTGCTCAGAGCATACTGCCTGAGGGACAAGCTCATGCTCTCCCAAATGAGAGAGAACCATAGTCCAGTGCCTGGAGGTTGTCGGCTTTTGTTCAGCTATAACCTGGTCATCCTTCGTGGGCTGTATCTGTGTAGTATGGGTGATGAGTGAACTTTTCTTTCAGGATTGCACACACATCAGGAAAGAATAAAACGATCTTACTGTGCTTGTCTCATATCTAGATCTGGGAGGGGCCTTTTCTTGTAAATGTAATGAAATCAAGCAATGGCGAAGATAAATGGCAACTGCCTATGACAACTTCCTGGGGGCCAGCACAGACCTCTTGACTTCCCTTGCTTGAGCATCCAATATGCTAACTCTGAATCCAGTGTTTCTTGGTCTCTCCATGAAGATGCAACCATAGGACCTCCAAGTAAGGGCATCTGCCTTCCCCTTGAACAGAACAGCTTGAACAGAACAGCTCAGAGTTTATCAGACTTAAACCACAAATTACCCTAGGTCCAGAGTTTAACCCACTCCATTATGCTTGCCTGAGAAATGCCAGGGACAGAGGAGCCCGGTGTGCTCTGGGGTCACAAAAAGAGCCTGATATGACTTAGCAACTAAACAAAAAACCAGAGTTGAAGTACAGACCATGTTTGTAACATGTGCTACCTGGAACATCCTTTAAGAGAGAAGAAAGTATTCCAAGTCACACCTAAAGCATTTCTCATGACTGCCAAAACCATACCCCAACATTTGGAAGGCCCACTGACAAGGTGTCCTAGCTGAGCCTATTTGAATTTTTCTAGAATGCATCTCTGAATTAGGGGCTTCCCTGATGGCTCAGCAGGTAAAGAATCCACATGCAGTGAAGGAGACAGGAGACGCAGGGTTCAATCTGGGTAGGGAAGATCCCCTGGAGGAAGAAATGGCAACCCATTCCAGTATTCTTGCCTGGAAAACCCCTGGACAGAGAAGCCTGTCAGGCTACAGTCCATGGGATCTCAAAGAGTCAGATATGATTGAGCAACCAAGCATGCATTTCTCAATAAATTGTTGGGTGTCTTCTGGGTTTCCTTTTAGCCCTCTCAGATGTAAAGAGCTGGTCTTGGCAACAGCAGCAGTTGTCTTTCTGCCCATCTCACTGGCTTTTGCTAGTGGTAGAAATGCCATCTCAGTAGACTGATGAATCAATAACCATGCGTTCTGCTATGTTCCCCCCTGGATTGTTAAATCTCATTGGACCCCAGGGGAGGCTTTCATTATATATTTCCTTTATGTGCCCAGAAAATTCCTCCCGTGGAGAACAGTTTCATGTTTGACAATTTCAAATTGATTTTTTTTTTCTTTTCAACCCATCTCTTTAAGTCTGCTTAAAAACAGGAAACCACACATCTCCACCCCAGCACCAACCAACTCACCATGTACCAGCTTGGTTCGTATCAGCTTGGTTCTACAGTCTTTTTGCTTCTGAGCTTGGCCAGATGCCGGCTTCGACCTTGTAGGAACCCAGCCAGGCACTGCCGGCGGGTGCCCTTGGAATCCTTCTCCAGGACATGAAGGATGGGTCTCCTGGGCGGGCGTGCACGCCCTCCCTCATAGACCAGCCTCCCCTGAGTCACTGTTGCCATTCCCTGCCCGGATTTCCCCTTCTCTGCAGCCTCCTTAATAACTTTCTTATCACGGTTTGTTAAAAGAGGAACAACCCCTCTTAAAATAAATAAACTGTACAGGGCGGTAGCCAGGTTTAGAAACTTCTTGCATTTGTCTGTGCTCACCTGCAGCCTTCCCCACCCTTAAGGGATCTCAACTTACTGTCAGTGGTCCACGTCTCCGTCCTGGGTGCCTCTGCCTCTCAAGCCTGACTTCTGAGCACTGGCAGTTAGAACAGGAAGGAAGTTGTGAGAAAAAAAAAAATATTTTAAACCTACTCAAAGAGGAAACCCTGGGCTGTCTCAAATCCTGTTCCTTTGCAATGCGTATCTCTTGATCAGCCAACTCTGAGCAGCACTCTTGACGACTCATGGTACATGCTAGAGCATGACCACCCAGGTGAACACACAGCTGCCTGAGGGTTCAGACAAGGGTCTGCAGCCTATCATTGTGAGTGCTGTGAATAATTGTGTGGCTGCGTCTAAAAATCAAGCCATTTCAGTGCATACGCTTCTGAGGCAAGTTGTCTAAAACCAGTAGCAGAAAATTCGCATAGGCCTTACTTTGTATGACTAACTTCTGTTCCTTTGGGGTCTCTGCCAGCTCTCTTATCAGCCAGATATGTCGAAAGTTTGCTGGCAGTGAATACTGCTAAGGGGTGCTAAGAAATTATGAGTTTTAACTACATGTATTTAGCCCTAAATCTTAACATCGGTCCTCAAATTGATTTTTAGAGTTTTGTTGGTCAGAATTTCATTACGTGGCTTGTATGCCAGCATAAATCACCACATGTTATGTATTGTAGTTTTCACTAATTTTTCTTTTAAATGAGGAAAGTCAAACCCTGTTTTGATTAAACCTAAGCATTGCAGATAAAAAATAAAACTTTGTTAATTCATAGTCTTCTAAGTCAGAACTTGTTATGATTTAACAAGTGCTAAAACTGACTTTGTACCTTATTTGAGGAAATGGCTCATGAAGTGATTTGAATGGGAACAAGTTACAGAGGCCATATTTAAATCATTTGAGGAAAAAAAAATCATTTGAGGGAAGTTTTTAAAGCACCCAAAGCACATTTTCATTAGACATCTCCACAACTGCTGCCAATAATAAATGCTTATTATTAATATTTAAATATTCAGTATTCCGGGGCTTCCCAGGTGGTGCTAGTGGTAAAGAACCCACCTAGCAATACAGGAGATGTAAGAAATGTGGGTTTGATCCCTGGGTGGGGAATATCCCTTGGAGGAGGGCATGGCAACCCACTCCGGTATACATGCCTGGAGAATCCTTTGGGTAGAGGAGTCTGATGGGCTATGATCCATAGCATCACAAAGAGTCAGACAAGAGTGAAGTGACTTAGCACACATGCATTCAGTATTTACATCGTTCCAATATGTTTAGAGCTGATTAATTATGCAAATATATTTGGAGAAACTGACATTTATTTTGTTGTCTTTGAAATGTAATGCATTTTGTTTACTTCATTTTGTATATTGATGGCACCAGCTAAATCTTATCTTTAGTCAATGGAACTAAAGTAATCAAGGAAGTGGTGATCATTTGATGGAAGAAAAGAGATTAATCTAGAAAAATATGAAAAGAAAATCAGTAGAAGTGCTGAAAACAAAAAACAGATTTAGTCTATAAATTTCAGGATGATGTAGATACAAAAGAGCTTTTGAAACAAAGAGGATGACCATATTATAAATAGAAGCAAATATTAATTTACTTAGTAGACAGTAAATTTTGTAGCATAGAACTCTCAAGAGAGGACATATTTCTTCTTTCAAGAATATTTTTTGAGCACACATAGTTCCTCCAGGTCCTGTTCCAGACATTGCATCTAGATACACGGTCGGTAAATACAAAGTATCAAGATACAGCTGCAGGCAACAGTCATAATCTCAAAATCTCTGCTCTCTTGTGGAATTTATGTTCTGGGAGAAGACAGTTTAAAAATAGGTCTAGTTTTAAAACAGGAAGAGTTACCATATGATCCAGCTATCCCGCTGCTGAGCATACTTCCAGAAAAGACAAAAGCCCTAATTTGAAAAGATACACACATCCCAATATTCACAGCAACACTGTTTACAATAGCCAAGACATGGAGGCAACCTAAATGTTCACTGACAGATGAATGGATAAAGAAGGTGTGATGTATATATACACACACACATATACGTAGATGTTATATTTATATATATCAGTTCAGTTCACTCGCTCAGTCATGTCCGACACCTTGCGACCCCATGAATCGCAGCACGCCAGGCCTCCCTGTCCATCACCAATTCCCAGAGTTCACTCAGACTCATGTCGATAGAGTCGGTGATGCCAACCAGCCATCTCATCCTCTGTCATCCCCTTCTCCTCCTGCCTCCAATCCCTCCCAGCATCAGAGTCTTTTCCAATGAGTCAACTCTTCGCATGAGGTGGCCAAAGTACTGGAGTTTCAGCTTCAGCATCATTCCTTCCAAAGAACACCCAGGGCTGATCTCCTTCAGAATGGACTGGTTGGATGTCCTTGTAGTCCAAGGGACTCTCAAGAGTCTTGTCCAACACCACAGTTCAAAAGCATCAATTCTTTGGTGCTCAGCTTTCTTTATGGTCCAGATCTCACACCCATACATGACTACTGGAAAAACCATAGCTTTGACTAGACAGACCTTTGTTGGCAAAGTAATGTCTCTGCTTTTTCATGTGCTATCTAGGTTGGTCATAACTTTCCTTCCAAGGAGTAAGTGTCTTTTAATTTCATGGCTGCAATCACCATCTGCAGTGATTTTGGAGCCCCCCAAATAAAGTCTGACGCTGTTTCCACAGTTTCCCCATCTATTTCCCATGAAGTGATGGGACCAGATGCCATGATCTTCATTTTCTGAATGTTGAGCTTTATATATATATATACACACACGCAATAGAACATTACTCAGATATAAGAAAAGAACGAAATAATGCCATTTGCAGCAATGTGGATGGACCTAGAGATCATCATACTGAAGTGAAGTAAGTCAGACAAAGAGAAACATTATATGATACCACTTATGTGTGAAATCCAAAAAAAAAAAAATGATACAAATGAACTTATTTACAAAACACAAATGGACTCCCAGACATGGGAAAAAAACTTATAGTTACCAAAGGGGAAATCCCAAGGAGTTTGGGATTAACAGATAACACTACTACACAAGATCCTACTGGGTGGTATGGGGAACTATTTCAATATCTTGTGCTGTGCTCACTGTGTGTGTCGCTCAGTCATGTCTGACTCTTTGCGACATGATGAACTGTAACCCTCCAGGCTCCTCTGTCCATGGAGATTCTCCAGGCAAGAATACTGGAATGGGTTGCCATGCCCCCCTCCAGGGGATCTTCTCAACCCAGGGACTGAATCCAGGTCTTCTGCATTGCAAGTGGATTCTTTACCATCTGAGCCACCAGGGAAGCATTATCTTGTAATACCTGTAATGGAAAAGAATCTGAAGAAGAATCCATACAACTAAAACTAACACAACACTGTAAATCAACTATACCTCAATAAAAAACAGAAAGAACAACATAGGTAGAATACATTATTTAGAACAAGAAGGACTTGAGGAATCCGGAATGGTAGATTCAGTGGGTGCCACTACCCATTTCTTATGCTATTAGGGAAGACATCATTAGTCAAACAGGGCATTTTTTTCTAGTAAGCCCAATGTGTCGTCAAAATTATTCCTAATGCGCTGCTTTAGGCACAGACATTGGAAGATATGGAACCCCCTAAAAGTGTCTATGACATCAATATGCGTATATGCAGTGTTTCTGTGCATTTACTGGAGGTGGGGGGAGTGGAGAGCATTCCTAACTTTCATCAAATTTTCAAGGAAGTCCATGACCTCAAATGGATTCAGTTGCTAATGAAGAACCTCTTTTCTTTCTTTTTTAAAAAAAGTTTTATTTATTTATTTATTTATTTTGGCCACACTGCACAGCATGCAGGATCTCAGTTCCCAGACCAGGGATATAACCTGTGCCCCCTGCAATGAAAGTGAGGAATCCCAACCACTGGACCACCAGGTAAGCCCTCAGAGTCTCTTCTTGATGACACAATGGTGGACTTTCAGCAAGTTGGAGGACAATTTCATATTCTTCTAAAATGACTTTCAGCATCAGTGTCAGGGCTGGGGGCTACCTGAAATTACCATTTCTCACTTTCTTCTGTTGTAGTTCATTTTTAGAACCCACCTGCCTATCCAGGAGACATAAGAGATGGCAGTTCCATCCCTGGGTCTGGAGGACCCCCTGGAGGAGGGTATGACTACCCACTCCAGTATTTTTGCCTTTGAAATCCCATGGACAGAGGAGCCTGGTGGGCTACAGTCCATGGGGTTCCAAGAGTCAGATACGACTTAGTGACTAAACCACCACCATTAGAAGTATATCTAAATTAGATAGAATTGGGACCTCCCAGGTGGCCCATTGTCTAAGATTTCACTCTGTCAATGCAGGAGCCTCATTTAATCCCTGATCCGGGATCTAGATCTTCCATGCTGTAACAAAGAGTTTGCTGCCTCAGCTGAGACCCGACACAGCCAAATAAATAAATAAATAAGTTTAGAAATTAAATAAAATAAATTAGAGTTACCTACATGCTACCACCAATTCCATCTCTTTTCTGGGGTAAGGATATTGCCTCGGGGAAGGATTAGCATGAGAGTGGTCACTGAGACCAGCCTTCCTTTTTTTTTCGTGTCTTTTATATATATGACATTTTAAACTATACTATTCAGGGTTTCATAGCCTTGGAATAAAAACTCATTTCTGAAGTCAACAAACCCTTGATCATTCCCAGTCTACACCAGGCCAGGACTTGTGCACAGGTACCGAGATAAACAAGACACAATCCTACATCTGTGCAACTAGCTCTAGTTGCCAAAGATGTAATGGGGGAAAACAGAAATAAACAAATGGAAAACTCTTTTGTTAGTTTAGGAAAAGTAATATACTTGGGGTATTATGAGAGCACTAAGTAACCATATCAGAGAAGGCTTCTTGGAGGAAGTGACTAGAGCTCTCAGTCTCAAAGGATAGTAGATAGTTGACATGGGGAGGATTGGAACGGGAAGAGAAGGCTTTTGCGGAAAGGGTCACATATACGTGCAAAGTCGCCTTAGTTGAGTCCGACTCTTTGAGAGCCTATGGACTGTAGCCTGCCAGGCTGCTTTGTCCGTGGGATTCTCCAGGCAAGAATACTGAAGTGGGTTGCCATGCCCTCCTCCAGGGGATCTCCCCTCCTCTGAGATCGAACCTGTGTCTCTTGCATTGGCAGGCAGGTTCCTTACCACTAGGGCCACCTGGGAAGCCTTAGGAGGAAAGAGGAAGCATGAGCAAAGATGTAGCATCCTTAAATAAGATGATTTGTGCAGGGGATTACAAGACAGCAGCTCAAGGTGGCTGGACCTCAAAATGTGCATCACACGAGAAGAAGCATGCCTGGAGGTGGGCAGGTGCAGGTACAGATCACAGTAGATGACTTATGCTGTGTAAACAAGGAGCTGGGTTTTGATCCTGTCCATGGTTCAGAGCCATTGAAAGTGAAGAAAGAATATGTTTTCCTCTGTAGTTTACTCTGATAGCTCTGTGGATGAATTCGACGGGAACAAAAACCATTTGGTGACAGTTTAGGCCTGAACTAGAGTGCTCCTAGTAGAGACAGAGGCAGATTTGAGAAATATATAAGTGAAATTGGCCTGGCTTGTTGGTTAACGAGTCGTGAAGGATGAGGGTGAAGAGGAGTGAGGAATCAAGATGACTTATGGATTTCTTGCTAGAATGATGGGTCCTTGGGAGGTGTAGGGTAAGGGAGTCAGAGAAGGCGAGGTACGGAAAAAGAATGAGATCGGCACTTTACAGGAACAGATCAGCTTTAATGAGGCGAGAAGGGGCAGCAGTCAGATTAGTGAGCTGCTGCACCAACCCAAGAAAAGAGTAAGTATGTATAGGCATATATGTGGAAATCTACTGTCTTAAGGGGCCTGTTCTTCTCCAAGGTTGTTCGGAGTAGTTATCTCTTAAACGGCTGGAGCAAGGAATTCTGAAGATAGACCAGAGGCTGGACTGGCTGGGAGCAGGGTGTAATTGGGGAGAGAGTTCTTTGTTTTGCATAGAATGGTGGGGGGTGGGGGGCACCCAGAGGGGAGTTTTAACTCCAGGCTATTTGAGCCATGTAACTTTCCTTCAGTAGGAAAACAAGTTGAGATAAAGAACACAGAGGAAGGATCAGAGGGGTTGGGGGAGAAAAAGACTTGAGTTTGAAGATGTTGAGCATCAAGTCTGAAAGACACTGGGTCATTTCTAGGAAGTGATTTCAGACTGTAAATGAGATATAGAAAACTGAATTTCAACCCTAAATTGATGATTTACATTTCATCAAGTTATAGGCAGTAACTTAAACCAGGTTATCCAAAGTATGGTTTGAGGATCAGCAGATCAGTACACCCAGGAATTTCTTAGAAATGGAAACCCTTAGGCCTGATTTCAGGCCTACTGTATCAGAATCTCTAGGGTTGGTGACAGGAAGCTGTTAAAAAAGAAAAACAACTCTGAGGTAAATTGTAAAGTGTGAAAAACACTGGTTTAAACCATGAAAATGGATGAGATAGTCCATTGCTGAACTCACTTATAAGCTTTAGGAGATTTAAGAATATAGATTCCTTAGGATTGTCTAATCATGTCATCTGTGACTAGAAACAGGCTCCCCCCCCGCCCCCCCGCCTTTGTCTCCAGCCTTTGTGGTTTCTGTTATTTTATGCCTGATTGCACTGGCCAGAGCTTTCAGTTCCATGTTGGTAAGAGTGATGAGAGCGGATATTCTTGACTTGTTCCTTATCTTAGAGAGAAAGCATTCGGGCTTTCACAACTAAATGTGATGTTTCTGTAGATGCTTTTTATTAGTTTCTCTCGATTTCTAGTTTGTTGAGAGGTTTTATCATTAATAGCTGCTGGATTTTGTGAAATGCTTTCTGCATCAGTTAATATGGTCATACAATTTTTCTTCTTTAGTTTGTTGATATAGAGCCTTATGTTGATTGAGTTTTGGATATTGAACAAATCTTGCATATATAGAATAAACTCCACTAGGTCTTGATGTATGAGCATTTTTATATATTACTGTATTAGATAAGGTAATTTTAAGGGTTTTTGCATCCAAATTCACAGGAGATACTGGTCTGTATTTTATCTTTTTTACTGTTTTTGTTTGATTTTGGTGTCAAAATGTTTCATGAAGGTATGGGTAAAGGGGTCAACTATATGGTGATATATGGTAACTGGACCAGTGGTGGTGATCACTTTGTAGTGTATACAGATGTTAAACTCTAATTATCCCACCTGAATCTTACCTAAAAATAATTTTTAAAATCCTTGAGGGTAAAACTGGTCTCATAAAATGAGTTGAGAAGTGTACTCTTCTATTTTCTGAAAGAGAATATTGTATTTTTAATGAGGTTATTTTTTCAAGATTAAGAGTGTTATTTTGCATGGATAGACTTAGAGAGTGTCATGCTGAGTGAGGTAAGTCAGTCAGAGAAGGAGAAATATTGTATGATATCCCTTACATGTGGAATATAAAAAGAAATGATGCAAATGAACTTGAGAGACTCATAGACTTAGAGGACAAACTTAGGGTTGCCAGGGGGAAGGATGCAGGGAAGGGATTGTTAGGGAGTTTGGGAGGAACATGTACACACTGCTGAATTTGAAATGGATAACCCACAAGGACCTACTGTGTCGCACAGGGCACTCTGCTCAATGATATGTGGCAGCGTGGAATGGAGAGGAGTTTGGGGTGGAATGGATACATGTATATGTATGACTGAATCCCTTCACTGTTCACCTGAAACTGTCACAACATTGTTTGTTAATTGGCTAGTCCCCAATACAAAATAAAAAGTAAAAAAAAAAAAAAAAAGAATGCCGTTCTGGAGAATTTCTAAGCATGGAGAGTGTTAAGGGAAGGAGGGACCAGCCTTGTACATTCTTCCTTCACATTTAGAATGTTCCTCTCTAGAGTCCACTGTGCATTGATAGAAGGGGAAGTTCAGTCTAGGGGGTTCAAAATGTGGAAGAGATGTGACTTTGATGTGTGTCTTCTGACTCACTGGTATTTTAAGAAACGCTAAAGAAAGATTAGAGATTAGCATTGGTGTAAGCAGCTTATAGGATAGCTAAAATTTTAATCACATTCTAATGACTTAGTACCTGCCCTTTAGCTTTTTTCCTGTATATAATTAATAACACTTCCCCATCCACTGGAAAAGATCAAGAACCAAGGATTATAGAACTATGAAGCAAAGATTTTTTTTTAAAACAGGTATTTTATGATATTTAAGTTTAAACTGGCTTTAGGAAAACTCACTCTATGTGGTATACAATTCTATAGGTTTTGACAAGCGCACAGAGTTGTATATCTACCTATAATATCATTTCATTACCTTTCAAAAGCTCCTTTCATTTCCCTTTATAGTCAGCTCCTCCTCTCAACTCCTGGGAATCACTGATTTGTTGGCCCATGCTATAGCTTTACCTTTCCAAGAATATCATAAATAAAGTCAGACAGCATAGAGCCTTTGACTTTGATTCTTTCCCTTGGCAAAATGTGCTTAATATTTATCTATTAAATAATGTCATTACATCTGGGTCACTTCATCTATCCATAAGTTCTCTCTTTTTCTTCTCACTCAACAAGTTTCCTGCTGGCTTTGCTTCTTTTCTCTCTCTCTTTTAAAAATTTTTAGTGTTCTTGCATTGGCTTTCTTCCTTTATTTCTTGGCTACAACATGTTGCATGTAGAATCTTAGTTCCCCAACCAGGGATCAAACCAACGCCTCCTCCACTTGCAGCAGGTTGTCTTAATCACTGGAGCACCGGGGAAGTCGCCGGCTTTGTTTCTTTTGCCTATGAAATCAAGGCACACTCCAGCTTCTTCCAGGAAATTACTTGGCCATTGATCATCTTAAACAAGATGAAACAGCTTTAAACAAGGCTGTGTGACCCTATTACCTGATTGGTAAGATCAGAGACAGGTAACTGACCAAAAGTATGCCACACTAGGCAAGGCAATGACCAGTGAAGTGACATGGTAGGAGAACTCTGTCCCACAAAGGCAGAGCATGTTGACTGACTGACCAGTCTATTCCCATCCTCTAAGACTCAGTGGTAGCAGGGGTAGTAGAGATAGTGGCAGGAAGAGCATCCACTTGGAGCAGGAAAACATGGGTGCACTTCCTGAAAGTACATGGTGACCAGATCTTTAGAATGTCAGTGTTTTTCTTTTAATTAAAAACATTTTGTTGTTGTTTTGGTTTGGTTACATCATGCAGCGCAGGGACCTTCCCTGACCAAGGATGGAACCTATGCCCTCTGCAGGAGAAGTGCAGAGTTTTAACCAGGGAAATCTAGAATGTCAGTGTCTTGAACAATGTTTCATTCTCCATACAACCTTCTTGAGGGTGACTGAATTCCCTGTCTTTCACCCTCCACCTCAAATCCTGTAATTTTTTCATTGCTGTTTCTTTTTAGATGCTTAACATTTCCTTATGTCATTTTTTTTTCTGTTTCAAGAACTTCCTTTATTATTCTTATCAGGTATTTAGGTGATAGATTCTTCTAATCTTCCTTTTTCTGAGGATGTCTTTATTTCTCCTTCATTCCTGAAAGATCAGTTCACTTGATAATAGAATTCAAAAACTGGCATTATTTTTTCTCTCGGGATGTGAAAAATGTGCCACTTCCTTCCAGCCCCCACTGTTTCTGATGAGAAATCCTCTGTCCTTCACCAAAAAAAACATGGAGATGGTGGGAGGGTTCAGCAGAGAAGTATCAAAACATCCATGGGTCTAATGGACAGAAAGATGGGAGTAATAATGCAGACAGGGAAAGACGGGGAAGCCTGGTGTGCTGGCAGTCCATGGGGTCCCAAAGAGTCGGACACAACTGAGCGACTGAACAACAACAATGATGGAGACAAAGAAGGGAGTGGAAGGACCCATCCAGAGACAAAACACCCTGCCGCCTTTGTGAGGTGCTTGCTGCCATCAAAACTCCTCTAATTTTGGTAGCTACCAAGGGGAAGCTTATTGAAAAGAACCCTTAAGCTGGTTAGCTGCCCATGTAATCTGCTTGGGTGGGCAGGTTAAGAATCTTTTCTTGCCTAGAAAGGATAAGTTGACCTTCTTTCTGTATAATCTTACAGAGTAATCTTTTCTTATAAGTGACAATTTAGAGAAGCACACTACAATTTTCCAGCAACATGTAAGAGTGACCAGAACAAGGAATCTTGGTCCAGGTTCACTTTGTACTCATATAGTAGAAAGGTAGCTGAATATGCAAGATACTTGCAGGGTTGGGTCTTACTCCTGGCTCCCCTTCTAACTTTATATGCAGCCTTTAAAAAATACTTTATTTTTTATTGACGTATAATTGATCTAAAATACCATATTAGTTTCATCGTTGTTGTTCAGGTGCTCAGTCATGTCTGACTCTCTGAGACCCCATGGTCTTCACTGGTGGCTCAGTAGGTAAAGAATCTGCCTGCAATGCTGGAGACCTGAGTTCAATCCCTGGTCTGGAAGATCTCCTGGAGAAGGAAATGGCAACCCACTGCAGCATTTTTCCCTGGAGAATCCATGGACAGAGGAGCCTGGTGGGCTATAGTCTGTGGGTCACAGAGAGTCGGACTGCAGCACGACAGGCTTCCTTGTCCTTCACTATCTCCCAGAGTTTGCACAAACTCATGTCTACTGAGTCGGTGATGCCATCCAATCATCTTGTCCTATGTTGTCCCCTTCTCCACCTGCCTTCAATCTTTACCATCAGGGTCACTGGCCAAAGTATTGGAGCTTCAGCTTCGACAGCAGTCCTTCCAACAAATATTCAGAATTGATTTCCTTTAGGATTGATTGGTTTGATCTTCTTGCAGTCCAAGAGAGTCTCAGGAGTGTTCTTCAGCACCATAGTTTGAAAGCATCAATTCTTCGGTGCTCAGCCTTCTTTATGGTCCAGTTCTCAATATTTTTATTTCTTATATGTGCGGTCTTGAATAAATCACTTGATTTCTCTATGACAAATTTGTCAAAAGATCTTCATGGTACTGACATATGAGGTACTGTGTGTGTTAGTCACTCAATTGTGTCCAACTCTTTGTGACCCCATGGACTGGGACCTGCTGGTTTTCTCCATCCATGGGATTTTCCAGGCAAGAAGCCTGGAGTGGGTTGCCATTTCCTTCTCCAGACATCAGCGTTAAGGTCATTTCAAAACTGTACAAAGTGATGTATAAATTCATACCAGTGGCTCGATGCAATTGGAAGACTGAAGTCAAGTGTTACACTGAGTGGGATTATAGCCTAGACCCTTTGGGTGTAAAAGATCCAGTAATCAATTCTCAAATACAGAGTTATAAGTTAAGAGTTCCCAGCTATAGCTTGGGCTCCTTCTCAGTTACATATCACTGGACCTTAGGTTATTCCTGATATGTGGTTTCATCTTTCAGAGAAAAATTAATATAACATCATTTAGGGAGAGATGCTGGTATTTTTCATTGTCATGGTTCACATAATCAGTTTTCAGTGAAGCAGTTTGCAGCGTAAGAATTACGTGATGATGGTGTGTGTGTGTATGTGTGTGTGTGAGAGAGAGGAGAAAGAGAAAAACAGTATGTGTGAGTGTGTCTGTTTGTCAAAGAAAGGGAAGGATGGGGGGGGGGGTGAAAACTAAAGGTAGCAATGGAGAAGGAAAGAAAGTGTTGAATTATAATCTGCAAATCTCCCCCTTGGAAATCAACACTTTGTGTGTGTTTATGAGTTCAATACCTGTTTGTGGATAGGAGAGAGCCCAAGTCAGTTTGTAAGAGCATCCGATTATCAGCAAAGCCTGCCCCAGTCTCACCCCACATTCTTCCAACTTCTTTGCACCTAGGCCGATGCTCTTAAGCCTATGACGATGTGATTAGGTAGCATGAGGGTATTACAGAGAGATAAATCAGGATGCAAAGATCCTTTATTCATCTGCTGTGAAGAAGGCAGCTGGACAGCTTATAAGAGAAACATTTAACTCTGTGAGTATTTCTCCACTTCTGGAGAGTTTAAGCAGGATGTAATCAAAGGGCTTTTGTGGGAGTTTGGGGGTTCAATCTGGCTCTAAAACCAAGAAATAGAAGAAAAGAACACACTGAACCTGTGGGTCTGGACCAGGATTGGGGATGGAAATGGGCAAAAACATGAAGGAAACACATCAAAACTTCCTTATGTGACAAGCTAGTAAGTGAAACTTCATTTTTACAAGGTTACTGCAAACCTTGATTACTAACCCCAAACTGACCCTCCCTGTTTGGCGGCTCTGTAGCAAACAGCTTTCTGGAATAAGGGATCTGGGGCACTCGATAACCACAAGAGTAAACAGTCCTTTTCTCCCAGGATGTGCCTGGAAACTTGGTCCAGCCATCAAGAGGCTGACAGGGGAATGGGAGGATGAAGGTAAGGAAACCAGAGTCAGCCGGGAACGACCACAGTGCAAGGAGGGTGCGCCCAACCATCTCCCTCCAAGGTGAAAGTGTCTGTTTGTTCCTAGCTGAAGCAACGTACTTGCTGGATTTTTGTTTTTGTTTTTTCATGGCTTTGGTTTGGGTCTTATTTGACTCTCTGAATTATTTGATTTTCTTTGCCTCAGCAGGACCCTGGGTGACATCTCTGGGTCCAGTGGCATCAGTGGAGGAGATGGGTCCTCTGCCTGTCTTCTCCCCATCCTTGGCCACCAACAACAGAATCGGTTATCTGATCATATCTTTGTTAAGAAAGAGGGAGAAGAGGTCTAGGATGATAATCAAAGCATCCGAGAGCCTGACTCAAGAATCTTCAGAAACTGCCCTTATTTAGCTGGAGTTTATGGAGCATCATCCTCTTGCTTCCTACAACTGAGCTCTGCTGCCTTGGGTCTAAGGCAATGCCAAGCTCAGTGCCCTGCAAAACTCTGCCTTGAAATCTTACATTGCTGCATATACTTCTCTCTTCAAGAGAACACTTTGTAATCTTCAAAAGGGGAAGGGCTAACATTGTTTTAAAAACAGGAAAACATTCTGCCTCCCAAAGGAATGAATTACTTGACCCTTTGGAGGCAAAAATGTGAAACGTCTGTAGCTAAAATCATGTTTGATACTGGATTCAGGTTTATTCAGCTCCATGGAGGTCCTTGGAGTTCCTAGGAAAACATGGTCAGGATAAGTTCAGCCATAGGTTATACCTGTGGCTGACAAGACTGACTTCCAAGGCAGGACAGGGTCATATTTGTTCTGCTCCTCCCAAGGGTTTTACAGGGAAAATTGGAGGGTGAGTCTATGGCAGAAACACCCTAGCAATTGGTGGACAGTCCTACACACTCAGAAATGAAATACTGTATCTGAAATGCGCAATGAATGCAAAAAGAGTTATTCATAGGGCAAATCTTGAGTGCCACGAGGATCCAGAGATTAGCCAGGCAACTGTTACATAACTTTCCGAGGAGAATTCTTTCACAGAACGCATCGCACTTAGAATTAGACATGAACTCGGTCCCGGCCTAGAGTTGTAACTTAAGAATTAGATAAATATGCAAAAGAAACTCACCAGAGAAAGGGGAAAGTATAACCAGGGGGACATAGAAATTAATTTCAAATTCTTTGGGGTTACTGTTAGAGGTGTCAGAGAAATCCAAGGATAGCTTAAGAGGGAATTTTGAGACCAAAAGTGGGAAATAGTTTTAGTATTTGAATGATGCAGAGGATTACCCAAGAAGTGGAGATAGCAATTACTTCTCTGGTGTTTGTCACGGACTCCTCATGGTCCCAGGGGAATGGGTGTGGATCCAGATGAAGCTATGCTGCAACCATAAATTTGTTTTCAGGGTTCCCTTGACAGAAGGTCTACTACATAGTTACTCCATTTTGAGTACTTTTCACCAAAAGCTGTACATAGTTTCCTCTTATTTTCCCCATTACCCTAAAAAGAAAAAAATATTTGATTCATTTTTAGATAGAATGAGATCCAGAGAGGCTATGCAACCTATCCAAGTTCATATTAAACAGCTTGATGGAACAGGAATTTGAAATTATTTCTGTTTGATCCAAAGGCATCTACTGTTTACACTGTTTTGCCCTTAAAGGGTGATTTGGCTGATGAAGGTTACCTTTGCTATTGTCCTTTAGTTGATAAATCCTGTCCGACTCTTATGCAACCTCACGGATGCAGCCCACCAGGCTTCTCTGTCCATGAGACTTCTCAGGAAGGAATACTGGAGTGGATTGCCATTTCCTTCTCCAGGAGATCTTCCTGACCCAGGGATTGAACCTGTGTCCTCTTCATGGGCAGGTGGGTTCTTTACCACTGAGCCGCATTATAGATTTGGGGTCTTACATGGTTGGGCCCCAGTTACGGTTGCCAGATATTATAGAAGATGCTCAGTTACATGTGAATTTCAGATAAACAGCAACAACAGTTTCTAAGTTGCTGCTGCTGCTGCTAAGTTGCTTCAGCTGTGTCCGACTCTGTGCGACCCCATAGATGGCAGCCCACCAGGCTCCTCCATCCCTGGAATTCTCCAGGCAAGAATACTGGAGTGGGTTGCCATTTCCTTCTCCAATGCATGCATGCATGCATGCTAAGTTGCCTCAGTAATGCCAGACTCTGTGCATCCCCATGGACAGCAGCCCACCAGGCTCCTCTGTCCACTGGATTCTCCAGGCAAGAAAATTGGAGTGGGTTGCCATTTTCTTCTCTTAGTTTCTAAGTATGTATCATGAAATCCATGAAATATATGGGATATACTTATACAAAAAAAATCATTTGTTGTTTATCTGAAATTCAAACTTAACTGGATGTCTTGTATCTTGATTTGCTAAATCTGAATCCTAAGCTTAGTAGGCTCTCTAGACTGGAGAAAAGTTTGTAGTCTCTCATTGCTTTGAAAGAATCGGGAAATACAGAAAGGTTGATCTGAGATTAACTCTCCAGTTTTCCTTTGTGGCTTTGGCAGAGTTGGGATGTGTCAGTCACTGGTGGCACAGAGTGAGAGCAATGCTGCCCTTGGCTGCCCTCCAGCCATTCCCATGATCCCAACCACACTTGGGAGAGGCACAGACTTGGCCTGTTTACCAGGGCAGGAGAGGACCCGTGGCACAGGACTGGATTCAGTGGGCAGAGGAGCTGGCAGAACATTTCCCCAAACCATGGAGGGCTTTATGAGGTGAGGATCAGCTAATGCCTTCCCTATGGCTGGATGGAGAAGATCACAGGGTTGGGATCTCAAGACCCAAGGTTCAAGGCATTAGTTTGGTCTCTTCGTTTACGTATTCACTCATTGAACAAATATATATGGCACACCTACTATGTGCCGGGTACTCTTGTAGGTTCTGAGGGTACAGGAATAAATGAAGACTGAAAAAACAGCTTCATGGGGCATATTCCAGTGAAGGATTAAGACAAGATCCACTGGTGACTTCCCTTGCACTCCAGTCCCCAAGATATCACCCTCCAATGCAGAGGTGTGGGTTTAATCAGTGGTCAGGGAGCTAAGAATCCCTCATGCCTCATGGCCAAAAAGCCAAAACTTTAAAAAAAAAAATTGTAACAAACTCCATAAAGACTTTAAAAATGGTCCACATTAAAAAATATATATTAAAGAAAAAAGACAAGATCCACTGCATGCACAGGTGATCCAGGGCCTTGGGCAGCTTCAGCATCCTTCTTGGTTCTAGCTCACAGCATCATCAGTGTGTTTCTATCAGACAAGCTGAGGACTGGCAGGAGAGAACGAAAATAGTAATTGAGGAAAAGAAAACAGGAAAAACATCTTAGAGGCAAGGATTTATTAATAATTTAAGCTGATTTTGAGTCATAAGAAAAAGTTGATAAATTTTACAATGTAAGATTTGAGGGATGTGACCTCAAACCCCAAAAGGTGCAAGATGAGACAGAGAAGGAACTGGCGTAAGAAAGCCGGTGGGCGTGCACTGACCCACAGCAGGTGCCAGACACGGCCTGGGGCAGGTAAGAGAGTCTCCAACCTGCAGAACAGGAGGAGGGTCTCCCCAGGGCAGCCTCAGTGCCACACTTGAAGGGATGAGCACGGAGGTGACGGTGAGCATGGGGAGCAGCTAGCCAGAAAGGCCGAGGCTCAGAGGCCATGGCCCACCTGCTGGAACTGCCACCAAATAAAAGTGCTAAGAGGTCAGCACAGTGTCCATCTGTTCAGACACAGAGAAGGCAGTCAGGCCCTCTCTGCTGAGGCCCCCACCCTGCTGGAGGACAAGGCTGAGAGCTCCCACTCCCTCTCCTGGAGCAAGATTTGAGGGATGTATACTAGGTTCCCCTTGTGGCTCAGCTGGTAAAGAATCTGCCTGCAATGCAGGAGACCTGGGTTCAATCCCTGGGTTTGGAAGATCCCCTGGAGAAGGGAAAGCTACCCACTCCAGTATTCTGGCCTGGAAAATTCCATGGACTGTGTAGTCTATGGGGTCGCAAAGAGTTGGACACAACTGAGCGACTTTTGCTCGTCTTGAATATTAAATGAGTTGGCATGTTTATATTTAGAATATTACCTGAAATCTAGTAGCTATGTAAATGTTAGCATGTGTAAGGTAACAGATAGCTGCCATCCCAATAGACCATGTGATCGCAAAGAGTCGGACAGGACTGAGTGACTTTCACTATTGTAGCGAAAGAGAGAGAGAGAGAACATGGTTACATGAGCCTAGCATTGTCAGGGAGAAGGAAGTTAAGGATACTAGCATAAATTTATAATGGATGAAATATAGAATTCTATGAAAACAGGCAGCAGGTTTATGGAAGAGGTTGGTTCAAGGTAGGAGTTTAAGGTTTTGGAGCTTTTTCAGAATCTCCCTTCCCAGATTAAGCGCTATTAACTTTTTCAATAGAAAAGGAAAAAGAAAAAAAAAACTTTTAGTTTAGCCTGTCATATTAATTTGTTATCACGTTATTGTAACATGTAATAACAGTAATTTGTTATGTTCTTTTCTTTGTACTTAAAGAATGACAATGTATCTTTTTGTAGCTAAAATGTAAGTCTGGGAAAACCATATTGTACAAGTTCTTGATTTGGATAGGAGAAAAGGTTGAAGATTCCTGAGAAATAAGTGGCTAAAGAATTTATCTGGTAGGGGATTTAAAGTACAAGCTTATGACTTAATCACCTCCTGCTGTCTTCTGTGTGTGTGTGTGTGTGTGTGTGTATTGGGAATGTACTGAATACTTCCGTAGTGTCAATATACCTGTTTCAGAGCTACCCCTATCCAGACAACTACACTGTCACCTCCCATAACTAGAAAAGAAGTCTTTGGATCACATGAGGATTAAATTAAATACAGACCATAAAGAACACAGGCCATAAGAATGGGTCAATAAACATTTAGAAGCAGACTATTTTACAGTTAGATGGAGCAATATGTAAAGCTTAGAGAACACTTCAGTGCTGCCAAGCCTAAATAGTCTTTAGCACATTTCTCTCCCTTGACAGATGGCGGAACTGGTGGTCAATGAAAAGGACATAATTACTACACATTCACACGGAAGGCTGGTGACAGGCTTACTGCAACAACAAAGCTACCTAGATTTATCAGGTTTTGGCTTATAGCCCACTCTGCTGGCTGCCTCCATTAACGTATACCTTATTTTCTTAGATGGTAACTTCTTTAAAAGATGGTAACATCTCCCTTTTGCTGTCAGTAAAAAATGCCAAGCTTCTTTATCAAGATGCTTTTCTCCCTGTCCCCCTGCCCCTGAAGATTATTATAAAGGTCTAATAAGCAATGGTCATCATACTCTTCTTGACCACTCTCCTTTGCAGATGCTTAATATGCACTCTTGGATAAACTAAACAAATGGATAAATTAATCATTTTAATGACTTTTCATATTGCTTTCTCATTCCAATTTTTAGTTTAAAAAGTAGAGCTTGACCACGTTGCCCCACTGATCATTGAATAATCTTTCTTTCTCTCTCTCTCACTGTCCAAAGAGCCTGAAAGAAAACCATCAGCCACCCAAACACTAGCAGAATGAGCGACAATACTGTGTTGGCTCCTCCAACTTCAAACCAGGGTCCCACCACCCCACGCAAAGGGCCCCCCAAGTTCAAGCAGAGGCAGACTCGTCAGTTCAAGAGCAAGCCTCCTAAGAAAGGTGTGAAAGGGTAAGACCAAAATGAAAAAGGTTTCCTATTTTTTTTGAGAGATTAATGCTCACCATATTAAGTAGACATAAAAATTTCCACCTCACCCTCTGTTTCCTAGTACAATCTTTGCTGAATCATATTTTTTCAGTCCTGGAATCCTTTCTCTCTCAGCTCCCACATATACAGCCAAATTTAACGTGGAAAATGGACCCTTTCACAGTGACCTTTGGCTTGACCTTCCAGACTCTTCTTGACCACTCTCCTTTGCTGATGTAAACTGTGCTTTAATTTGGAAAACAGAATCACTGGCTGCTTCTAGAACACACAGTTTATTTTTCTGGCTTCAGATTTTCTCTCTTCAGTTCTTTGTTTTTCTCTTTTTCTCCCTGGCAAAATCTGATTTATTTTTCAACACACACTCATGTTAATTTCTTTTGGAAACCATTACGGACTCTCTTAGACAAACATTGTCATTCCTTCCATGTTTGCATTTTGTACATTCAGCTATTGTAACTTGTACTTTTTTATAGTGCATCTATTTCTTTCATCTGTTGCCTGAGTCTGAGATCCCTGAGAGAAAATTTGTGTGTTTGTTCTTTCCTTAACTCTCAGTACCTAACACAGTTTCAGGAACAAAGCAGATGCTTAATATGCACTCTTGGATAAACTAAACAAATAGATAAATTAATCATTTTAATGACTTTTCATATTGCTTTCTCATTCCAATTTTTAGTTTAAAAAGTAGAGCTTGACCACGTTGCCCCACTGATCTTTTTTTTTTTTTTTTTTTTTCCTGGCTCTCAATTGTCTTAGTTTACATTTTTACAGAGGGAAACTCTTTCTTCTGGGACGCACTATTTAAAACCTGCTTGAGTGACACTTCCTTTGCCCTAGTTCAGTGCAAACAAAAGGGTTTTCTCAAATACAAAAACTGAAGTGTCTTCTTTCCCCTTGAATCAGGAAACTCTTCACATGACTCATTCCAGGATCTTTTGGCCCTGGTATCAGCTAACTTCTCTTTGTGTTTTTTCCATAGGTTTGGAGATGACATTCCAGGCATGGAGGGACTAGGAACAGGTGAGCAATCTGAATATTTAAGTGAGAATATTACCCCTGGACTTTGACCATTTTTTCTGCTTCAGGCCTCAAGAAGCAGTTCAATGTTATTGGAAATACATAACACAACGGATTTTTTTGAAGACCTAGGAATGTAGGGTTTTAAATTAACTTCTTAAATAAGTATGTGTGTGCCCAGAGGCAAAAACTCAGAGAAATCAGACTAGTCACAAAGTTCAATGATTCCTTGTGTTTTGTTATGTACTCTAGAAGGTGTAGGCTTCCTTGGTGGCGCAGTGGTAAAGAATCCACCTGCTAATGCAGGAGATGGATGGGTAGTGGGTTTGATCCCTGGGTCAGGAAGATCCCCTGGAGGAGGAAATGGCAATCCACTCCGGAATTCTTGCCTGGAGAACCCCATGGACAGGGGAGACCGGCAGGCTACAGTCTATGGGGTCACAAAGGAGTCAGACACAACTGAGTGTACACACACACACACTCTCTCTCTCCCAGGCATACAGTGGTGAATCGTAGACATTCACAGTAGAACAATTCTCAGAATGAGTCTAGCCCAACTCCTTTATTTTTCAGGAGAGAAATCTGAAACATAGAGGAATTAAATGACAATCTGAGTCCACAGAGTGAGGAAACAAGGGTGGGGCCTGGAGAGCCTTTCCTCTGCACCGGGCCAGCCACTCCCTCACAAGCTTCCTCTTTTTTACACATCCTCTGGCGCTCAGAACAGGGCCCTAGACACTAAAGTATCTGGAGTAATAAGATTTAATTGGCTAGAATTTTTCTTTGTTGGGTGATGCATGCAAACTACTTTACATTTTCTTTAAAAAATTAATAGACTTTAAATTTTAAAGAAATTTTAGGTTTGTGGAAAACTTAGGCAGAATTTTTAAGGGATTCCTAAAGATCCCCTCTGCTACCTTCTTCCCCCATACATCAGTCATACCCCCTATTATTAACCTCTTGCATTAGAGCGGTACATTTGTTATACTTTATAAACCAATATTAACACATTTTTATTAGCTGAAATAGCTTGTTCATTCTTTGTGTTGTCCAGTTCTCAGGTATCCACCATTACAGGTTCATATGGAATCACTAGCCCCGCCAAATCTCCTGGGCGCTATCTGTTCATTCCTTTCTCTCCATAAACTCCTGACAACCAGAAATCTTTCTACTGTCTCTATTGCTGCTGTTGATCAATCACTCAGTCGTGTCCAGCTCTTTGTGACCCCACGGGCTGCTACACTCCAGGCTTCCCTGTCCTTCACTCTCTCCCAGAGCTTGCTCAAGCTCATGTCCATTGAGTCGGTGATGCTGCCCAACCATCTCATCCTCTGTCACTCCCTTCTCCTCCTGCTCTATAGTTTTGTCTTTTCCAGACAGTCTACAGTTAGAATCCTATAGTAAGAGCTCTTTCACTTAGTAATATTTATTTTAACTTCCTCCATGTCTTGACATGATTTGATAGCTCATTTCTTTTTTATCATTGGATACTTTATTGTATGGTTGTATCACAGTGTATTTATCCTGTTGATAGGCATCTTGATCGCTTCCAGGTTTTGGCAGTTATGAATAAAGCGACTATAAACTTCTTTGTGCAGGTTTTGTGTGTGGACACAAGTTTTCAGCTCATCCAATACACTTTTGACAAATGAAGGCATTCATAGCAATCAGTTTCCTTTCTGGGCAACTCTCAGTATATTTACTTTTTTAAATTTATTTTTAATTGGAGGATGATTGCTTTACAATACTGTGTTGGTTTCTGCCATACATCCACATGAATCAGTCATAAGCATACATGTGATTTACTTTTTATTGTCTGATGCTACTCCTCAGATCTCAAATAGAATTTCTAGTCACTTTGATAAAGCTCATCTGCTATTCTTCTAAATCAAATGTTTCTCTATTTTGACCATGTGTATATAAGACCAGCAAATTCACTTTGGACTCTGGAATATATTCTTAACTCTGCCAAACTATTTGGAATAGTGACAAGAGGTTTATTCTGAGGGAAGTTCTGAAGTCTTTGACCTGGTTCTAGTTCAGTCTCTACAACCATGAGATTTTTTTTTTCTCTAGGTATTTAACCTCTTTGGGTACTAGCCAGCTTCTCTGTAACTTGGGAATAATATGATAACTTTTAACAATACATAAAGGAGCTTGAGAGCAGTCAGAGAAGCCCAAGAAATGCATCTGGTTGGTAGGGAGTAGGGAAACTAGATTTCCAGACCATGCGAATTTAAAGCACCCCAAGACACAGGTTCGATCCCTGGGTCGGGAAGATCTACTGGAGAATGGAATGGCAACCCACTCCAGTGTTCTGGCCTGGGAAATCCCACGGACAGGGGAGCCTGGAGGGCTACAGTCCATGGGGTCACAGCTTCAGACACAACTTAGTGACTAAACAACAACAACAACAACAACAACAACAACAACTTCTCACTTTAACCCACGGCCTAACTAGAATTCCACCTCTGTCCCCTCCTTGGTGTTTCAGTGAGACTTCGAACGATCAAAGAACTACACTCCCACAGAATAGTCCCAGTCCAAAATCTTGGAGCATCTCCCCAGAAAGGATGCCAAATAAAACTAACACAGATCCTGGGGGAGCCTGTTTGGGGGAAATCAGAGCCTCAAAGAGGATTAATGAAACAATTGTTCTGATCCTCCCTGGGATGACGGGCCATTCTTCCCCATCATCTGGGCAACAGATGGGAAACAGGAGCGAGGTGTCTCTGCCTGAATGATATCCTTTTGTGCAGAAGAGGCTCTTCTGGGGGGTGAGGTTGGCTTATCAGGTCTTCTCTCTCTTGCAGATATCACTGTGATCTGTCCTTGGGAGGCATTCAGCCACTTGGAGTTGCACGAGCTCGCTCAGTTTGGGATCATCTGAGCCACTGGAGGTTCTGCCGCTCTCATTAGCATCTGCTGTAACTTTGATCACTTCTGCCCTATTGATCTACCAGAATTTTGACACGCAGGTGTCGGAAGTGGTTTCCCACACACTCACTTCCCTTAAGTAACTACTGAGAGTTGTCTTAGTGCCAGACTCTTTCATGCAGTATAGTTTAACTCAGAACAGTGGGTGAAATCAAGTTGTGATGAGGCGTTTCCAACATCACCCCTTTTTCCTATCAGCTGGTTAGAAGTCATCCATATTTCTCTAAAGTCCTTCAAATCTGTTTTTGCTTAGGCAATCATTACTTTTGGTAGAAGCCTTTTAAGATATCATTTATGTCCCTCCTCTCCCCTTTTCTTTAATAAAGGAGATATTTACCTCGAATCTCATGATGAAGTTGTATTAAATGCTATAAGCAAATATCTGTGGCCTTGTTCTGAGACCCAATTAAACAAAGAAGGCACAGTTACACAGGAAGTAAGCACTGTGCGTGCAAAAAAGCATGGGATTAATAGACAAGTTCTGATTTGACTTTGTCACGACCTCTCGGGGTCTAAATTTTATTGCACCAGGTTATCCCTGAGACCTGATGCCGCTTTAAACTGTACAGTTTTGAGCTAGTGGCAAACTGGAGATGTAAACTCAAGACCCTGACAATGAGTGTTCTTTTCATTGTCTTGGTTCCATTGATTGAAAAGCTGTTTATCCTTTAAAGTTTAGACTTACATACAAAAGCTAGGTTATGGAATCCAAAAAATAGAATGATGATTTGCTTCACCCCGGGCTTCCCTGTAGCTCAGATGGTAAAGCATCTGCCTGCAATGCGGGAGACCCAGGCTTGATCCCTGGGTCGGGAAGATCCCCTGGAGAAGGAAATGGCAACCCACTCCAGTACTCTTGCCTGAAAAACTCCATGGACTGTCGCCTGAGGAGCCTGGTAGGCAACAGTCCATGGAGTCCCAAAGAGCTGGACACAACTGAGCGCCTTCACTTTGCTTCACCCCAATGTTGTGTCAAATGTAATGTGCACACAGCTATGTTTCCCCAATACTTTCAAGGCAGTTGTGCAATTCAAGGGCTTTCTATCTGACCTGGATGCTTTAGGGTACTAGCAGTATTCATTTCTTCATGTCAGTTTTGTAATTTGTGGTAAAAGAATGAAGTAAATTAACTGAAAAGAGAGGCAGGATGATAGAGGGGAAAGAGTTTTGGGTTCTAATGCCATGTCATCATTTTGAGCAAAGATCTCATGCTTGGGATTCTCCAGTTTTCCTGAATTAGATGATCAAAGTTCACAGTAGGGATAAATCCTGGGACTCAGAATGAGCATGAGAGGTGCCCTGCACTGGAGAACATTTTTTCTGCTGGTGGTTCTACACTCACTGAGGTGCAGCAACAACACTGTTACCTTCTGGCCAGAAATCTGGAAGCCCAAAGGACACATCTGGATTGGAATTGGGTAAAGAGAATGGATTTCCAGGTCCTGGTAATTTAAAGCTCACATCATTTCAGTTCAATTGCTCAGTTGTGTCCAACTCTTTGCAATCCCATGGACTGCAGCACACCAGGCTTCCCTGTCCATTACCTACTCCTGGAGCCTACTTAAACTCATGTCCATCGAGGTGGTGATGCCATCCAACCATCTCATCTTCTGTTGTCCCCATCTCCTCCTGCCTTCAATCTTTCCCAGCATCAGGGTCTTTTCCAATGAGTCAGTTCTTCATATCATGTGGCCAAAGTATTGGAGTTTCAGCTTCAGCATCAGTCCTTCCAATGAATATTCAGGACTGATTTCCTTTAGGATTGACTGGTTGGGTCTCCTTGCAGTCCAAGGGACTCTCAAGAGTCTTCTCCAATACCGCAGTTCAAAAGCATCAATTCTTTGGTGCTCAGCTTTCTTTATGGTCCAACTCTCACACCCATACATGACTACTAGAAAAACCATAGCCTTGACTAGACAGACCTTTGTTGTCAAAGTAATGTCTCTGCTTTTTAATATGCTATCTAGGTTGGTCATATCTTTTCTTCCAAGGAGCAAGTGTCTTTTAATTTCATGGCTGTAATCACCATCTGCAGTGATTTTGGAGCCCCCCAAAATAAAGTGTGACACTCTTTCCATTGTTTCCCCATCTATTTCCCATGAAGTGATGGGACCAGATGCCATGATCTTCGTTTTCTGAATGTTGAGCTTTAAGCCAACTTTTTCACTCTCCTCTTTCACTTTCATCAAGAGGCTCTTTAGTTCCTCTTCACTTTCTGCCATAAGGGTGGTGTCATCTGCGTGTCTGAGGTTATTGATATTTCTTCCTGCAATTTTGATTCCAGCTTGTGCTTCATCCAGTCTGGCATTTTGCATGATGTACTCTGCATATAAGTTAAATAATCAGGGAGACAATATACAGCCTTGATGTACTCCTTTCCCAGTTTGGAACCAGGCCATTGTTTCATGTCCAGTTCTAACTGTTGCTTCTTGACTTACATACAGATTTCTCAGGAGGCAGGTAAGGTGGTCTGGTATTTCCAAGTCTTTGAGAACTTTCCACAGTTTGTTGAGATCCACAAAATCAAAGGCTTTAGCATAGTCAATGGAATAGAAGTAGATGTTTTTCTGGGCTTCTCTTGCATTTTCATCCAGTGGATGTTGGCAATTTGTTCTGGTTTTTCTGCCTTTTCTAAATCCAGCTTGAACATCTGGAAGTTCTCAGTTCAAGTACTGTTGAAGTCTAGCTTGCCCAACTAGAATTCCATTTGTCCTTTCTTTACGTTGCTTTAAGGCTTCCCTGGTGGCTCAGAGGTTAAAGCGTCTGCCTGCAATGTGGGAGACCTGGGTTTGATCTGGAGAAGGAAAAGGCAACCCACTTCAGTATTCTTGCCTGGAGAATCCTATGGACAGAGGAGCCTGGTGGGCTGCAGTCCACGGGGTCACAAAGAGTCGGACACGACTGAGTGACTTCATTTTTTCATTCATCATGTTGCTGAGACCAAGTTCATGCTACTTACTGCATGACAGTCCAACAAATCAAGAGATGAGTCATTTGGGGGAAGAATGGTGACTTTGTTCGGAAAGCCAGCAGACCTAGAAGATGGTGGACTAGAGTCCTGAAGAACTGTGTTGCTTAGGTTTGGATGTTATTTTATTTTATAGAACAAAGTAGGAGAGGTGTCAGGAGGTAAGAGAAGGCAATGACAACCCACTCCAGTACTCTTGCCTGGAAAATCCCATGGATGGAGGAGCCTGGTGGGCTGCAGTCCATGGGGTGGTGAAGAGTCGGACACAACTGAGCGACTTCACTTTCACTTTTCACTTTCATGCATTGGAGAAGGAAATGGCAACCCACTCCAGTGTTCTTGCCTCGAGAATCCCAGGGATGGGAGAGCCTGGTGGGCTGCCATCTATGGGGTCACACAGAGTCGGACATGACTGAAGTGACGCAGCAGCAGCAGCAGCAGCAGCAGCAGGAGGAGGTAAAATTTTAAAAGGTGATAATTTTTTTCAAGTATTTTCTGATTTTGGTCATAATCCAAAGGGGACTGTTAATTTCTTCTTTCCTGCAGCCATTTATAAATGGGCCTGGTCAGGATGTTTCCAGTGAGCTCAAACAGAGGTATTTTACCCCAACATTCAGACATGGGAGCCAGGGTTCCCGGAGATGGGCTGTCATGTATACTTCGCATGTGTGCATGCTCTGGTGTGTCCGGTTCTTTGCAGCCCCATGGACTACAGCCCACCAGGCTCCTTTGTCCATGGAATTTTCTAGGCAAGAATACTGGAGTGGGTTGCCACTTCCTTTTCCAGGGGATCTTCCCCACTCAAGGATAGAACCCAAGTCTCCTGCATGTCCTGCTTTGGCACATGGATTCTTTACCTTCGAGCCACCTGGGAAGCCCTATGTATACTTCAGGTTATAGGTAACATCCCGTTAGTGATTAACTTATAGCAAAAGCACTAGAATAGAAAGGTTAAAGTGAAAGAAGCAGATCCAGTATGGAGTCACATTTGTTCTTCCCTAGTGCACTTAGTGAAAGAAAGTGAAGTCGCTCAGTTGTGTCCAACTCTTTGCAACCCCATGGACTGTAACCTACCAGGCTCCCCTGTCCATGGGATTTTCCAGGCAAGGGTACTGGAGTGGGTTGCCATTTCCTTCTCCAGGAGATCTTCCCAACCCAGGGATCAAACCCAGGTCTCCTGCATTGCAGGCAGATGCTTTACCATCTGAGGCACCAGGGAAGCCATAGCACACTTAGTAGAAAATAAAAAAGTATAGAAGAAAAAGTAGGGTCTAAATTTAAAAGCGAAACTATGACCTGCAAGGTGAGTAGTGGTAAGGATGCCTTACCACCCTCAGGAGCTCCTGCCTCCACTCCTGCGCCTGTTTTCGAGGAGTTGCTTTGTTGGCAGCCAGAACCTTTAGTCTGCACTTGCTCTTCCCAGTGGAAGGGTGTGCCTTTCACTTAGGGATGCTGTGCTCTTCTCCAGCTGGAAGCCTGTCCACACTCAGCTTACTTTGCAAATGTTTTCTAAATGTGAAGCCATAACTTTGACACAACACAGTTCACCCAAAGGAACACAGCCAAGGGCCACGATGGAGAAGTATCTAGAAACTACCCTACATGAAGAACCGTTGAAGAATGTGTAATAGTTAGGCTGAAATAGAAAATGACCATTCCCAGCAATTTTTTTACAAAGTTGCAGTGAACAGGATGGTGCAAACATTTCCTGTAGGATCACCTGTAGGATTCTAGTAATTAATGGTAAGTTAGAATAGATATAATTCATTTTGTATTTCCAGTTTTATTGAGATATAATTGACACACAGCACTATATAAATTTCAGGAGTACTGCATAATGATTTTGACTTAAGTTTGTCATGAAACAATTATCACAATAAGTTTAGTGAACATCCATCATTTTCTATAGGTACAAAATTAAAGAAATAGGAAAAAATGTTTTTCATATGACAGAACGTTTAGAATTTACTCTCAACAGTTTTTACATATAACATATAGCAATATTAACTATATTTATCATCTTTCTGGGGCCTGTTATACAATTTTTGGACTTCCGTTGGCTCCGTGGGTAAAGAATCCGCCTGCAGTGCAGGAGATGCCGGAGACAGGGGTTCTATCCCCAGGTTGGGAAGCTCCCCCAGGGCTTGGCAACCCACTCCAGTATTCTTTCCTGGAGAATCCCATGGACAGAGAGTCCTGGCAGACTACAGTCCACGGGGTCACAAAAAGTCAGAAATGACCAAAGGGACAGCACACAAGCGCACACGTTACACCAACAGTACTAATTTATCTTATAACTGTTACTTTGTATCTTTTGACTGTCTTCATCTAATTCCCTCTCCTCCCAACACCCCACCTCTTGGTAACCACAAATCTATTCTCTTTTTCTATGAATTTGTTTTCTTGTTTGTTTGACTTTGAAGTATAATTTACCTACAACACTACATTAGTTCCTGTTACATAACATGGTGTGGAATAGACATAAAGCTCTTTCAAACTCTAAAGTTTCATTCTTTCTATTCCTAAATTCTAAATCTATCTTTTCTAGAATTTTAATAAGAAACAAGAAAATCCTGATTGCACAAACAGCACATAGGAAAGAGATAAAGCTAAATTATTGTCCCTATCAAACTCCCAGGAGTGGAGATGTCATATTAAGACAGAGTGAGGAAATTTTTAACAAAGGGACTATTTGCAAAGGTTTGGGAAGGGTTAAGCAGAATCTACGGAAGGTAGTAGAGTAACTTGGGGCTACATGACCAACCTAGACCTGAAGGAACCCTAAGGTCAGCTCTAATCATAAGAAACCACCACCACCCACCACCCACCTGGTGAGAGGGAGGTGGTCTTCAGTAGTGAGATACGGCCAACCCACCCTGATCACATGGGCAGTCAGGAGGGGAGGGGTGAGGCTAATTAACACCCCAACGTTGTTCTCCTGTGCTCTACTCTTGCCCTGATGCCTCCCATTGGATAAATCTAACTCTGAAGCAAAGGAGCTTATCAATGTGATCAGTAGGGTCCACTTACAACACCAAAGATCAGGTGGAGAAGGGTGGAAAGTGAGTGTGAAGAGGCAAGTTGGAAATGTACTGCATAGCAGTAGTATGGAAGAACAGACACTTTGTCAGCCACTGATGTTTACTTATAAGTGGGAAACAGCATGGATACGTTTGAAACCTCCAAATGTGATTCTAAAGGTAAACCTTGGAAGTGGAGGAAGCACAGTGTCAAATATGAAGAACACAACAGATGAAAGAGAACACTGCAGAAATTCTCATCAAATTTTAGGATTTGGAGGATTTAAAAAAATCTTTTATGTTTTGTTGATAAATAAGAGCTGTGGAGAATCTCTTCTTAAAATGCACAAAATTTGAGCCCCACTCCAGGTTTTCTGAATAAGAATCTCTAAGGAAGCTATCTTAGAATCTGTATTTTTCAAGAGTCCCCAATAATTCTTTGTTAAAACACTTTATTTTAGTTGGTATTTTTCACCATGGAGGATCTTAATCCCCGATCAGTGATCAAACCCATGCCTCCTGCAGCAGGAGGGCAGTCTTAAGCACTGGACCACCAGGGAAGTCCCTCCCCAGTGGTTCTTATATTTGTACCAGTTTGCACCCTGATGTGGCCCCAGACTACATTTTAAACATTAGGAATTAGCTAATGCTGAACATGTTGCCACCCAGTGACTGATTTAAGTGGTTCTCTGTGTTAGTCACTCAGTCGTGTCTGACGCTTTGCGACCCCATGACTGTATGTAGTCTGCCAGGCTGCAGAGTCCATGGAATTCTCCAAGAATACTGGAGTGGGGAGCCATTCCCTTCTTCAGAGGATCTTCCCGATCCAGGGAATTAAACCTGTGTCTCCCACATTGCAGGCAGATTCTTTACTGTCTGAGCCACCAGCCGCTGCTGCTGCTGCTAAGTCGCTTCAGCAGTGTCCGACTCTGTGTGACCTCACAGACGGCAGCCCAGCAGGCTCCCCCGTCCCTGGGATTCTCCAGGCAAGAACACTGGAGCGGGTTGCCATTTCCTTCTGGGAAGCCCTTATTTGCCTCTAGTAACATACGTAATGTGAGAGAATAGGGCCTAATAGTGTGAGTTCTGACTCAGACTCTTGTGTTGACTAATAGAATAGACAATGCCTCCCTCCTCCACACCTAACCCAGTTAAGTGCTTCTCCAGCTGCAGAGAATGTCAGAGAGTTCAGAATCTAAGTGCTGGACAAATTCCAAGAAGCCAGAGCCAAACCGGCACCATTATTCCTAGGGCTGACCTCTTGCCGGGGCCTTGCGAGGCCACTCTCCGTCCTTAGCCTCTGTCACTCCCTGTCCTTGTCTGCCTCCTCTGACAGGAGTAGGTGGACCAGGGACATAAAGAGCTTTTTCTGGACAGGTGGCGGCAGTGAACCTCACTTATCCTCCATCTCTTTCGTGTTTGTCGGTATCCTTGGGAAGAAGTTGGGGGTGATGGGGCTGGTGAGGTAGGCACCAATCCCTATTCCAGAGTTCCGAGCATCACAGTTAGAGCAGAAAATAGCATATAAGGAGCAAAAATGCTCCTCTGGTATGCATGCCTGAGGCAAACAGACACAGTTGCTATCAGACAATTGCTATGGTGCTGTTGACCTTGACTCTGAAAAAAAATCAAGCAGCACTGTAAACTGAGGAAAGGAGAGCGTTTTCTCAACAACTAGAGATGTGAAGGGAAAAGATACACAGACAAGAATAATCAGTAAGCCCAATATTCAGTGCAAGAGGGAAAATGATCACACAAGACTGAACAACATCAAAACCAATATTATGAGAACTAAGCAAATATGACACTGAATTATTTAAAAGAGAGAAGCAGAGGAGGGCTTATGTTTTATAGATGGCTAGAAGGGAAGGGTTACACAGGCCACAGAAACAGCATGTTTGTGTAAACTCGCTTGTGCTTTTTGCAACTGGAAATGAGCTGCTTGATTTCTAACATCACCATGGCGGAGTCAGACTGCTGAAAACTGAAATTTACAAGTGTGAATCATGGGGAAGATTCTCCACATCGGTCACACCATCTCCTTGGGGCAAAACAGCCAGGAGGCCTGGGCTCTGCCTGGCGGTGCTGCGCAGAGCCTGCTAAGTGATCAGGAATTCACTTGTCTTCTTTGGGCTCAGTGTGTGAGAATTAAAGCAAGGATATTGCATTAAATAATTGACAAGTATAAAATGCTAAAAACCAAGTAATAAATCTAGGCATATTTCAAACATGAACAAACCGTTTCTCTTTATGGCCAGAAGTCCTAAGTCACTGAGCCTCTTTCCAGCTTTTTGCATTGAATGGTTAACAACTTTCACGTTCCTCCAGGGCCCCCTAAACTAAATCGCATGCAGTGCTGCCACCTGCTGTCATGAATGAGCACTTCATGAGCACTGTGAAGACCTTATTTAACAAGAGTCTGAATCCATGGGGCTGATTCTGAATTTGTCCCTTTCTATTGACCAGTTTGAACTGTTAGGCTTCTTGGCTATTCATATTTGAAGTGCGGTGAAATGAAGTTGTGTCCGACTTTTTGCGACCCCATGGACTGTAGCTTACCAGGCTCCTCCGTCCATGGGATTTTCCAGGCAAGAGTACTGGAGTGGGGTGCCATTTTCTTCTCCGAGAGATCTTCCCCACCCCGGGGTTGAACCTGGGTCTCCCGCATTGTAGGCAGACACTTTACCGTCTGAGCCACCAGGGAAGTCTTATTCATATTTATCATGTACGTATTTGTCTACCCACAACATAAACATTAAAAGAGTATACAAGCGAACATAAACATTGAGAGTATACAAAATAAGCAAAGTCGCTCAGTTGTTTCCGACTCTTTGCAACCCCGTGGACTGTAGCCTACCAGGCTCCTCTGTCCATGGGATTTTCCAGGCAATAGTACTGAAGTGGATTGCCATTTCCTTCTCTAGTGGATCTTCCCGACTCAGGGATCGAACCCGGGTCTCTCTCAGTGTAGGCAGACACTTTACCGTCTGAGCCACCAGGGGGAACTAAAGACCATACTGCTGCCAAGTCTCTTCAGTAGTGTCCGACTCTGTGCGACCCCAGAGACGGCAGCCCACCAGGCTCCCCCATCCCTGGGATTCTCCAGACAAGAACACTGGAGTGGGTTGCCATTTCTCAAGTGAACATAAATTCAACATATGTCTTGTTTCCACGCACTGCTCTATGTCCATATCCAATGTGACTCTTGTCTTTAAGGAAAGGGGAATTTATGACTGAGTAATATTCCATTTATATATGTACCACATCTTCCTTACCCACTTTTCTGTTGATGGATATTTAGGTTGCTTTCATGTTTTGGCTATTGTCCTGCAACAAACATTGGGCTGCATGTATCTTTTTGAATTATAGATTTCCCTGGATATATGCCCAGGAGTGGCATTATAGGAATCATCTGTTAACTCTATTTTTACTTTTTAAAGGAACCTCCATACTGTTCTCCATAGTGGCTGCACCAATTTACATTTCCACCGACAGTGTAGGAGGTTTCCTTTTTCTTCACTGCCCCTCAGTATTTATTAATATTATTTGTAGACTTTCTCATGATGGCCATTCTGACCAGTGTGAGGTGATACTTCATTGTAGTTTTTTTTTGCCTGGAAAATTCCATGGATGGAGGAGTCTGGTGGGCTACAGTCCATGGGATTGCAAAGAGCTGGGCACGGCTGAGCGACTTCACAAAAATTAGTGATTTAGGCATCTTTTCCTGTGCCTGTTGGCCATCTGTATGTCTTCTTTGGAGAAGTGGCTATTAGATTTTCTCATTTTTTGAATATTCCTCAGCCATAAAAAAGAATGAAGTAATGCAATTTGCAGCAACATGGGGACCTACAGATTATCACGCTAAGCGGAGTAAGCCAGACGAAGACAAATATCATATGATCTTGCTTATATGTGGACTCTAAAAAAAGATATAAATGAACTTATTTACAAAACAGAAAGATACTTGCAGACATAGAAAACAAATTTATGGTTATCAAAGGAGAAAGGGGAAGGGGAGGGATAAATTAGGTGGTTGAGATTAACAGATACTACTACTATATATAAAATAGATAATCAACAAGGACCTGTATAGCACATAAATATATATATATATTCTTTTGAATCTTTACCCATATGAGTTATTATAAAACATTGACTATATATTAACATTTCATTATGTATTCTATTTATATTATATGCATTATATATTAATATGCATCAAAATTTTTACCTGGTATTAGAAAATATTGACTATTATCATATATTAGTATATCAATTAACATTATATATTACTACATATCAATTTTTACTTTTATCAGTTATTACAAAATGTTGACTATATAATAATTAATTAACATATATTAAGATATTATATTGGGCTTCCCAGGTGGCACTAATGGTAAAGAACCCACCTCCCAATGCAGGAGACATAAGAGATATGGGTTCAGTCCCTGGATCAGGAATATCCCCTGGAGGAGGACATAGCAATCCACTCCAGTATTCTTGCCTGGAGAATCCCATGCACAGAGGAGCCTGGAAGGCTACAGTCCATAGAGTCTCACAGAGTCAGACATGACTAAAGTGGCTTAGTACCCACACACAATATATTATACTAATCCTATTATATTAATATATAATATATACACATATACATATTATATTAATATATTCAATAATTAATATATTACTATATATTCAATATTTTGTAATAACTTTTAAGGGTAAAAAATTAAAAAAGAATATATGTATATAGGAATCAATGTGCTATACATTTGAAACTAATGTCATCCTGTAAATCAACTGTACTTTGATAAATAAGTAAATAAATAACAATAGAAAGGGAAAAAAAGAGAAAGAGAATTTGGACACAGACACAGACATGCAGAGGGAAGATGGCCATATGACAACAAGGGCAGAGATCGGAGTTGTGCTGTGACAGCCGAGAAACACCTGTACTATCAGAAGCTGGGTGAAGCAGGGAAAGATGCTTCCTTAGAGACTTGAGGCTGATACAGAAGTGAAGGTGTAATA
Organism: Capra hircus; assembly: GCF_001704415.2. Taxonomy (NCBI): domain Eukaryota; kingdom Metazoa; phylum Chordata; class Mammalia; order Artiodactyla; family Bovidae; genus Capra; species Capra hircus. The sequence goes on along the minus strand of NC_030812.1, from coordinate 93,510,853 downwards.
GGTTTGGCTGATAAAGCACCTGTCAGGCATCTCAGAAATAGCCGGGTGGCTTGGGGGAATGGGCAGCAGACTCAGCTTCCTTCAGTGATGGTGAGGTCCAAACCAGAGAATCTGGTTTTGTGATTGTTTTTTGGTCATGCTGCCTGGCTCGCAGGATCTTAATTCCCTGACCAAGGACTGAGCCTTCTCCCTCAGCAGTGAAAGTGCTGAGTCCTAACCACTGGACCACCAGGGAATTCCCTATGATTATTATTGTGAAACCACCTTTACACTCAAGCTGTTACAACTTGTGTGTGTGCGTTGCTCAGTTGAGTCTCTTTGTGACCCCATGGACTGTAGACAGCCAGGCCTCTCTGTCCATGGGATTCTCCAGGCAAGAATACGGGAGTGAGTTGCCATTTCCTTCTCCAGGGGATCTTTCCAATCCAGGGACTGAACGTGCGTCTTCAGGATCGGCAGGTGGATTCTTTACCATGGAACCACCTGGAAAGCACAACAACGCAATTCACAAGCAGTTGGAGAGCATTTATTTATCATAAATACTTGAAAGTTAGGAGAAGTAAGCCTGGTCTGTGGATGGTGTTGATGGCTACAGTGAATTTTCCTCAAAATATTTCTTAGTTCTTTATGGCATGTAGTTCCTACCGGCAAGACTAAGAGAGCTATAAAGCAAAAGAAAGGCAGTCTTCATAGAACTGGACTTAGACTGCCATCTTGTGGATGTTTAGATTTGCAGTCTAGTGCTGACAAAAACAAATGTACACATTCATTCTTAAGGTATATGAAAACTGTCGGAAGAGAGTTGATTATTCACTGAAGGCCCTCATGTTGCAGAAGAAAAGCTTGAGGCCCAGAGGATGAAATGACCTCGTGACATTTTCTTTTGGTCAATCTGATGGGCAACTTTGATATATCAACTATGCACTCCCAGCTCAGTAATGAAGACTGAGTAAGTCCCAGGTTGGACAGATATGAGATTTGGGGTGAGATTAAAGAACTGGACATGGAACAACAGACTGGTTCCAAATAGGAAAAGGAGTATGTCAAAGCTGTATATGGTCACCCTGCTTAGTTAACTTACACACAGAGCACATCATGAGAAACGCTGGGCTGGATGAAGCACAGGCTGAAAACAAGATTGCTGAGAGAAATGTCAATAACCTCAGATATGCAGATGACAGCACCGTTATGGCCAAAACTGAAGAGGAGCTAAAGAGCCTCTTGATGAAAGCGAAAGAGGAGAGTGAAAAAGTTGGCTTAAAGTTCAACATTCAGAAGACTAAGATCATGGCATCCGGTCCCATCACTTCATGGCAAATAGATGGGGAAACAGTGGCTGACTTTATTTTTTGGGGCTCCAAAATCACTGCAGATGGTGATTGCAGCCATGGAATTAAAAGACACTTGCTTCTTGGAAGGAAAGTTATGACCAACCTAGACAGCATATTAAAAAGCAGAGACATTACTTTGCCAACAAAGGTCCGTCTTAGTCAAAGCTATGGTTTTCCAGTAGTTATGTATGGATGTGAGAATTGGACTATAAAGAAAGCTGAGTTCTGAAGAATTGATGTTTTTGAACTGTGGTGTTGGAGAAGACTCTTGAGAGTCCCTTGGACTGCAAGGAGATCCAACCAGTCCATCCTAAAGGAGATCGGTCCTGGGTGTTCATTGGAAGGTTCAGTTGGGTGTTCAATTGGAGTTGAAGCTGAAACTCCAATACTTTGGCCACCTGATGAGAAGAGCTGACTCATTTGAAAAGACCCTGATGCTGGGAAAGATTGAGGGCAGGAGGAGAAGGGGACAACAGAGGATGAAATGATTGGATGGCATCAGCAACTCTATAGACATTGTTTGGATAGGCTCTGGGAGTTGGTGATGGACAGGGAGGTCTGGCGTGCTGCAATTCATGGGGTTGCAGAGTCGGACACGACTGAGCGACTGAACAGAACTAAAAGATAGGATGAGGTTCAAGAATGGGAATGAGGCTGAGGGATAATTCTTAATACATTATTTTATCACAAATTTAGTGTTATAAAACAGTATAAAAACATGTTTTGTAAAGCTAAAGAGCTTATTCCAGCAGCAAAGTACTCATTGTATGCTTTCACTTCACCTCTTAGAGGCGACTCTTTCTATGCTTATGCTTCTATTTTTTATCTTCTTGTAGTTACTACAACTTTAAGTAATAGGCTTATATCTTTATTTAATTACCACTTATAGACTCCTTGCTATAAAAGGTGAAATATTATCTTATGCCATTGACTACTTGCCCCATATATTCTTATTCCCTTAATTCAGTCCCTACCAGAGCCTCTGTCTTACTGGACCACTCTGGACTCTTTATCTTCCAACCTCATAGCATTACTGTGTCATCTCAGACACCCTCATTGTTTAGATCACACTTATGTTTTCCTTTATAGAAATGTTTATGATTATCTTTTATCCTTGGTGATCTAAAAGTGACAAAGATTTTTCACACATCCCTCTCAGCTATCAAGGAATCCTTCTCTGTTGAAAAGTTCTGTCTTTCCAAATTTGAGGATTCTTTCTATTAAAACTGTCTTTGATAATATCCTCTCCACCATTTTCTCTGTCCCCTTTTCTCTGGAATTCTAAATCAAAAGATGTGTTCTCTTTTTTCTCTTGTATTATATTTCTTTCTCTTTATCATTTTGCTTCCATTTTTTGACATTTCTCTTTTTTACTTTTCTACTATTTACTGGGTTTGTTGGCAATTCTATTTTTAACCTCTTTACTGTCCTTTGCTTGCTCCTTTTTCTTTGCATTGATTCATGAATAAAAAGTCTTTTTGAATATCTTGAATTCTCATTTTTTCCTTGTGATTTCATTTTTGCTTTTCTCTTCTTTTCTTTTCCGTTTGATGCTCTCGTGTCTGGCTCTCTTTGATTATCTTCATATTGAAGAATGAGAGATGGCATCTGGTACGGGCATCTCCTCTGCTAAATTGATTTCCAATTGCTTTCCTGATATGCTGCTCCATGGAGTGGAAATTCTGAGATGGAGTTGTTTACACAGATGGGAACTTGTGGAATGGCAGGCTCAGCTGTAAAATGGAATGATGTGGGGATGGCTGTCAGGTGGGGTTCCTTCAAAGGTGAGAGTGAGAAAACTTTACTGTGGGCGCCAGCTAGAAGCCTCAGCTCCCCAGATGAAGGAGGTGTAGAGAGGAGAAATGAACTGTCATACCTATTCTTTGTTTATATCGTCAATAAATCCATCTTTTTCTAGGACTCAGACCAATCTTTCCTCCTGAGTCCAGAGCCCCACTGAGATTCTAGTCGGCAGATCATGGCACCCCCATCCCCATAATGGCCCCCTTATGGAACATTCCAGGCTTTGACTTCCTTTAGTGTGGTCCATCAATATACTCCCATCTGTGTTCTGTCTTCCAGGAGCTTATTGAAACCTCTCGTCTATTGGTTATTTTCATCCCTTATCCCTGCTGTTTTCTGGATTGTGTGTGTGTTTTGGAACTATTTCAGTGTGTTTTGGGAGGTACAGCATATAAATACAGTTACCCAGTCCAGCAACTCGAACAATTTGTTAGAATCCTTTTGATGTTACATTGTTGTATTTTATTAGTGCTAGTGTTGCTTTCTGATTCTCAATAAAATATTCTGCCTCTCATTTGTCTTTTTAGAATGCTGGTTTCATGATACGGAAGCTGTTTCATATCTACTTTTTAGAGTAGGAATTCACAAAGGAACTTGGAGGCAGCTTCTGTCTCTTCCAGACCGAGAACCTTCATGTACTCTGGAACAAGATGTGCCCTTTGGCCCATAGAAAACATAACATATTATTCCTGCCTTCTGGGAGTTTAGATATAGCAGGGACACAACTATTCAAGCAAAAGAGAAATCAATAAAAGACATTACATCAGGAAATACTAAATTGTATAAAACAGGCTGATTGCCCTTTGAGCTTTTTTAGCAGGATGAGAACCATGAGGCCTGGAGATTGCATGGATGACTCCTTACGGGAGCTAGAATCTGAGCTGGCTGAAGAGGGGACCGCAATCAGACAGAAGATGGGTGGGTGAGAATGATCAAGGTACATTCAGAGGTCCATTGAGGCCCATGAGGACTAGATGGAGGCCAGCCTTTTATTGTCTGATGAATGAGACGAAACCTAGTCAAATGTGTGGAATCATGTCCTCAGTTAGTAAACATTAATTGAACATCTTCTATGTGCAAAGTACTATGTCAGCCACTGGATGACTAAAACAGGAAAAAGGATGTGAGAAAGCAATCTTTGTCCCTCATTGAAAGTGAAGGTGAAAGTGTTAGTCTTTCAGTCATGTCCGACTCTTTGCAACCCCATGGTATGTAGCCTGCCAGGCTCCTCTGTCCATGGGATTCTCCGGACAAGAATACTGGAGTAGGTTGCCATTCCTTTCTTCGGGGGATCTTCCTGACACAGGGATCAAACCCAGGTCTCCTTCATTGCCCGCTCACTCTTTACCATCTGAGCCACTTTCAAATGGCTCTCACCTTCAAATTGTCCCGAGTAGATTACATAAATAAACATAGCTGATGGAAACATGAAAATGTACATAAAGATAACTCCCATTTTAGGTCACTCAGTTTCCTCACTTGTAAAATCAGGTGATAGAATCTCTAAGTCTCCTTTTGAAGATTATTCAATAAGTTGTTGCCTGTTTCATTTTTAATCCAGAAGCTTTCAAGCTGCTGGAAATGAATGTCAAGGACAGACAGAGTTGCATTAATCAATATTCACTAGTTTTTCAATGATAAGTATTAATGGTAGCAATATGATTAATATTTTAACTACTGTAATTGGTTTTATAACATTGTAGTAGGGTACTTCCCTGGTGACTCAGATGGTGAAGAGTCTGCCTGCACTGTGGAGATCTGGGTTCAGTCCCTGGGTTGGGAAGATCCTCTGGAGAAGGGAATGGCTACTCACTCCAGTGTTCTTGCCTGGAGAATTCCACAGGCAGAGGAGCCTGATGAGCTACAGTCCATGCGATCACAAACAGTTGGACATGACCAAGTGACTAACACACAATAGGGTAATGAAGCGCTTCTTACAAGAGTTTTACTGTGGAAATAGGGAAGGACTACACTTTGGGGCAGGGCTAACCTTATTATTAGTCAATAAAACTGGTGCAAAGGCCACTGGGGAAATGGGAAAGGAGAGAGATTGTACCCAGAAGTTAGGAACATTTTCAACACGAAAATTAGCTTAACAAGAGGCTTGAGTGTCTCATTTCAGAAAAATGGAGTAATAAATCTCTAAGTCTACTTTTTTTTTCATTTTTTCAGCAAGGTAGGTTCATTCTTAGTGTGTGTAGGCAGGAAATTGTCTAAAGACTGTAGAGAAAATTCAGGAAACATACCATGGCTTCTAACTTTTTTCCCACTCTTTCAAATCCTTCGATCTAAAAACATTTACATTCCCTGGTCCCACAGTGTGCTCACCAGAGACTATATTCCAGAACTGTATAACTTTAACACTCGCAATTCATTAATTAGTATTGTTTCCAGTTGCAAGTAATAGGACATTTGTTTATTTTTTAACCTTCACTTTTTTTAATCATAAAAAATTAGAGTGAACGTGTAGATTCTAGTGACAGTTCAGGTGCTCAAAGATGTCCTGGACTGGATTTTCATGTCTTTTCTTTCATGACTTCAAGATGGCTGCTTCAGCACCAGTCATCACATCCATGTTTAAGACAGGATGGAGAATATATGGAAAAGATCCAAAAATGGCCAGAGGATAAAACACTTACGCCTATCCTCACCCGTTTATGGATCAGAGCTACATTACGTGGTTACCTCTAAGCAAAGTGGACTATGAAGCTTTTCAGCTGCTATAGAAAGAGACCACTAGGATGAAGAGATTGGGAATAGCTTTTGGGCCCAGTCATTAACATCTGACCCATTTTCCCATAAATCAGCAGCATATTTTAAACAAATAAATGCCTAAGCTTATGGATTTTTCCCTACAAGGATTTGCCAAGATAGTCTGTGGATTGATATTCATCTACTTATCTGTTCAACAAATATTTATATTAAGCCTTATGCTGAGCCAAGTGCTATCATAATGATAAGTAAATGGCACAGTCTGTTCCCTCAGGGACCTTCCAGTGGAGATTGATAAATTGGAGCAAAAGGAGAACACCTAAATCAGCTTGAAGTTGGAAGGGTATGGGCAGAAATATACCATGTGCCAGGCGCTGTCTTATGTATGGAAAATACAAAGTCCAAAGAAATCTCAGTCCAGTGGAAAGGGAAAGATAAGTGGAATAAGGGATCTAATAGAGGTCTTGTTGCCCGAGTTTTTCCATTATGAGGCCTGCAGGCCCAGGGAATCATTGCTTTTCTTATCCATTTAAAGACAGGAGTCTCTTAGTTGTTTCTTAACATCTGATAGAGCTCAAAGTTCAGGGCCTCAGAAACAATATTCTCTTGAAACCATGTAACTCACATTGGGGTGTAAACCCACAGTCTTTTAACTGAGGTCACATACCTGGTCTCAGGATTTAATGAAGCTCAGGTTCTTGATGTCTCATCACAGAAAGAATTCAGTAAGAGACAAAATGATAGGTAAGAAGTGGACTTATTTAGAGAGAAACACACTCCACAGACAGAGTGTAGCCCCAGGGTATGGGGTTATCAGTTTTTATAAGAGTGGGTAATTTCATACCCGTGGGAAGAGATGGGTAAGATGGTTGGATGGCATCACCGACTCAATGGACATGAGTTTGAGTCTGAGTAAACTGGAGGAGTTGGTGATGGTCAGGGAGTCCTGGTGTGCTGCTGTCCATGGGGTCGCAAAGAGTCAACACAACTGAGCGAATGAACTGAACTGAACTGAATTTCGTAGGCTAATGAGTAGGAGGGTATTCCAGCTATTTGGGGGGAGGGGTGGAGATTTCCTGGAATTGGGTCACTGCCTACTTTTTGACCTTTATGGTCAGCTTTGGAACTGTCTGTCATGGAGCCTGTGGGGGTGTGATTTAGCTTGCTGATGTGTTACAATGAACATATACTGAGGCTCAAGGTCTAATGGAAGACCATTCATCTGTCAACTTGGACCTATTTGTTCTAATCAGTTTTCGTCATGCATGTCCTATGCTTATTTCATTCTCTTAAAGGTTGTGCCCTGCCCTCTTTCCTCCTGTTTCATTTTCTGCTCTCTACAGGGTCTCCTTAGTTAGGTTTTCTGGTATACACACACACACACACCCTCTTCCTTTATTCTCAAGATTTATGCAACTGAAGACCCTATATCTTCTTTCTTCACTCCATCTTTTCTTTCACTTCTATATCTTCTTTTCTCTCAACAGTCACCTTAAACTCATGAAGAAGTTTCATAACTCCTTTGCTTCAAGTGTTCACCTAGATCTGACATTCAATCAATATGACCATGTGGGTTGTTCAGATATTGATATTTTCACAACATAGGCAAGTAACTACCACCCTGAGCCCCCTAAGTTTTTCCTGCACCCCCACACCCTAGCCTCTTCTCCTCACAATCAGAAACCAAGAGGTTAATACCTAACATTGCCTAAAACCTTTAAGTACTGTTAATATCTCTTCTGAGCTGTTCAGTAGAATACAGAGTCTGAAAAGCTCAAATACCTCCAGGGCCAGTAGGTGACGGAACTGGGTAAAGCTGACTGAGCAGAACCAGAGATTGTGCTACATTTTAGATGACATCTACAAGCAGTAGCCACTAGGAATTTGGAGTAAGCTACAAATAGAGGATTTGTCACTGAAGCTTTAAAAGAAGCATCAGTCCCGGAAACATCTTCTCTAGGTTTTAATTTCTCCTACAAAATCTGAACCTGCAACTCATCAGAAAAACTCTTTGAGATGGATTATTTCATACACCCATGGAATATGTCTGGGACACCAGAACATCCTCAAAGAAAGTATCCTGCAGCCCACCCAGCTCAATGAGCTGGCCTTGAGCTGACGTGTCTGTATTAAGGCTCTTCCCAGAAAGCAACAAATCTTAGGTGTTCTTTTATCAGGTACATGTTGTCAATTGAGCTGCTTATCCCAAGCCACTGACAGGTGAAACAATAGCTTATGGCAGAGAGAAAGTTAATGTAAACTGTCAATTCAGGTAAACTAGACCAATTAGTTATTTTTGCAAAATTTTCATTCATCACATTAGGGAAAGGATGTGGATTGAATACACCATTTTTTCCCGTGGACCTAACATTACTGGCCATTAGAAGCTATTGATCACTCAAAATTTCTCTTCTATTTAATTTTAGTGTCCTATTGGTCTTTGGAACTTCAGATTTCACATTTCCTCCATAATCAGATTTCCATTGGAAGATGAGGGCTTCCTATACTGTTTTTCTAAAATTATGTAATTTGGGGGTATTTTGCTTAGTAAACATTGATAGAACATTTATTATATGTTTGATGCATGCATGCTAAGCCACTTCAGTCATGTCTGACTCTGTGTGACCCTATGGACTGTAGCCCCTCAGGCTCCTCTGTCCATGGGGATTCTCCAGGCAAGAATACTGGAGTGGGTTTCCATGTCCTCCTCCAGGGGATCTTCCTGACCCAGGGATCGAATCCGAGCTTCTTACGTTTCCTGCATTGGCAGGCAGGTTATTTACCACTAGTGCCACCTGGGAAGCTCATATATTTAGTACTGGTGTGCAGGGTTTACTGCAGTATTAACCTAAAATAAGTAAAAATAGATTGGTTTATAAATAAGAGAAACTGAGGCTTCCCAGTTATGTTATGTGCCCTACATAGAAATCTTCAAGTTGCAAACTTTTGGAGATGTGAAGGTGCCTTCATCTATCCAGTCACGTAAGTTATTAGGAGTTCACGTGTCTGGTGTCCACTGTCATGTGCGTTCATCCTCTAAAGTGGTTGTGCGTTTGTGTGCTTTACTGTTCAGGGCATAGAATACAGAAGTACAGTATCTTTATTTCAAGCCCAGGATATCCAGAAGCAAGCATAAAAGCAGCAGTGATGTAGCTGGTTGTTGCTGTTTAGTCACAAAGCTGTCGAACTCTTTTGTGATCCTGTGGACTGTAGCCTGCCAGGCTCTTCTGTCCATGGGATTTCCCAGGCAAAACTACTGCAGCAGGTTGCCATTTCCTTCTTCAGGAGATCTTTCCTAGTGATTGAACCCCTGTCTCCTGTGTCTCCTGCATTGGTGCATTATTTACCACTATGCCACCTGGGAAGCCCAAGGTAGCTGGTACTACTGTACTTTTCAAGGTACTGGACTGTAAGATTAAAAATATTTTCTTTATTTTTTTGTGTTTGTTTGTGTATTATTTGTGTGAAGAGTATTATAAACCTATACCAGTACAGTGCTATATAGCCAATTGTGTTAGTTGGGTACCTAGGCTAACTTTGTAGGACTTACAAACAAATTAGACTTATGAATGCACTCTCAGAATGGACGCTTGTTCATATGTAAGGAACTTTCTGTAACTGCTAGATGAGAGGACAGTGAAGCCATGCCTCCAATCTAAGTCTATTCAAAGCCATAAACTTGTCCCCCAAACGCAAAAATCCATGTGTCTGTCACATCCACTGTGCTCTCACCTTCACCCAGAACTTGTCTGAAAGCAATGGTTCACAGAACACATTCCTGGCTCCCTGGTGCTTTTGTTCACTCCAGAGGCAACGGTACTGTGTTGATGCCTGCAGAACACTGAGCTAACTCTATGGTAAAGGACTGCTTACTTCTGTCACCCCAACTGGACAGGAAGGGCTTTTTTCACTGTTTTCTTCCAGCACTTGGCCTAATGAAGAGCATGTAGTTGGGATTTAACAAATATTCATTGACTAAATGGATGAAAGATTCCAGGCTCACCAAACATATGCTCAACTTTGCCTTCAGTGCTTGGTCTGCCTTGGGGGAGTGTCCATCTGCTTCGACTACTGCCAGATCTCCATCATTAAACATGTGGCGGTTGTCACATTGGTGACAGATATTTGTTGGTGACGAATCTGATAAACTGATGCAGAGAAATAACTTCTCTGATTACTTACAGGAGCAGTGAGAAATGCCCTCGAGTGGACATGGTAATAACTGTACATTTTACTGAGGTTATACTGGCTGTGCTTCTTTCGCTGCAAGTGGCATAAACCCAATTCAAAGTAGCTTAGCAAAAAGGATATTGATAACTTTTAACCTATAACTGGGAAGCGGAGTATTGAAGTTGCCTTTAGACCCTGGTGGGTCCCAGAGCTGAACAATTTTGTTTCTGTTTTCTATCTCTGCTGCTTCCTTTCTCTTGATTTTGAGCTTCTCACTCTGGCTTCATTCTGCAGAAAAGCTCTTTCCATTTGAGCAAAAAGGAAGGGCCAGGATAGGAACAGCGTAGGTCAATGGTTCTCAGAGTGCTCCCAGCAGAGTTAGCATTATCTGGATTCTGGCTGGAAATGCAAATTCTCAGGGCTTTTCCCAGACCTTCTGAATGAGAAACTCTGATAGTGGAGACCAGTAATCTGTGCTTTTTCAAGCCCACCCGATGACTGCAATACACACTACAATTTGAAAACCACTGGATTAAGGATGAGAGTTAGGTGAAATGAGTGGACTTCACTCAGTGACCTTTCACGTACAGAAGTGCAGGAACACGAATGTGGCCCCAAACGAGAGCTGTATGTCTGGAATTCATCTGAAGTACACAGCACTCATCTGAGGAGAGCCTAATTCATTCATCTTGTTGTTGTTGTTGTTCAGTCACTCAGTAGTGGCCAACTCTTTGCCACCCCATGGGCTGCAGGATGCCCGCCCTCCCAGTTCCTCACCATTTCCTGGAGTTTGCCCAAGTTCATGTCCACTGAGTCGGTGATGCCATCCATCATTCGCCTTAATGATATATTTATGCTTATTTGATAGAGTCTTCTAAAAGTAAAGGATTTGGAGAAAATTTAGTAATGAATTCTATTTTGTTAAGCCCGACCTTTTAAGAGTGACAGAAAAATGGGAGGACACTGGGGTCTGTGTCCCATGCAAGAAAGGCATTCAGAGTCAAAATCCCAAAGTGTCCTAACAGTTTTGAGAGCTCTGCAGCTTTCCAATGTTATTTTTTGAGAATTTTTTTTTAAATTTTTTAAAAAATTTAAGTACCTTTTTTTTTTTTAAGCTCTATAGTAATAGAATTCTTGGAATGAAACTTGTTGTTTGGGGAGACAGCACAAAAGAAGAAAGTTAGGGGAGAATTGTGATCCACTCTGTAACCAGTCTTGAGGAAATAGATATCCCAGTAAAGGGACTTCCCTGGAGGTCCAGTGCTTAAGAATTCACCTTCCAAGGCAGGATATGTGAGCTCAATCCCTGGTCAGGGAACTAAGATTCCACATGCCTCTGAACAACTAAGACCCAATATAGCCAAACAAATATTTTTAAAAAAGAAAAAGAAATCCCAGTAGATGAAAACAGAAGTCACAGCTCAGAGGAGGGGGAACACTGCCTAAATTCTTTGTATTTCCTGAAATAGAGTCTCCCTCTCCTGCCCTCCCTCCCCTCCCCACCCCGAGAGTGACAAAAGCTCCCGAGGGACCTCAGTTCCCTTAGCAGTGGTAAAAAGTCACTTTGTAAGGCTGTGTTCTGCATTACCTTTCTTTTCAGATTTAACCGTTTTTGTTCTTGTTTGGTCTTTTAATTAAAAAAGACAGAGACTTTCAGGACAGTCAAGATGGTGGCAGCAGCTTGGCAGTAGCTGAGCTGAAATAAAGGTGGCAAGAACTAAGAAAGAACTAAATAATTATAAATAATAGAACTATTCAGAATGAAACAACCCTAAGAAGTTATTCTAAATAAAAATCACTCTAAATAATAATAATACTAATATGATAACAGCAAACACTCATTCATCTTTTATTATGTGCTAGGTCCTTTGGTGTCTAACTCAATGAAACTATGAGCCATGCCATGTAGGGGCCATCCAAGATGGATGGGTCATGGTGGAGAGTTCTGACAAAATATGGTCCACTGGATAAGGGAATGGCAAATCACTTCCCTTGAGAACCCCATGAACAGTATGAAAAGGAAAAAAGGTATGACACTGAAAGATGAGCTCCCCAGGTCAGTAGGTGCCCAATATGCTAATGGAGATCAGTGGAGAAATAACTCCAGAAAGAATGAAAGGATGGAGCCAAAGCAAAAACAACACCCACTTGTGGATGTGCCTGGTGATAGAAGCAAAATCTGATGCCATAAAGAGCAATATTGCATAGGAACCTGGAATGTTAGGTCCATGAATCAAGGCAAATTGGAAGTGATCAAACAAGAGATGGCAAGAGTGAACATTTTAGGAAACAGAGAACTAAGATGGACTGGAATGGGTGGTTTTAACTCAGATTACCATTATATCTACTACTGTGGGCAAGACTCCCTTAAAGAAATTGTGCAGCCATCATAGTCAACAAAAGAGTCCAAATGGATTGGACTTAGATGCAATCTCAAAAATGACAGAATGATCTCTGTTCATTTCCAAGGCAAACCATTCAACGTCATGGTAGTCCAAGTCTATGCCCCGACCAGTAACGCTGAAGAAGCTGAAGTTGAACGGTTCTATGAAGACCTACAAGACTTTTAAAAACACCCAAAAAAGATGTACTTTTCATTATAGGAGACTTGAATACAAAAGTAGGAAGTCAAGAAAATTTGGAGTAACAGGCAAATTTGGCCTTTGAGTCCAGAATGAAGCAGGGCAAAGGCTAATAGAGATTTGCAAAGAGAATGCACTGGTCATAGCAAACACCCTCTTCCAACAATACAAGCAAAGACTCTACACATGACATCACCAGATCATCAGTACCAAAATCAGATTGATGATATTCTTTGCAGCCAAAGATGGAGAAGCTGTATACAATCAGCAAAAACAAGCCTGGAAGATGACTATGGCAGAGATCATGAAATCCTTATTGCCAAATTCAGACTGAAATTGAAGAAAGTAGGGAAAACCACTAGACCATTCAGGTAACAGTTCAGTTCATTTACTCAGTCGTGTCCGACTCTTTGTGACCCCATGAATTGGAGCACGCCAGGCCTCCCTGTCCATCACCATCTCCCGGGGTTCACTCAAACTCACGTCCATCGAGTCAGTGATGCCATCCAGACATCTCATCCTCTGTCATCCCCTTCACCTCCTGCCCCAAATCCCTACCAGCATCAGAGTCTTTTCCAGTGAGTCAACTCTTCACATGAGGTGGCCAAAGTACTGGAGTTTCAGCTTTAGCATCAGTCCTTCCAAAGAAATCCCAGGACTGATCTCCTTTAGAACAGACTGGCTGGATCTCCTTGCAGTCCAAGGGACTCTCAAGAGTCTTGTCCAACACCACAGTTCAAAAGCATCAATTCTTTGGCACTCAGCTTTCTTCACAGTCCAATTCTCACATCCATACATGACTACTGGAAAAACCATAGCCTTGACTAGATGGACCTTAGTCGGCAAAGTAATGTCTCTGCTTTTGAATATACTATCTAGGTTGGTCATAACTTTTCTTCCAAGGAGTAAGCATCTTTTAATTTCATGGCTGCAGTCACCATCTGCAGTGATTTTGGAGCCCAGAAAAATAAAGTCTGACACTGTTTCCACTGTTTCCCCATCTATTTCCCATGAAGTGATGGGACCGGATGCCATGATCTTCGTTTTCTGAATGTTGAGCTTTAAGCCAACGGTTGCACTCTCCTCATTCACTTTCATTAAGAGGCTTTTTAGCTCCTCTTCACTTTCTGCCATAAGGGTGGTGTCATCTGCATATCTGAGGTTATTGATATTTCTCCCAGCAATCTTGATTCCAGCTTGTGTTTCTTCCAGCCCAGTGTTTCTCATGATGTACTCTGCATAGAAGTTAAATAAGCAGGGTGACAATATACAGCCTTGACGTACTACTTTCCCACTTTGGAACCAGTCTGTTGTGTCATGGACAGTTCTAACTGTTGCTTCCTGACCTTCATATAGGTTTCTCAAGAGGCAGGTCAGGTGGTCTGGTATTCCCATCTCTTTCAGAATTTTCCACAGTTTATTGTGATCCACACAGTCAAATGCTTTGGCGTAGTCAGTAAAGCAGAAATAGATATTTTTCTGGAACTCTCTTGCTTTTTTGATGATCCAGCAGATGTTGGCAATTTGATCTCTTGTTCCTCCGCCTTTTCTAAAACCAGTTGAACATCTGGAACCATTCAGGTATAACCTAAATCAAATTCCTTATAATTATACAGTGGAAGTGACAAATAGATTCAAGGGATTGGGTCTGATAGACAGAGTGCCTGAAGAACTATCGATGGAGGTTCATGACATTGTACAGAAGACAGGGATCAAGACTATTCCCAAGGAAAAGAAATGCAAAAAGGCAAAAGGTTGTCTGATGAGGCCTTACAAATAGCTGAGAAAAGAGGTGAAAGGCAAAGGAGAAAAGGAACAATATAAGCATCTGAATGCAGAGTTCCAAAGAATAGCAAGAAGAGATAAGAAAGCCTTCCTTGACAATCAGTGCAAAGAAATAGAGGAAAACAAGGGCATGGGAAAGACTAGAGATCTCTTCTAGAAAATTAGAGACACCAAGGGAACATTTCTTGCAAAGATGGACACAATAAAAGACAGAAATGGTATGGACCTAACAGAGGCAGAAGATATTAAGAAGAGGTGCCAAGAATACACGGAAGAATTATACAAAAAATATCTTCATGACCCAGATAATCACAATGGTATGATCATTCAACTAGAGCCAGACATCCTGGAATGTGAAGTCAAGTGGGCCTTAGGAAGCATCACTATTTACAAAGCTAGTGAAGGTGATGGAATTTCAATTGAGCTATTTCAAACCCTAAAAGATGATGCTGTGAAAGTGCTGCACTCAATATGCCAGCAAATTTGGAAAACTCAGCAGTGGCCACAGGACTGGAAAAGGTCCGTTTTCATTCCATTCCCAAAGAAAGGCAATGCCAAAGAATGCTCAAACTACCTCACAACTGCACTCATCTCACACACTAGTAAAGTAATGCTCAAAATTCTCCTACCCGCTTCAACAGTACATGAACCATGAACTTCCAGATGTGCAAGATGGTTTTAGGAAAGGCAGAGGAACCAGAGATCAAATTGTCAACATCTGCTGGATCATCGAAAAAGCAAGAGAGTTCCACAAAAACATCTATTTCTGCTTTATTGACTATGCCAAAGCCTTTGACTATGTGGATCACCACAAACTGTGGAAAATTCTGAAAGAGATGGGAATACCAGACCACCTGACCTGCCTCCTGAGAAACCTATGTGCAGGTCAGGAAGCAACAGTTAGAACTGTCCATGACACAACAGACTGGTTCCAAAGCGGGAAAGGAGTACGTCAAGGCTGTATTTTGTCATCCTGTTTATTTAACTTATGTGTAGAGTATGTCATGAGAAACACTGGGCTGGATGAAGCATAAGCTGGAATCAAGATTGCTGGGAGAAATATCAATAACCTCAGATATGCAGATGACACCACCTTTATGCCAGAAATAGAAGAACGAAAGAGCCTCTTGATGAAAGTGAGAGAGGAGAGTGAAAAAGTTGGCTTAAAGCTCAACATTCAGAAAACTAAGATCACGGCATCCGGTCCCATCACTTCATGGCAAGTAGATGGGGAAACAGAGGAAACAGTGACAGACTTTATATTTTTCGGCTCCAAAATCACTGCAGATGGTGACTGTAGCCATGAAATTAAAAGATGTTTACTCCTTGGAAGAAAAGTTATGATCAGCCTAGACAGCATATTAAAAAGCAGAGACATTACTTTGCCAACAAAGGTCTGTCTAGTCAAGGCTATGATTTTTCCAGTAGTCATGTATGGATGTGAGAATTGGACTGTGAAGAAGGCTGAGCGCCGAAGAATTGATGCTTTTGAACTGTGGTGTTGGACAAGACTCTTGAGAGTCCCTTGGACTGCAAGGAGATCCAACCAGTCCATCCTGAAGGAAATCAGTACTGAATATTCATTGGAAGGACTGATATTGAAGCTGAAACTCCAATACTTTGGCCACCTGGTGTGAAGAGCTGACTCATTGGAAAAGACCCTGATGCTGGGAAAGACTGATGGCAGGAGGAGAAGGGGACGACAGAGGATGAGATGGTTTGATGGCATCACTGACACGATAGACATGAGTTTGAGTAAACTCTGGGAGCTGGTGATGGACAGGGAAGCCTGGCGTATTGTAGTCCATGGGGTCACAAAGAGTTGGATACGACTGAGAGACTGAATTGAACTGAACTGAGGCTCTTTAGTTGTATTGACACATTAAGTGTTCGCAACCACTGCCCGTTTTACAAATGGAAAAAACCAACATGGCTTATCCAAATCAAATAGTATTTTGATTATAAATCTGTTAAGCTTTGTCCTTAGTTCTTATGCAGTTTATCATTCCATAAGGCTACCTCTTGAGAGAAAGTGAACTTCATCAAAGTATGCAGATGTTTGCTAACATTTAATACACCTTAGTGTTGCGAAGGCCACAGCATGTAGTTTTCCTTAGGAGCCCCTCCAGACCAAAAGATGAGATCCAGTTACCATCCTATCCTCATCCTGACCCTGCCAAAACAGCTAAGACATCAGAGAGGACATTAACTTCTTACTGAGAAGCATTTCTGTCTGCTGACCTTCCGCAGGGATCAGTAGCATTACCTGTGACTTAGATTCTTCTTCACAATTCCATGAAATTCTTTGCTGTGAAGGTTAAAGGCACTATCTATCAGAATCTTTTTTTTTTTTAATAGGGAAAGCTAACTTGAACCTAACTTGTGAAAAAACACATGAACCTTTGAAGGTCAAGTAACCTGTAACCTGACTTCACAGGACAACTGACATTCACATGCTGAGTTTCACTGTTAATTCATCCTGATTCTTGAAGACTGCTCAGAATGTTCATTGCATTTTTAATTTCACTGCTGGCTTAGCTGATGGGCTCTGTTTTTCTTATCTGAGCCATATTAAGAGTCAAGCAAGATCTCACATCATTCTACAGGAATAAATTTATAAACTCTGTTTACTTCAAGTTTCTAGTTGAGGCATAAATTTAGCAGCTACAAAATTACAGATAGCATTACCAAAAAGCTATTAAGCTATTCTCTTAGAGATAATATTTATAAATGAAACATAATTACCACCTAAAGCATGCTCTTTCCAGAGCTAAAAGCAATAAAGCTAAAGTAATAAAGAATTTACAATTAGTTCTCCTGGGAGGAGGAGGCCTCCAGCAGAGTGAGAAGAAGCTGGGGTGATTCATGGGCCTGGGATGGGGAAAGTAGAAAGAAAAGAAGGGGATAAAGAGAGGAGCTTGGCTTTTCCAGACAGTGGGCATATTCCAGGCTGCACTAAGAGAGCAGACTTTGGCGCCCAGAGAGACCAAAAGGCTCTTGCCTTCTCTGGGGGAAGAATTTTTAAAGTACTTTTCCAACCTGATAGAAACTTTCTCATGGGAATACTTTGTTCACAGATGTTTTCCCCAAAGAGTTCTCTTATTTTCCCAGATAGCTGCATCTTGAAAAAAAATTAAATGAATACAACCCCAATAACCCACATAGTACGTGGCAATCGTCCTTGATGTTTAAATTCAGGTCAGTAAATAATTATTGAGCAGCTACTATATATAAGATACATTGTAGGTATTTTGAGAGTACCAAGATGGAGTAAGATATGATCCCTGTGCTCAGGATATTTAAAATTTCAAAGGGGAGGGACTTTCCTGTTGGTCCAGTGCCTGAGACACCATGCTTCCATTGCAGAGGGTACAGGTTCAATTCCTGGTTAGGGAACTAAGTTCCCACATGCCATACAGTATGGCCAAAAAACAGAAGAAAAGAAATAATGAGATAGCTATTTTTTTTTAATTTCAGTTATTTTTAAAAAAAAATTTCAAAGGGGAGAAAAGAGATGTGATTGCAATCACTAATATCAGCTATTCTGTGCGAGGCTTTGTTCTCAACGCCTTACACATGTTAACTCATTTAATCCTAAGAGGATGGCGTTATTTAACTTAATAGATGAGGAAACTGAGTTTGAGCCTTATTATAGAACTTGTCAAACGTTACACAGCAAAGCTGAAATTCGAGACAGCAATAGATGAAATATTTGCCTTTTATTCTTACACTAAATCATTATCAGAGCCTAGGCTATAATTCAGCTGGAGCCCCCTGATTCTCTGCACAAGGCTCCTTTTATTAAAGTACGAGGTCTTTTTGTTTTCTCCTTAATAATGAATGAGGCTAGAAAGGATTTCCATGCTCCATCTGAGACTCCTGCTTGCTTATTCTGAGAAAGTAATTAACTTTAACTCAAACTTTGTTTTTCTAAAGAGCCCCCACAAGTATTCACTAAGGGTTTTATGAAACCTTAAGCAAAGAACTGTTTGTACAAATACCATCTTGAAAGAGTTTTCTGGCTAGAACTAATATAAATGTACATTTACTGTTGACTTTAGGAAGGCCTTCATATGAATATCAGTTTTTGAAGTTTATTTATTTAAAAAAAAACTCTCGTTTATCTAAAAATGTATGTTTTGGTTCAGCACATTGCAATCAAAGTTTGTTAGATAATGTTTTTATTGGGAAAACTGGTTTTATTTACATAAAATATCTAAGGCACAACTTAAAAGAAATACAGTGATTTTAAAAATATCCTCTAAGCGATTTTTATGCTTAGCGAAATGTCAGACAAAAACAAATATTTTATGTTATCACTTAATGAGTATAACAACACAGAAATGGACTTAAAGAAATAGAGAACAAACTAGTGATTACCAGCCTGGTGGATGGGGGTGAAATAGAGGTATGTGATTAAAAGACACAAATTGCCAAGTATAGAATGAATAAGCAACAAGGACAAATTGTACAGTACAGAGAAGTATAGTTATTTTCAATAACTTTAAATAAAACATAATCTACAAAAAATATTGAGTCACTATGCTGTGTACATGAAATGAATATATTGTAAATCAACTATGCAAGTACGCATGCTCAGTCGCTTCATTCATGTTCAACTCTTTGAGACCTAAGGACTGCAGCCTGCCAGGCTCCTCTGTCCATGGGATTCTCCTGGCAAGAATACTGGAGTGGGTTGCCATTTCCTTCTCTAGTGTATCTTCCTAACCCTGGGATCAAACGCACCTCGCTTCTGTCTCCCACATTGGCAGACGGGTTCTTTACCACTAGCACCACATGGGAAGCCCAAAAACCTATTATAGTGCAGTACTGTATAACCGATCGCAGTACATATGGTACCCAGGCCAACTTCTTCAGACCTACAAAAAACTTGACTTCTGAAAGCACTCTCGGAATGGAGTAGAATTCATTTGTATGTTGGGGGCTTACTGTACTGTTTTGTCATAATTTTAGTCTCCTTTTATGTCTGATTGGAAATATCCAATGATCTCCTTTAGTCCGACACTGTCTCAAAAAGTCGTGGTGACAAACTCAGGAGCAGAGGGAGGGTTACTTTGTTCAGATTAATTCGTCAGCTTTGCTAATTACCTTTCTGAAGAGCAAATAGAATTTTGTATGTCTTGAAAAGAAATGATTGTTAAAAAGGAGAGACAGCCACTTGAGTATGGTGGACAGACTTGAATTTTTAGTGTTAGACCAATAGTTTGAGTTTCAGTACTGCCGTGTACTAGTTTCCTAATCATGAGAAACTCTCTTGACAGCAATCTCTGGGAAATTAAATTTACATCCAGGTTTGGTTATTTTCAGGATTAAAGAAAGACACAGTAAGTATTCATAAATAATGGCTAGTATGTTTCCTACACTACTAGTAGTAATAGTAGTAATAATAATTAATAATGATACAATAGTAATAATGTCACCCCAAAGAGATGGAAATGGCATCTAAAATACATCTCATCTTTTCACAATTTTGAGGAAGTTAATCCTATATTCCATACCCAAGAAGGGAAGAGTAGGCTATCTTAGAATGCTGAAACAAAAGATTCAGTATTTACTGTGGTCAGACCTGCAAACTCCTCATCCTTTGTAAGCTGTGTTCAGCTCACCTATGTCTCATCTCTGGCAGAGTAGCTGTGTTGGACCTGCGAACTTCCAGGCCCAGACCTGCTCTTCACAATGTGGCAAGAATTCCACCCTGTAACCCTCCCTTGCTCACAATAATTTTGCTGTGCAGAGAAGGTAATGCATGGAAGTTGAAGAATTTCTGAAGAGCTGGCCATGTCTTTCAGATAGCATCTTTCAGGATTCTGACTACATGTGAATTTCAGATTGGTTAGTTTGGTCTTTTACCACCCCCTGATAGATCAGCTTCTTGCTCATTGCCTCTCGACCCCTCCCACTAGTCCCTGGTTTCCAAAATAGAGTGCTGGCTAATCGCTGGAACTTGCGTTTAAACCTGGCCAGCTTAGTCCACGCAGTCCTTTAATGCATCAGAGAAACTTCAGTAGTCATTCCACACCAGCATTGGTCTCTGTAATTCTGTCTCAGGCTCTTTGGTGGCTTTCCTGCCTCTCCTGATCTGCTGCCCGTATCAGCACTACCATCAGCACCAACCTGGCCCCACAGTCTGTGGCTCCTCCTCTGGCTCATGGAATAAAATATTCAGGCAGAGATGTCTTTCTATAAAGTGCTCGCCAGGGAGCAGCACATTGAAAGTTTAAAGCCTTTGTGTATGCGTCCACTGGGTGGATCCGTTTAACCTTCTATACAGTATTTTTTAATAAAGGTAAAATGTATGCTTTCACAAGAAGTTTTTAATTGACTATTTTAAAATTAGACTTTCAGAACAAAACCAAACTGGGGATAACACTGACCTGACACTGATTTGTTCGAGAAACTAGGTTTTGTGGGATGGTAAAATAGGCCCTGATGCTGGGAAAGATTGAAGGCAGGAGGAGAAGGGGATGACAGAGGATGAAATGATCAGATAGCATCACTGACTCAATGGACCTGAGTTTGAGCAAGTTCCAGGAAATGGTGAAGGACAGGGAAGCCTGGCGTGCTACAGACCACGGAGTTGCAAGGACTCAGACACTAATGAATTACTGAACAACAGCAAGAAAAATAGATTCAGGGTTTACTTTGCAAAGGTCAGAGGACACCTTATTTTTCTTACTCTACATGATCACTATCGTTCCATTTTGAGGGGAAAAAGTCAAGAAAAATGTCACATAGTTCTCTCCACTTCCTCCATTCTATCTTTTTTGTGAAATATGTGCTACTGCCAACAGCAAAGAACTTTCTAAACAAAGCAAAAACTTGTCTTTGCCAAAGGATAAAAAACAATCACGCATTGGGATAGACTCCAATAGTGAATGGAAACTAATGCAGTCCTAAATCCCTCTTCTTAGCATGATCCTTAGGCTTGGACCCTTGACATGGAAGAGCAAAGGGTCATGGTGTTATGCTGGATGTACCACAGCAGCCAGAGACACAGGTAGAAACTTATTTAAGAGAAATAATTTCTGTGACCTTTGTGTGAAAGCATTAGTTGATCAGTTGTGTCCAACTCTTTGTGACCCCATGGACTGTAACCCACCAGGCTCCTCTGTCCATGGAATTCTCCAGGCAAGAATACTGGAGTGGGTTGCTTTTCCCTTTCCCAGGGGATTTTCCCAACCTAGGGGTCCAACCTGGGTCTCCTGCATTGCAGGCAGATTCTTTATAGTTTGAATCACCAGGGAAGCCCCATTCTATGACCTTTAACTATCTGAAAATAATATCCTTTTCTCTCTTTTTTATGATGGTCTCCTTTTCTCTCTCACACACACATACAGTCACTCACACACACCCCACAGGTGTTAATTTTGCTAATTTTGTTAATTTTGCTCAAAACTGATCGTGGAAAAGAAAAATGTTAAGCCCCCTTATCTCAGTAGATGAAGCAGACTGTGACAGGTGGGTTGTAGTCAGATGAGATGAAAGCTCAAAATAAACACTGTTTTCCATGAGCAGTGACAAGTAGAACTTACATACCCATACAGTTCAATCCTATTGTACCAAGGGAAAAGAACTGATGTGTGCACATGTGATGTTCTGGTAACAGAAAGCTGCAGTAAGAGAGGGAAGATTAAAAACTAAATGCCTCTGCAGTTGAAAATGGAAAAATGTCAAGTGGAGAGCGTGGAAAAGTGTCAAATGTGAAACAAGGGTCCAGAGGGCAGATAACAAAGATTGGTCCCTGGATTTAAGATACGTGGGAAGGGAGAAATTACACTGGATTGGGCAAACTGGAATGGGAAAGAAAGAGGTTTAAGGAAAATACTTTTGAATGTTTTTTGAACAACCATTTATTTTTTGAAAAAAAAAAAAAAATTAGGCTTAAGTAATGAACTGTGGTATTGGAGAAGACTCTTGAGAGTCCCTTGGACTGCAAGGAGATCCAACCAGTCCATTCTGAAGGAGATCAGCCCTGGGATTTCTTTGGAAGGAATGATGCTAAAGCTGAAACTCCAGTACTTTGGCCACCTCATGTGAAGAGTTGACTCATTGGAAAAGACTCTGATGCTGGGAGGGATTGGGGGCAGGAGGAGAAGGGGACGACAGAGGATGAGATGGCTGGATGGCATCACTGACTTGATGGACATGAGTTTGAGTGAACTGTGGGAGTTGGTGATGGACAGGGAGGCCTGGGGTGCTGCGATTCATGGGGTGGCAAAGAGTCGGACATGACTGAGCGACTGAATTGAACTGAACTGAAATGACAGCAGGCAGCTGCGACCCGCACACTAAGCGCGGGTGGCTGCGACTGGCACACTAAGCGTGTGTCAAGAGGAGCTACCCAACGTCCGAGGTCAGGGGCAGAAGCTGGGAGGACCCTATGCCAGAAGGGCGGCGGCCAAGAGGAGTTACCCCACGTCCGAGGGCAGGGGTAGCATTCCGAGAGTCCCAGGCTGCGATGGCACAGGAATGGCCGAGAGGAGTTACCCTGTGTCTGAGGCCAGGGGCTGTGGCATGGAGGAGCCACCTGACATCCAAGGATCGGTGGCTGTGTGGGCGCAGGAGGGCCTAGAGGAATTGAAGGTCAGGAATGGTGGCGGTGAGGAGATACCCCTCGTCCAAAGTAAGGAGCAGTGGCTGCACTTTGCTGGAGCAGCTGTGAAGAGAAACCCCACGCTCAAGGTAAGAGAAACCCAAGTAAGATGGTAGGTGTTGCAAGAGGGCATCAGAGGGCAGACACACTGAAACCATACTCACAGAAAACTAGTCAATCTAATCACACTAGGACCACAGCCTTGTCTAACTCAATGAAACTAAGCCATGCCCGTGGGGCAACCCAGGATGGGTGGGTCATGGTGGAGAGGTCTGACAGAATGTGGTCCACTGGAGAGGGAATAGCAAACCACTTCAGTATTCTTGCCTTGAGAACCCCATGAATAGTATGAAAAGGAAAAATGATAGGATACTGAAAGAGGAACTCCCCAGGTCAGTAGGTGCCCAATATGCTAATGGAGAACAGCGGAGAAATAACTCCAGAAAGATGAATGAAGGGATGGAGCCAAAGCAAAAACAATACCCAGCTGTGGATGTGACTGGTGATAGAAGCAAGGTCTGATGCTGTAAAGAGCAATATTGCATAGGAACCTGGAATGTCAAGTCCATGAATCAAGGCAAATTGGAAGTGGTCAAACAAGAGATGGCAAGAGTGAATGTTGACATTCTAGGAATCAGCGAACTAAAATGGACTGGAATGGGTGAATTTAACTCAGATGACCATTATATCTACTACTGTGGGCAGGAATCCCTCAGAAGAAATGGAGTAGTCATCACGGTAAACAAAAGAGTCTGAAATGCAATACTTGGATGCATCTCAAAAATGACAAAAACTGTTCGTTTCCAAGGCAAACCATTCAATATCACAGTAATCCAAGTCTATGTCCTAACCAGCAACACTGAAGAAGCTGAAGTTGAATGGTTCTATGAAGACCTACAAGACCTTTTAGAACTAACACCCCCAAAAGATGTCCTTTTCATTATAGGGGACTGGAATCCAAAAGTAGGAAGTCAAGAGACACCTGGAGTAACAGGCAAATTTGGCCTTGGAATGCGGAATGAAGCAGGGCAAAGACTAATAGAGTTTTGCCAAGAAAATGCACTGGTCATAGCAAACACCCTCTTCCAACAACACAAGAGCAGACTCTACACATGGACATCACCAGATGGTCAACACCGAAATCAGATTGATGATATTTTTTGCAGCCAAAGATGGAGAGGCTCTATATAGTCAACAAAAACAAGACCAGGAGCTGACTATGGCTCAGATCATGAAGTCCTTATTACCAAATTCAGACTGAAGTTGAAGAAAGCAGGGAAAACCGCTAGACCATTCAGGTATGACCTAAATCAAATCCCTTATGATTATACAGTGGAAGTGAGAAATAGATTTAAGGGCCTAGATCTGATAGATAGAGTCCCTGATGAACTATGGATTGAGGTTCGTGACATTGTACAGGAGACAGGGATCAAGACCATCCCCATGGAAAAGAAATGCAAAAAGCAAAATGGCTGTCTGGGGAGGCCTTACAAATAGCTGTGAAAAGAAGATAGGTGAAAACCAAAGGAGAAAAGGGAAGATATAGGCATCTGAATGCAGAGTTCCAGAGAATAGCAAGAAGAGATAAGGAAGCCTTCTCAGCGATCAATGCAAAGAAATAGAGGGAAACAACAGAATGGGAAAGACTAGAGATCTCTTCAAGAAAATTAGAGATACCAAGGGAACATTTCATGCAAAAATGGGCTTGATAAAGGACAGAAATGGTATGGACCTAACAGAAGCAGAAGATATTAAGAAGAAGAGGCAAGAATACACGGAAGAACTGTACAAAAAAGATCTTTATGACCCAGATAATCACGATGGTGTGATCACTCATCAAGAACCAGACATCCTGGAATGTGAAGTCAAGTGGGCCTTAGAAAGCATCACTATGAACAAAGCTAGTGGAGGTGATGGAATTCCAGTTGAGCTATTGCAAATCCTGAAAGATGATGCTATGGAAGTGCTGCACTCAACATGCCAGCAAATTTGGAAAACTCAGCAGAGGCCGCAGGACTGGAAAAGGTCCGTTTTCATTCCAATCCCAAAGAAAGGCAATGCCAAAGAATGCTCAAACTACCGCACAATTGCACTCATCTCACATGCTAGTAAAGTAATGCTCAAAATTCTCCAAGCCAGGCTTCAGCAATACGTGAACCATGAACTTCCAGATGTTCAAGCTGGTTTTAGAAAAGGCAGAGGAACCAGAGGTCAAATTGCCAACATCCGCTGGATCATTGAAAAAGCAAGAGAGTTCCAGAAAAACATCTACTTCTGCTTTATTGACTATGCCAAAGCCTTTGACTGTGTGGATCACAATAAACTGTGGAAAATTCTGAAAGAGATGGGAATACCAGACCACCTGACCTGCCTCTTGAGAAATCTGTATGCAGGTCAGGAAGCAACAGTTAGAACTGGACATGGAACAACAGACTGGTTCCAAATAGAAAAAGGAGTACGTCAAGGCTGTATATTGTCACCCTGCTTATTTAACTTCTATGCAGATTACATCATGAGAAACACTGGACTGGAAGAAACACAAGCTGGGATCAAGATTGCTGGGAGAAATATCAATAACCTTAGATATGCAGATGACACTGCCCTTATGGCAGAAAGTGAAGAGGAACTAAAAAGTCTCTTGATGAAAGTGAAAGTGGAGAGTGAAATACTTGGCTTAAAGCTCCACATTCAGAAAACGAAGATCATGGCATCCAGTCCCATCACTTCATGGGAAACAGATGGGGAAACAGTGGAAACAGTGTCAGACTTTACTTTTTTGGGCTCCAAAATCACTGCAGATGGTGACTGCAGCCATGAAATTAAAAGATGCTTACTCCTTGGAAGGAAAGTTATAACCAACCTAGATAGTACATTCAAAAGCAGAGACATTACTTTGCCGACTAAGGTCCGTCTAGTCAAGGCTATGGTTTTTCCTGTGGTCATGTATGGATGTGAGAATTGGACTGTGAAGAAAGCTGATCGCCGAAAAATTGATGCTTTTGAACTGTGGTGTTGGAGAAGACTCTTGAAAGTCCCTTGGACTGCAAGGAGATCCAACCAGTCCATCCTAAAGGAGATCAGCCCTGGGATTTCTTTGGAAGGAATGATGCTAAAGCTGAATCTCCAGTACTTTGGCCACCTCATGCGAAGAGTTGACTCATTGGAAAAGACTCTGATGCTGGGAGGGATTGGGGGCAGGAGGAGAAGGGGACTACAGAGGATGAGATGGCTGGATGGCATCACTGACTCGATGGACGTGAGTCTGAGTGAACTCCAGGAGTTGGTGATGGACAGGGAGGCCTGGCATGCTGCAATTCATGGGGTCACAAAGAGTTTGACACGACTGAGTGACTGAACTGAACTGAACTGAATGATAGCACATTTATTATTTATTTATTTAAATTAGTCATTCTTAATTGGAAAATTATTGCTCACAATATTGTGTTGGTTTCTGTCATACATCAACATGGAGTAGCCATAGGCATGCATATGTCCACTCCCTCTTGAACCTCCCACGACCCACCTCTCTAGGTTGTCCCAGAGCACCTGATTTGAGCTCCCTGCTCCATACAGCAAATTTCCACTAGCTATGATAATGCATTCAAATACTCTGATACATGTGGTGAATGGAAAAATGGAGGCGCAATGGTGTGAAAGGACATCTTTGTTCTTTGAGCTGGTCCCATGTGAGGGTAGAGAGAAGGATCTAAGAACAGAATCGACAGTGCCAGAGAGGGAAGAAGGGAAGCTTGTAACTCAGAGCAAATTGTTGTTTTGTCCTTGAGCTGAAATGGAATTTTGCTCTGTTGTTTAGAAATTTACGTGACATAGGTCTCAGAATGTTTTTATAAATATTCATGGTCTAGATGGAATGGGATTAGATGACCTCCAGCTCTGATAGATTGAGCAAAGGCAGACCACGGATTTCTAATTCAGGTTCTCACATCTGCACTGTGCTCCTCACCATGGGATACTACTTTTTTCCTTTTAATTCTGAAGGCATAATCATTTCCTGTAGTTGCCTGGGACTCATTTTGCCCAGAACTCACCTCTGGAAGCAGGAGATCCATTATGGAGCTCACACAAAAAACCTTGAGTATGTCTGAGATGGAGAACCTCATGGTCACATTCACTTCTCTGTTTTCCTCACTTGGCTAGTCTGCTATGTCACCAGGAAGCAGTCCTGAAAAGCTAACATGGTTTTATGGTGTCAAGAATGACCAGGTCACACAGTCCAGCTAGGCAATTACTTTAGTGACCTCATTGAAAACACCACCCCCTCTTGCCACTCTCCACTCCCCACTCCATTGAATCCTATAACTTTCTCCAATATCCATGGTGACAGAAAGTCCTGATGTCAGTCATTCTTTGGGGGAAATGGTTGTAATAAATATTTCAGGGTAGATTATAGCTCTAAGTCAAGGTTTTTCAATCTTTACATTTGGGATGCTATTGACATTTGGGGCTAAGTAATCTTGTTGCTGGGAAAGATTGAAGGCAAAAGAAGAGGGGCCAGCAGAGGATGAGATGCTTAGCTCATATCATTGACTCAATGGATATGAATCTGAGCAAACTCCAGATAGTGGAGTGCAGAGGAAACTGGGGTGCTGCTGTCCATGGTGTTCCAGAGAGTAAGGCATAACTTAGCAAATGAATAACACCAGTTGGTCTCTACCCAGTAGATGCTGGTAATACAAAATGTCCCTAGACATTGCCAAAGGACACTTTGGGGATAAAATCACCTTAAAGCACTGTCCCAAACCATTGTTTCCCATTAGTTACTTATGAATCAGTCCCAACTGTCTAGCAGGGCACTGAGAAAAATGAGAGGTTTCTGGAGCTCAAGGAAATCATTAGTTCAGGAAGCCTCAGGAAGTGGCTACAAAGGATAAATACACACTGGCTCTTATGGGGCAGAGATAACTTCCAGAACCACTACCAGAAGACTGATGAGGGGAAGACAGAGATAAGGGCACAAAGACAACTGGATAGAAAGAGAAGTATTAAGAACAATGTTGCTTTCACTTTATGACTTACACATGTGTGCTTCCATGCTAAGTCGCTTCAGTCGTGTCCAACTCGTTGTGACCCTATGGACCTTAGCCCACCAGGCTCCTCTCTCCATGGGATTCTCCAGGTAAGAATATTGGAGTGAGTATCCATGCCCTCCTCCTGGGGATCTTCCCGACCCAGGATTGAAACCACGTCTCTTATATCTTCTGCATTGGCAGGCGGGTTCTTTCCAGAAGGAAAACCACAGTGAAGAGTCAGGAAACCAAGGATCTGGTCTCCATTCTGCTCATCTTTTGGTCTTTAGACCATGGGTTTATCCTGGGTTTCCTGATCTATAAATTGCAGCAGTGTTTCGAGACCTGGTTATCTCAGATTGTTGTGTTAAGGTAACATATGAGAACATGTTTTGTAACTGTGTTCTCTATGAAAGTGTCAAGAATTACTGTTTTTGTACAGCTGTGCCTTGCATATAAGTCAGAAGGCTGAGAGGATGTTTCTTAGATCTGTAGAGGGCCTGAGGCTGGAGTGAGTCAGGTTCATCCTAGAGCAGAATCATGTAGTTTGGTGAAAACCCAGGTCATACTTCATAACCTAGCCCTGGATTCTTGGGCATCTGAAACAGTTATTAACAGTGGGGACATCCCTGGGACATATCTGGGACATCCCTGGCTGTCCAGTGGTTTAGACTCTGCTTTATTACTGCAGGGGGTACAGGTTTGATTGCTGGTCAGGGAGCTGAGATCCTGCATGCTGTGTGGTATGGCCAATTTTTTTTTTTAATTTAAAAAAGAGTGCATATATCTGAGTATATAGCATAGTAAAATTTAACTGTTAATATCTTCCATATAAAGGAATTTTTGTTAGTCTCAATGTATATTTATGCTTCTTCCGAAAGGGAAAACCTTAGTAAATACAAGTAATATGCCCACGATACTGTTTGTATTGTTTGTGTTCTATAGTAGAAAGAAGATACTTGCCTGGTAAAAACTTTAAAAAAAATTTAAGTAACTGTATACAGTTATCATTTCTATCGCATGATATATCTCTTCTCTCTTCTGACCTTGTTAATTTTCTTTTATCTACCAGGACCACTGAAACCTGGGAAACACCTTGCAGCTGTGCGCCATAAAACCAGATGTTCTTTCCCATGAGAAACAGTAGTGTAATAAATGTCTCCTTCCTTGCCCCGCTTAGTAGGGTCAATAAACGACACCTTGAAACACTATAATCTCACCACAAAATAGATGGGGCAGGAGCAGAAGATATTAAGAAGAGGTGGCAAGAATACAAAAAAGATCTTTATGACCCGGATAATCATGATGGTGTGATTACTCACCTAGAGCCAGACATCCTGGAATGCAAAGTCAAGTGGCCTTAGGAAGCATCATTATGAACAAAGCTAGTGGAGGTGATGGAATTTCAGTTGAACTATTTCAAATTCTAAAAGATGATGCTGTGAAACTGCTGCACTCAACATGCCAGCAAATTTGGAAAACCCAGCAGAGGCCTCAGGACTGGAAAAGGTCAATTTTCATTCCAATCCCAAAGAAAGGCAATGCCAAAGAATGCTCAAACTACCACACGATTGCTCTCATCTCACACACTAGCAAAGTAATGCTCAAAATTCTCTAAGCCAGGCTTCAATAGTACATGAACTGTGAACTTCCAGATGTTCAAGCTGGATTTAGAAAAGGCAAAGGAACCAGGGATCAAATTGCCAACATCCTTTGGATTATCAAAAAAGCAAGAGAGTTCCAGAAAAACATCTACTCCTTCTTTATTGATTACACCAAAGCCTTTGACTCTGTGGATCACAACAAACTGTGGAAAATTCTGAAAGAGATGGGAATACCAGACCACCTGACCTACCTCTTGAGAAATCTGTATGCAAGTCAAGAAGCAACAATGAGAACTGTACATGGAACAACACACTGGTTCCAAAATGGGAAAGGAGTATGTCAAGGCTGTATATTGTTTCCCTGTTTATTTAACTTATATGCAGAGTACATCATGTGAAATGCTGGGCTGGATGATGCAGAAGCTGGAATCAAGATTGCCGGGAGAAATATCAATAACCTCAGGTATACAGATAACACCATACACAGTGGAACTAAAGAGCCTCCTGATGAAAGTGAAAGAGGACAGTGAAAAAGCTGGCTTAAACCTCAACATTCAAAAAATGAAAATCATGGCATCTGGTCCCATCACTCCATGGCAAATAGATAGAGAAACAATGGAAACAGTAAAAGTCTTTATTTTCTTGGGCTCCAAAATCACTGCAGATGGTGATTGCAGCCATGAAATCAAAAGACACTTGCTCCTTAGAAGAAAAGCTATGACCAAGCTAGACAGCATATTAAAAAGCAGAGACATTACTTTGCCAACAAAAGTCTGTCTAGTCAAAGCTATGGTTTTCTCAGTTGTCATGTATGGATGTGAGAGTTGGACCATAAAGAAAGCTGAGTGCTGAAGAATTGATGCTTTTGAATTGTTGTGTTGGAGAAGACTCTTGAGAGTCCCTTGGACTGCAAGGAGATCCAACCAATCCATCCTAAAGGAAATCAGTCCTGAATATTCATTGAAAGGACTGATGCTGAAGCTCCAATACATTGGCCACCTGATGTGAAGAACTGACTCATTGGAAAAGATTCTGATGCTGGGAAAGATTGAAAGCAGGAGGAGAAGGGAACGACAGAGGAGGAGATGGTTGGATAGCATCACCGACACAATAGACATGAGCTTGAGCAAACTCTGGGAGTTGATGATGGACAGGAAAGCCTGGAGTGTCGCAGTTCATGGGGTTGCAGAATCAGGCATGACTGTATGACTGAACTGAACTGACTGAACTGTATTCAGAGTAATCATGGATTTTTTTCTCATAATTTATATGGAGAGCTGATAATATTTCTCAAAACTTTTTTTTTAAGATGAGGATTGGCTAGTGGACAACAGAGAACAACAGGGAAGCAAGTGAAAACACCAGGTTGAAAACTTAAGACATCAAAACCTTTTGGAACTTCCTAAAAGATTACGTGGAGGATCAGTTCAAGTTTAAAAGAAAGATTCAGTGCTTATTTGTTTAACTCTAGTAAAAATAACTAAAACATGTTTGCCCTCGGGAATCTAGACTATTGTACCTGGCCAAAAGGAAGAACCATGTTAGCTAAGATTAACCCAGTTCTTTCTGGAATATATGTGTGGTAGAATTGAGAAGTGTAGTAGGTATAAGCACAAGAACTGGATTGTCCTTACTTTCTATTTACATAGGAATTTGGACATCACCTTTTCTCATTTTCAAATTTTCTGTTGCCCAAACTACAAATGGGGTTTCCCAGGTACCACCAGTGTTAACGAATCTGCCTGCCATCTGCAAGACACACAGGTTTGATCCCTGGGTTGGGAAGATTCCCCTGGAGAAGGAAATGGCAACCCACTCCAGGAGAATCCTGTGGACAGAGGAGCCTGGTGGGCAGTAGTTCATGGGACCACAGAGAGCTGAACCTGACTGAGCAACTAAGCAGCAAGAGCTGCTGCTGCTACGTCGCTTCAGTCGTGTCTGACTCTTTGCGACCCCATGGATGGCAGCCCACCAGGCTCCCCCGCCCCTGGGATTCTCCAGGCAGCAACGGCAACAAACTACAAATAAAAACTGTGTGGAAAATGTTTTTGGGTTTCTGCCTCCGAAATACTGTTGCAAGTTGCAGTGTGCTAAACTAGATACTGAAAGCTTAATTATAGTAAAATCTGGTAGTGTAGGAGGCAGCTATTAGCTCCTGAGATAGCAGACTGCGTTTTGTTTCTGTCTGGTCTTTGTAGATAAATTCTAACTTTCCCCTTTTATGCCTGTCTCACATTTCATTTCCCCAAACAAGAAAGCTTAACCTATTTGCAAAACATTGTTATTGCAATCATATTGCACCGGGGTATAATTAATCAGTAACCCCCAGTTTAATGATATAATGAATAGAATGGCTAGTTGCCCAAAAGGTAAAGGTGATTTGCAAGATGTTATTAGATTTTGAGGAAAATCCCTGCTTTAAATTGGCATTGGGTAGCTGCTTTATTTCTGTCAAATTCTGGGATTTCAACAAATGTATCTCCAGGACAGTATAGAGAGTAGTGTTAAATTTCAATGGTGAGGTTTATTAAAAAATGGGGTAGGCACCCTCAAAGTTTGTGGGTTCCCTATCACTGAATGATTTCTGATAAGAAGAATGATTTCTTTCCCTGTTAAAGAACCACCCAAAGCAGATAGACCAACCCTCATGTTTCCCACTTAGCTTGAAATTGCATGATTTATACACGATATTGGCTTCTTAGAACTTTTGGGAGAGAAGTGCTGAAGCCATGTTTAAAAAGCAGGTCCATGGTGTGTGGTACAACATGTATGATACTGGAGGACAACAGTGTGGTGGTGGTTTCGGCGCTAAGTGGTGTCTGACTCTTGCGACCACTTAGACTGTAGCCTGCCAGGCTCCCCAGTCCATGGGCTTTCCCAGGTAAGAACACTAGAGTGTATTTCCTTCTCCAGGGGATCTTCCTGAGCCAGGGAATGTACTCAGGTCTCCTGCATTGTAGGCAGATTCTTTACTGACCAAGCCACCAGGGAAGCCCTGGAGGGCCACGAGCCCATTACAAAGTGACCAACACTGTATGAGTCCACTTCTATGACACATTTGAAGCAGCCAAACTCATAGAAACAGAGAGTATAATGATAGTTGCTGGTGGCTGGGGGAGGGAGAAATAGAGTGTTGTTTAACTGCTGCAGAGTTTCAAATTTGCAAGATGAAAAGTGTTATATATCCGTGGTACAACGAAGTGAAAACACTTACCATGAAGGAACCATTTGGAAATGGTTAGGATGGTCATTTGAATGTCTTTAACACAGTTAAATTTTTTCAAATTACTAAAATTTTATTTTAAACTTTTGGCAAAGAAAAATACTTTGTTTTATTTTTTTAAATTTTATTAATTATTATTATTATTATTTTTTACTTTACAATATTGTATTGGTTTTGCCACACATCAACATGAATCTGCCACGGGTGTACACGTGTTCCCAATCCCAAACCCCCCTCCCACCTCCCCCCAACCCCACACCATCCCTCCGGGTCATCCCAGTGCACCAGCCCCAAGCATCCTACACCCTGCATCGAACCTAGACTGGCAATTCGTTTCTTATATGATATTATACATGTTTCAATGCCATTCTCCCAAACCATCCCACCCTCTCCCTCCCCCATAGAGTCCAAAAGACTGTTCTATACATCTGTGTCTCTTTGTTTTAAAACCCTCACAAGAGTAACTGAGTAGGAGCACAGGACGTCAAGGCGACAGCTGAGTGAGTGTGATGATACCAGTCTATCAGATAAGTTTCAGATCTGAGAAGTGAAAGTGAAAGTCACTCAGTCAGTGTCCAACTCTTTGCAACTCCATGGATATACAGTCTGTGGAATTCTCTGGGCCAGAATACTGGAGTGGGTAGCCTTTCCCTTCTCCAGGGGATCTTCCTAACCCAGGGATTAAACCCAGGTCTCCTGCATTGCAGGAGGATTCTCTAGCTGAGCTACAAGGGAAGCCCAAGAATACTGGAGTGGGTAGCCTATCCCTTTCCCAGCAGATCTTCCCCAACCAGGCATCAAACTGCGGTCTTCTGCATCCCAGGCAGATTCTTTACCAACTGAGCTATCAAGGAACGCTTCCCCTCCAAAAAAAAAAAAAAAAAAAAAAAAAGTGCAGGCATGAGAAATTGCTTCAGTCATGTCTGACTCTGTGATATGCTATGGACTGTAGTCCACCAGGCTCTTCTGTCCATGGAATTCTCCAGGCAAGAATACTGGAGTGGGTTGCCATGCCCTCCTCCAGGGGATCTTCCCAACCCAGAGACTGAACCCACATCTCTTGTGTCTCCTGCTTTGCCAGGCAGGATCTTTACCATTAGGGCCACCTGGGAAGCCTGGATCAAAGAGGAATCACTAAATTTTAAGTACAACAAAAGAACACCAATTTTACTGCTTATTGTTGATTAAGTGACTTAGAAAAAGATATATCATGCAGTCTTCCAAAAAATATTTACTGAACAAAGAGGAGGCCAATCATTGTGCCAGGTGATGGGGATTCAGTGATGAATAAGACTGATTTGCAGTTTCATACTTCAGTCTACTGCAAATTTCCTCTTGCTGAGGTTGTCAATGACCTTCTAGTGACTGGCTACATTACAAGCTGATTTACAAGGCTTCCCTAGTGGCTCAGATGGTAAAGAAATCTCCTGCAATGCAGGAGACTTGAGTTTGATCTCTGGGTTGGTAAGATACACTGGAGAAGGGAATGGGTACCCATCCAGTATTCTTGCTTGGAAAATCCCATGAACAGGGAAGCCTGGCAGGCTACAGTCCATGGGGTTGCAGAGAGTTGGCACTTTCATTTTTGCAGAGCCTGACTATTTCCTTCTTGAAATTTTCTTCTCTATTGGCTTCCTTGACTTCACCTTCACCTGATTCTTTTTTAACTTCAGCAGCTTCTTCTAGCTACTCCATAAATATTGGTATTCTCTAGGGTTTTATCCTAGACCCCTCTTTCTTCCAAGTACATACTTCCTAGGAAAAGTCATCAATGTACTGAAGTGAAAGTGGAAGTGTTAGTTGCTCAGTTGGGTCTGACTCTCTGTGACCCCATCGACTGTAGCCTGCCAGGCTCCTCTGCCCAAGGAATTCTCCAGGGAAGAATGCTGGAGTGGGTGGCCATTCCCTTCTCCAGGGAGGTCTTCCCAACCCAAGGATCAAACCTGAGTCTCCCACATTGTGAGCAGATTCTTTACTATTTGAGCCATCAATTAGTTGGGGCTTCCCTGGTGGCTCAGAGGTTAAAGCATCTGCCTGCAATAGTGACCCTCAAATCTTACCTCCAGCTTAAACATCTTTATCTGGGCTCCAGAATGTTACATCTTATATACTATCAGAGAGCACTACCTGAATGTCCCAAACTCAACAGATTTAAAACTCAACTTATTCTCTGTTCTGATATTCTTTTCTTCCTACATGCTTTTTTGTCAGGAATGGACAGCATCAATAATTTAATTGCCCAAGCCAGAACTTGGGAGTCATTCTATATTTCTTCCTCTGTGTCGTCCTCACCAAGAAGGACCCAAAATAGTCTGTTAATTTCATCTGTTTAATAATGCTTAAATATGATTCATCCTCTCTTTCATCCTGCTGTCGCTGCTTGAGTTCCCATTTGAATGATTGCATTTGAATTATTTCAGTAGACACATCAGTTTCCACCCACCTTGGCTTGACTTGTCTTAATCCATCTGACACATTGCTATCAGACTGACCATGCCACACAAATCTGATTATGTTGTTTTGTCTGGGAAAAATTTTTTAATAGTTTCCCATTACCTCTAGGACAAAATCTTCACCCTTGTCAATGTCTTTTGATCTCTCTCTGCCCTCTTCTTAAAGCATTGTCTCTTACTTTTGTTACCTTTGCATCCAACTCTCAAGCAGGATTGAACTCTTTAGTTTGAGACTCTTTTATAAAAGAGATGCACTTTTCGTAGCCAGATGGAGTCCTATTTATAAGTGACTCATGGCTACTCTTTTGTTATTTTATTGATTATTACCGATAACTGTTGTTGCTGCTCACTTTCCTCATAAACCTAAAATTACTAAAAAAAAAAAAAAAGTCTATTACATATTTTAAAAGTACACCCTAATTCCTGAAAACAGGCAAGTAATCAGTTTGTTTACCATTTATGTCTGCTTCATCAAAACTGGTTCCCTGATAATACTGAACACAGGAATGTTAAGAAACTAAAGACGGTATCAGGGAAACACCAGCAGACACTTATTTCTTGGCCTTGCTATAGTGTCAAACATTATGGGGGAAAAACTGGTGATTCTCGGGACACTAATGAAAATTTTGTCTTTCTGTGAAGTGCCAGCACTGCCATACCATTGGGAGTGAATGAATAATCTGTCATTTAAAACAAAGAAAGATTATCTGGTTAATAGATATACATCTTTCAAGAAGAGAATCTTAATGACCATACTACTGCATTTGAAAAAGTAAACATGGGATTTCCCTGATGGTCCATGCTGCTAGTGCAAGGGGTATGGGTTCAGTCCCTATTTAGGGAACTAAGATCCCACATGCTGCACAGCGAGGCCAAAAGATAAAAAATAATAGTAATATTAAAAAAAACTTAATTCCCTTGATGATGATGGTGATGATAGCAGCAGTGAGCATTTGTTGAAAAACTTATCCTGTGTCAAGAACTAAGCATTTTTACTCATGAAATAGATGTCATCATTAGGCCCATTTTCCAGATGAAGGCTCACAAAGCTTAAATCTCTTGCTGAAGGTCACTCAGCTATTAAACGAAAGCACAATGTGAAAATCTCTAAAAGAATGTAGAAAAAGGGAATTTGGAAGTGAGAGAAGGTTTGGAGACCTAACTTCTTCGGACCTGATACACCGAACATTTCTCATTTCTTTACTCCAAAAGCTTTCCCTCATTTCAAGAGATTTGTACCACTTCAGCCAAGACATGTGAGAAAGACCTTTGTCATAGCTGTTTTTTAAAACCCAGATTATATGAGAGCTGTAACTTCATTATCTCTATATTAAGTCACAGCAGGAGGAAAACTACATGAAAAATGAATATCTGATAAGTATTCTCTGCCTTGGGCGACATCTTCCCTTTGAATTTAAAAGAGAGGGAAAATTTTATAACTCTGTTATGAATGTGGGGAAGGGAAAATTCATAAAACTCAGATCCCTTTGTTAGAGATTCACACAAAACAACAAAGGGAGCATGTGATTGCTTTTTGCAGAACAGAAGCTCCTTTGCTGGTTTAAGCTGAACATGAAACAATGTTGGAGCAGGGTTTCTGAAAAGGGAATTAGATAACTTGAAGTTTCCAACAAGATAGAACACAACCAGACTCACACTGCGTACAAAAGCCATTTGGCACTAAGTGGAATGCAGAGAAAGCCTTGAAGGGAAAGATTAAATGCGTGATTCAGAGCCTCTCCCCTCTCTGCAGCCAGTCACACCAGGGCAGTAAGCGTTCAGAGAGAATTTTCCCTGGAAAAACAAAGGTACGGATGCTCTACCTTCACATTTCATCATGCTTTATTCTTTCCCAATCATGTTCACATTTTATCCTCATGACAAATTTGTGGTGGCAATAAGGCAGGTACTAGTATTTCTATTTATTCAAGAAAAAAAAAATGTCAGAGCCGGAGAGGTATTATCCGGGCTGAGTTCAGGGAACTAATGAGGGGTGGGAAATGCGCTAGAAACAGGGATGGTTCTGTACTCATTGCTCATTAGGTCAAATCAAATAGAAGGAAACACTGGACCTCAGACATTCTACTTCCAAGGTCTAGGCAAGGGTATATGAAGTGCAAAAACATGCAGGGGAAGAAAAGATCACGTAAAGCTCATCAAAATTCACCCTTAGATTTGTGGAGTGAATGTGTCTTATTTGGGGCTCATAATGAACAGATTCCAGTGCAAGGATGTTAATGCAAGAAATTTGATTGAGAGGTGGTGATTCCAGGACAAACCAGATAGATAGTGGGAAATCAAGAAAAGGGAGAGAAATAAGTTAACAAAGGGTGCAAATCAATTCAGTTACCACTTTTTGTAACACTTTTTGTAATTCTCTCAGTATGTTGAAAATACACCTCATAGTTTGCTCCTCCAAAGGGTGAGGGTTCGGAAATGTCACAGAGGTGGGTGTAAGGTGGAAACATTGATTCCTCGGCACTTCTAACCAGATTTATGCAAGCTCTAGCCTGCAGAGAAAGTCCTCAGAAAGTTGAAAGTTGGCTGGTTTTCACTCCAGTGATAACATCAAAAGGGGTGTAAATAAGGACTTACAGGGACTACATCATAGTATCTCCAACAGAGTTCAAAAGCGGAAGAGCAAACATAGAATATTCTCATTCAGAGAAACATGGTATCACAATTGATTTTTCTCAGCATCAGAGGTAGTATCAGAAATGTGTGTGTGTGTGTGTGTGTGTGTGTGTGTGTGTGTGTGTGTGTTAAGCACTCAGTCATGTTCGACTCTTTGTGAGCCAGTGGAATATAGCCCTCCAGGCTCCTTTGTCCATGGAATTCTCCCAAGAATACTGGAGTGGCTTGTCAGTCCCTTCTTCAGGGGATCTTCCCAACCCAGGGATCGAACCTGGGTCT
Source organism: Capra hircus (assembly GCF_001704415.2). Classification (NCBI taxonomy): domain Eukaryota; kingdom Metazoa; phylum Chordata; class Mammalia; order Artiodactyla; family Bovidae; genus Capra; species Capra hircus. Next base: position 93,472,636 of record NC_030812.1, on the reverse strand, counting down.
CTCGCATTGCAGGCAGACTCTTTACCATCTGAGCCACCAGGGAAGTCCCCCTTTGTATCAGAAGACCACTTTCTAAAAACTTTAATTAACATTTCATTGATCTTTTCATGTATCAATACTATACTCTTTTGATTATTTCAGCTATATACTAAGCCTGAATATTGTGAAGAGTGATTCCTCACAGTTTATTTTTAATTTTCAAAATTATTTTGAAAAATAAAAGTCTAGAGTCTCTTCCCTTCTGGATAAATTTTAAAGTAAGTTTATTTCTGCATAAAAGTTTCACAGATTTTGATAGGAATTTTGATAAACATATAGATAAATTTAGGGAAAATATACATTTATTATGTGGAATTTTCCAATCTATGAACATGGCATGTTCTCTCCAAGTATTAAAGTCTTCTTTGATTTTTTTCCTTAGAATTTTCTTATTTCCACATACAGATCCCATACAAGTTTTGTTAAAAGACTCTTTTGCCCTCTGATGCTGTCCTTCTGTACCAGTGTAAATCCAATGATATTCCTCTTACCACAAGCAATGTTTTTGGAAGGGAGATTTTTGAGGAGTTTATGGAGCTAAAGCTATAGTAATTGTCACTATATAAATAATATGTAATATATTTATATGTAATATATATATATGTAATATAACACAAAACCTGGAAGTGACAATACCAATAAAAAAGTTGTTGTAGGGTAGCGAGGTTATAGGATTTTATTTCCTCATGAATTCTGAAATGATGTTCAAATTTAGAGTTTGGAACTTAATATATTATATACCTTTTAGCTTTGATAGGAAAAAAGATGTAACTGGGATTTTAGTTGGCCCAATTTACCTGCTTCCAAAAGAAGGGAACATAGGACTTTTTATGGAAGTATGGTCTTCTCACACTCCTCCCCATCCTGCAAGGAGTAATAAGGGAATTTTCATGGTTGCAAAAAACAAAGAAGGAAAGGACAGCTCTGGCATAATGGGGAAATTACTGTATTTTAAAGCAGTATGTTTATGTTCAATCCCTGGTCCTAGAATTACTAACAATGTAATTTAGAAACAAATCACTTTATATCTCTTAGCTACAATTTTCTCTTCTATAAAGCAGGACGTTTACTTCTAAAAGGTACCTAAATTGGTTCTCCAAACTTGCCACTGTGTCTCATGTTAGAAGGGAGTCATTTCCTCAGGGCAATTAAATAGCTGTTTCCACTAGATGGGATTAATCTCTGGGCATTACTGATGAAAACATTTTATGCATTGGTTCCGAAATTGACCAAGATTTAGGAGTCATAAAAGCTGAGATTTAGATCCATCTTAAACTGAGTGGATCAGAGTTTTCATGGGCAAGATACATGGCTCAAAATTTTCAAAAGCTCTTCACGGTGATTTTTGATGATTGGCCATATTTGGGAAAACTAGTGCTTTTTAAACTTTAAAGTGCACATAATCCACCCAGGGCTCTTGTTAAAATGGAGCTTCCAATTTGTGGACCTGGGTGGATGGGGGGAGTGGAGCTCAGGTGTTCTCAGGGGGCACAGATGCTGTGGATTGAAATGAGGAGTACCACTCATTAAGCAGCAAGAAGACTCTCCTTTGGGTCTTCTCTTTAAAAGGGCAGGTCACATACTGTCAAGGAGGTTCTTTCTAGGAAAAAAGAAACATGATTTTAATTCAGAGATCCCTTAAGTTTTGAGTATTTCAAATAGTAAGGAATCATAAATTATTTCTGGCAAGACTAAAATGTAAATGCTTGAATGTGTAATGAAAATGTCAGCTTCAGTCAGCTCAGTTCAGTCACTCAGTCATGTCAGACTCTACGGCCCCATGGACTTCAGCCCATCAGGCCTCCCTGTCCATCACCAACTCCCAGAGTTTACTCAAACTCATGTCCATTGAGTCAGTGATGCCATCCAACCATCTCACCCTCTGTCATCTCCTTCTCCTCCCACTTTCAATCTTTCCCAGCATCAGGGTCTTTTCTAATGAGTCAGTTCTTCGCATCAGGTGGCCAAAGTATTGGAGTTTTACCTTCAACATCAGTCCTTCCAGTGAATATTCAGGACTAATTTCCTTTAGGATTGACTGGTTGGATCTCCTTGCAGTCCAAGGGACTCTCAAGAGTCTTCTCCAACACCATAGTTCAAAAGCATCAATTCTTTGGCACTCAGCTTTCTTTAGAGTCCAACTCTCACATCCATACATGACTACTGGGAAAACCATAGCTTTGGCTAGACAGACCTTTGTTGGCAAAGTAATGTCTCTGCTTGTTAATATGTTATCTAGCTTGGTCAAAACATTTCCTCCAAGGAGCAAGCATCTATTAATTTCATGGTGTAGTCACCATCTGCAGTGATCTTAGAGCCCCCCCAAATAAAGTCTGTCACTCTTTTCATTGCTTCCCCATCTACTTGCCATGAAGTGATGGGACCGGATGCCATGATCTTCGTTTTCTGAATGTTGAGTTTTAAGCCAGGTTTTTCACTCTCCTCTTTCACTTTCATCAAGAGGCTCTTTAGTTCTTCTATTTCTGCCATAAGGGTGGTGTCATCTGCATATCTGAGGTTATTAATATTTCTCCCGGCAATCTTGATTTCAAGATTTCTTGATAGGATGATTTGTGTTTCATCCAGCCCAGAATTTCTCATGATGTACTCTGCATATAAGTTAAATAAGCACGGTGACAATATACAGCCTTGACATACTCCTTTCGCAATTTGGAACCAGTCTATTGTTCCATGTACAGTTTTAACTGTTGCTTCTTGACTTACATACAGATTTCTCAAGAGGCAGGTCATGTGGTCTGGTATTCCCATCTCTTTCAGAATTTTTCACAGTTTGTGGTGATCCACACAATCAAAGACTTTGGCATAGTCAATAAAAAAGAAGCAGATATTTTTCTGGAACTCTCTTGTTTTTTTGATAATCCAACAGATGTTGGCAATTTGATTTCTGATTCCTTTGCCTTTTCTAAATCCAGCTTGAACATCTGGAAGTTCACAGTTCATATAATATTGAAGCCTGGCTTGGAGAATTTTGAGCATTACTTTGCTAGTGTGTGAGATGATTGCATTCGTGTGGTAGTTTGAGCATTCTTTGGCATTGCCTTTCTTTGGGATTGGAATGAAAACAGACCTTTTCCAGTCCTGAGGCCACTGATGAGTTTTTCAAATTTGCTGGCATATTGAGTGCAGCACTTCCACAGCATCATCTTTCAGGATTTGAAATAGTTCAACTGGAATTCCATCACCTCCCCTAGCTTTGTTCATAGTGGTGCTTCCTGAAGCTCACTTGACTTTGCATTCCAGGATGTCTGGCTCTAGGTGAGTGACCACAGCATCGTGATTATCTGGATCATGAAGATCTTTTTTGTATAGTTCTTCTGTGTATTCTTGCCCCCTTTTTAAAATATCTTCTGCTTCTGTTAGGTCCATATCATTTCTGTCCTTTCCTGTGCCCATCTTTGCATGAAATGTTCCCTTGGTATCTGCAATTTTCATGAAGAGATCTCTGGTCTTTTCCATTGTATTGTTTTCCTCTATTTCTTTGCATTGATCATGGAGGAAGACTTTCTTATCTCTCCTTGCTATTCTTTGGAACTCTGCATTCAAATGGGTATATCTTTCTTTTTCTCCTTTGCCTTTCACTTCTCTTCTTTTCTCAGCTATTTGTAAGGCCTCCTCAGACAACCGTTTTGCCTTTTTGCATTTCTTTTTCTTGGGGATGGTCTTGATCCCTGTCTCCTGTACAGTGTCATGAACCTCCATCCATAGTTCATCAGGCACCCATCAGATCTAATCCCTTGAATCTATTTGTTGCTTCAACTGTATAATTGTTAGGGATTTGATTTAGGTCATACCTGAATGGTCTAGTGGTTTTCCCTACTTTCTTCAATTTAAGTCTGAATTTGGCAATAAGGAGTTCATGATCTGAGCCACAGTTAGCTCCCAGTCTTGTTTTTGCTGATTGTATAGAGCTTCTCCATCTTTGGCTGCAGAGAATATAATCAATCTGATTTCAGTATTGACGATCTGGTGATGTCCATGTGTAGAGTGTTCTCTTGTGTTGTTGGAAGAGGGTGTTTGCTATGACCAGTGCATTTTCTTGGCAAAACTCTATTAGCCGTTGCCCTGCTTCTTTCTGTACTTCAAGGCCAAATTTGCCTGTTACTCCAGGTATTTCTTGACTTCCTGCTTTTGCATTCCAGTCCTCTATAATGAAAAAGACATCTTTTTGGGGTGTTATTTCTAGAAGGTCTTGTAGGTCTTCATAGCACCATTCAACTTCAGCTTCTTCAGCATTACTGATCACGGCATACACTTGGATTACTGTGATTTTGAATGGTTTGCCTTGGAAACAAACAGAGGTCATTTGTCATTTTTGAGATTGCATCCAAGTACTGCATTTCAGACTCTTGTTGACTATGATGGCTACTCATTCCTTGTAAAGGATTCTTGCTCACAGTAGTAGATATAATAATCATCTGAGTTAAATTCACCCATTCTAGTGAAATGAAAATGTCAACTTCAAGAAGACATTAAAAGAAAAAAGGCAGCTGATCAAATATCATTGCTTGTTTTTATGAGTTACTTCGGAAGACACAAGCAGGAGTCATGGGTTGTTTTGCAAGTTCATAGATAGAGAAACTGATTATTATAACAATTTAGAATCATTTCAGACAATGGCCCAGGTAATAAAATTCCTTTTTTATTGGAAAATTTCCTCAACACTGGAAATTAACTTGGAAATTCCATGTTTAATCATTCAAATTCAGATTTCTCATAAATGTTTTAATGGTGTCAATAAGCATGTTTAATCATTGAAACAAGCTTTTAATGTTTTAGATGAAGTAAACATTAAAAACAACAAGCTGACTTGATGAATTTATCAGGATCCAAGATTTCATTTTCAGCTTTGTATGTTCAAGATACTGTGTTATAAAATTTAACCATAATATCAACATTATTAATTTACACTAACAAATAAAGCTGTTTGATACAATTGTTTGCTTTTTTCTAATCCATACAGATTTTCCTATAGGCAAACTAATGATGATGTTACCCATAGGTATGTTCTCAGAGCAAAAGAATTAATTATATGCTCTAAATAATTAATATTATCAAATTCTGATAATTTGTTGTTTTGATCTCTGTAGTGGGGTTGCCTCTGTAATAGGTAAACACATACCTCAACCCAAACAAATGGGTACTGTCCTCAGTTAGGACTCTGGCTATAATCTACCAAAATGTTTCATACTTGCTGAATATCAGCCCAGTGTGCAAGGTAAAGAGGACATCTGAGTCCATCAGGATGTATTAATCTTGAAACAGTGAATGACAAAGTCATTGTTTCTTATTTTCAAGCTTTTATTCCTGATCACTACAGTCTCTTTTCTTAGTCACACATTGAATACTACTTTTCTCTTCCTTTGGGGGAAAGGAAGAAAATAGATTATACTCCTCAAGTTATGGTTAATTATGGCCATGTTTATTTTGTGATATTTATTATTCTCCATGACTAGGAACCATGCCCAACCCCATTTTCTTATCCCATCAGTAGGTATCCACTTTGTATCTGCTGTGTAAGTCTTTCCAATCCACCTTCCATAGCATACTTTAATTTTTGAAAAATATAAGGTGTGCTTTTCTGTCAGTTTAATACATGTAGATTTAATGCTGTAAAATAAAAGTTATAATTGCACTATCATTCTTACCGTTTTCCCGCAATATTAGGTTCTCAGTGACCATCAATGTTAGGAATTCTAGTTCATGACTTCTGACTGTGGCAATAGTAGTTCCACTGTGTGTGTATACTGCTACTTAACCATTCTCCTGGTGATGCTCCAGAAGTTCTGTCCACCTTTGCTACTACAAGAACTACCCTGTTAATATTTTGGAGCACTCAACATCTTGATGGATATTTTTGGTCTAAGAATAAAATGACCAAATTAAAAGGCATGTGAACTTTACATTTACATTGGGTTTCCAATATTTTCCTTACTTATTTCAGGAGCTCCTTATATTTGCTCAATATTAAATTCTTGTCAGTTATAAAACATATAAATATTTTATCCAGTTTATTTATTACTTTGTCTAAGATGTCCTTTATAGAACAGTTTCAATTTTGATGTAATATAATGTATATATTTAATTTTCCTCTTATGACTTGAACTTTTAGTATATTAGTTAAGACATTGACATCTTAGGAATAAGTGATATAAAATGGACGGGAATGGAAGAATTTAATTCAGAAGGCCATTATATCTACTACTGTGGGCAAGAGCCCTTAGAAGAAATGGAGTAGCCCTCATCGTCAACAAAAGAGTCCAAAATACAGTACCTGAGTACAGTCTCAAAAACAGCAGACTCTCAATTCACTTCCAAAGCAAGCTATTCAACATCACAGTAATCCAAGCCTAAGGCCCAATCACTGATGCTGAAGAAGCTAAAGTTGACAGTTTCTATGAAGATCTACAAGCCCTTCTAGACCTAAGACCAAAAAAGAAATCCTTTTCATCAAAGGGGATTGGAATGCAAAAGTAAGGAGTAAAGAGACACCCAGATTAACAGGCAAGTTTGACCTTGGAGTACAAAATGAAGTAGGGCAGAGGCTAACAGAGTTTTGTCAAGAAAGCACACTACTCATAGTAAACAACTCTTTCCAACAACACAAGAGATGACTGTACACATAGACATCACTGGATAGTCAATATTGAAATCAGATTCATCATGTTCTTTGCAGCCAAAAATGAAGAAGCTCTATATAGTCAGTGAAAACAAGACCAGGAGCTGACTGTGGCTCAGATCATGAACTCCTTATTTCAAAATTCAGGCTTAAATAGAAGGAAGTAGGGAAAATCACCAGGCCATTCAGATATGACCTAAATCAAATTCATTATGATTATACAGTGAAGGTGACAAATAGATTCAAGGGATTAGATTTGGTCGACAGAGTGCCTGAAGAACTATGGATGGAGGTCATAATATTGTACAGGAGGCAGTGAGCAAAACCACCCCAAAGAAAAAGAAATGCAAGAAGCCGAAGCATTTGGTTGAGGCATCTTTACGAATAGCTGAGGAAAGAAGAAAAGTAAAAGGCAAGGGAGAAAGGGAAAGATATACCCAACTGAATGTAGAGTTCCAGAGATTAGCAAGGAGAGATAAAAAGCTTCTTAAATGAACTGTGTGGGCTACTGATCACAAAGAGGGCTAAGGCTGCCCACTGCCATCAGGGAGAGCGTGAAGGGAACCAGCTGGCTGTGAGGCAGTGCAATACAGGGAAATAGCAACATCCCAGGCAAATGTAATCTCTGGAAACACAGCCAGAGCTGGTCTCAACAGACCACATTGTTGGAGGCAGAAAGAGAATGCTGCCAGGCTTAAAATGAAGTTTGCTCCTTGTTTGATTATTTCAGGATAAAATAAAACCAACAAGTAATTATGTATTCAATCCATAATTGAAGTAAGCTCCAACTGTTTCCGGCATTTATTCAATGAGACAGAAAAAATTCATGAACACTATTCCCTTATAGCAATTTCTTAAGCACCTTGAAATACATGATGAATGGATGTCTCAACCTTAGACTCAGATTCAAAAATCAGAATTCAGTTAGCTTTTCCTAGGTTACTTTTGCAGTCCTTTCATTATTTTTCTTCCCATCTTCAGGTCTCATAATCTACATTTTAATTACGCAGGATACTGAAATACCATATACATATCAGTAAATCTGACAGGATAAGAACAAGGGCTCAATAAAACACAAGAATTCTGTGCATTAAACGGGAATCACATGAACTGATGGGACAAATTGACCTGCAACTAAAGATAATGGTTCAAATTACACTGGCATTTTCAACAAAGCAAAGCTGTCAATAAAGAAGTTCTAAAGCTATGTCCTGCATCTAGAAAGGGAAACTAATCTTTTTTTTTTTTTTTTTTAATGGGAACACGGTGAGAGGTCTAAAAAAGAAACATTTTTGCTTGTGTAAAGTCCTTGTCAGGCTCAGCAGGCTTGTCAGTTGGATTTGCATGTGAGAAGAGCTCTTTCCAAATGTGCAGGCTTCACTGCCATCTGCAAGACAGGACTTTGTAATCCTTCCATTGGCTCAAATTCAGAAATGTCTTCCTCCATAGTGTTCACTTACCCATCTTGATCTCTTTTCCTTGCCTTTTTTTTTTTTAATTCAAGGCACTAGGAAGCCCAAGCAAGTAAAGCTTCCTTGAAGTGTTTAGGCTGGGAGACAGGGTTTTCAGATGGTTGTTATTTTTTGCTTCATGGAAATGGAAAATTGCACATAGCTTTTCTCTGCTTAAGGCTGAGAAATTATTTATACACGAGAAAGAAAAATAAGGGAGGGGAACCCGAGTAATAGTCTGTTTCTATTGTGTTTAGAATTAAGATATGGACTCTGTTAAATATTTGTAGGTGTGTTCTTAGCTATTAAACTCTCAGCACTGCATTTCTGGTATATGGAAGTAGTTTGATAAAGACAAAAATTAGAAAGACAGACTCTCTCAGCTTGCTATGTGTCATATTATACATTAATCTAAAATTTTTATTTTGGTACCTGAATATGGTTTGGAAATTTCTGTAACGTCACAGGCTTATACTAAATACACATACACACAAACATGGAAGGAGTAATCACATGACCCATCTCTTATCCCTGAGGGCTACTTCTTAGGGAGAAGTGTTGATCAACATTTTTGGATACTGCTTCTAACATTTACATCCGTATTGTATGTTTATTGGCTATTTATTGTATGTTTATTGGCTATTTCTTGATTTTTTTCAACTTGAGTTATGGCTTCCTACTCTGGAAGATGAAGATTTTGTTCTTCTTTATATACTGTTCCTATGCACTTCAATTTCTCATCCTTTCAGCACATTTGGTTAAATCAGTATTAGGTTTAGATTGCTAGAAACATGTACCTGTTGTCCACAGAGGCATTTGGTATACTGCCATTACATTTTTTTCTCCTGTAACTTTTCATTTCTCTTGAAGTTAACAATGGATTTTTTTTCATTTGCTTAGTTTTCTAGGTACAATCTAGAAGGTGAGGGAAAGCCTTGAACCTCCTGGTGTTTCTGAGGGCATGGGGGTTTTGGTAGCATCCAAAGCAGCTTCATTTCTGAGATCCACTGAGAGTAACTCTCCAGCAGGCACGTGTGTATGGTCAATGGGAAACTGGTCCTAGGAGACAGGATTCACAGGCAGCATATGACTGCAAAGTCTTGAGATCTTACTGGGATGCAGAAAGGGATAACAATATCTGCAAAGAAAGAAGAGCAGTAAATTGCTTGGAGAAGTTGTGTGTTAAAAATTAGAGAAGCTTCGCTTATAAACAAGCACCAGTGGTTACATGAGAAATAATTTACACCAAATTCTTGCCTGGGCTACTAAGTACATTTTCTAAGGGAAAATGGAAATTAACTTTTTAAATATGTGGGATCAAAGGACAAAAAGAAGGTTTATGGATACTGAAGTGTCTCAAATGCTCTGAGAGATAAAGCAGTGCATATAGACAGATTTTACCCCCAGGATGGAGCAAGCATGTTATTACAATTAACCTCTCAGTGGAAAGTTTCTTAGAAATGAGTTTCAACTTACAGATTGTGAGCTTCAGACTATTGTTCATGGACTGAATGGCATCCCTAGCTAGGATGTCCTGAAGGCTAGATATTTCTCCCTTTATCTCTTATACTTCCTGTCTACTATTCTTTCCAAGATGATACTGACACTTCTGTAGGTATGCATAGCATTAAATTCTGGAATATATATATATATTTTTCCCCTAGGAATATACCAGGGGCCAAAGATTTGTTTCACAGGTCTTATGGGTATGAAGATAGTAATATGATAGACTGTATACCCTATTGAGTGTGACTGGAAAAGAGGTACACACAAGTTTTAAAGTTGAAATAGCAACAGTTTGAGAGTTGCCAGTGGAAGACAGGACAGGATGCACCAAGCTGCTGAAGAAACCCAGATTAAGTGAGTATCTTCTGAACTGGGCTAAAGAGAAAACTGATTTTGAACTTAAATTATTTTAGTGGATGAGAAGGATATTCCATTTAGGAATTTAATCTCTCTGGAAACCTCATATTTAGACAATCTATGTTATTAATTCTTAGGGCCTTGTATTATTTGAGGTATTATTTATATTGTCACATGCTTCCCTGGGAGAGACTCAGGTTCAATCCCTGAGTCGGGAAGATCCCCTGGAGAGGGAAATGGCAATGGCAACCCACTCCAGTATTCTTGACTGGAGAATCCCATGGGCAGAGGAGCCTGGCAGGCTACAGTCCATGGAGTCTCAAGAGTCGGACACGACTGAGCAACTAACACGTCCACTTCCACTTCAGGATCTAAAAAAGTAAGAGAAGAAAAAGTGAAATGTCACTCAGCCGTGTCCGACTCTTCGCGACACGCAGTTGATGTCCTTGTTCTTCTAGCCCCCTCGATGAAAGAGAAAGGCCCAGCTACTCCAGCTCTCTTTGTTCCAGCTTCTTTAGCCTGCAACTGGGTGACTACCCCAGATCAACCCTGCCTATTTCTGATGTCTGCAGTTTGGGGTTGGGGAAAAAATGGCCCACTGTTGTGCTAAAATCAATCTTCCCAAAGAACACTGTGCTTTAGGAGAGAAATGAACAATCTGACTGACCATCAAAACAGCTGACCTCTTGCGTCTCATTAACTATCCTGTCTTTGTACCTATGCTCTATTAACTGGGATGGTGAGTCTTGCCATTCCCTCCTTCACAAGGCTTCCCAACTCCCTGAATGACTGAGCAGTAAGTTGAGATATGGCACCTGTAGCTGCCAACCATGACCACATCTGTATGCTTGTTGATAGGCCAAGCTGACGAGCACATGGCAAAGTGGGTCTCAAGTCGGGACTAGAATTCCCTGGAGGTATTTTAAAAATTATAATGTCCAGTCCTAACTCCCCGCAGATTTGCTTTAACTGAACTGAGTTGGAGTCTTAGCTTTAATGGTTTCATAAAAATCCATGAGTTTCTAAATATGCAGAGTTGAGACCTAAATCAAATCAGAAGCTGAACAACAAATCCTCTTCCCCTGAAACAGACAGGGAACAGGTTTCCCAGTACTAAGAATGCTCCTTTCATTAAGACTTTTGTTTTCTTCTCCCACTCCTTCACTCTAGCGTCCTCAACAGGGGAAGAGCTATCATTAAAAATTTATAGACATTATGTGTTCCCAGAGCTATAACCAGTATAGTTTCAGGTATTTAATATTCACCACAATAGTTATATTTTCATCTAATTGTAGAATCAAAAGCTAAAGGGAGGAGCTCCCCTGGTGGCTCAATGATAAAGAATTCTTGTCAATACAAGAGACACTGGTTTGAGGCCTGGTCCAGAAAGATCCCACATGCCTTTGATCAAGTAAGCTGGTGCACCACAACTATTGAGTCTGTGCTCCAGAGCCCAGGAGCCTCAACCATTGAGCCCACACACTGCAACTACTGAAGCCTGTGTGTCTAGACTCCATGCTCAGTGACAAGAGAAGCCACTGCAATGAAAAGCCTGCATACCACAACTAAAGAGTGGCCCCTGCTTGCTGAACTAGAGAAAAAACCTGTGCAGCTATGAGAACCCAGTGTAGCCAAAAATAAATAAATAAAATTATTTTTTTTAAAGCTAAAGGTAGAATAACTTTTCTGAAAACACGCTTCATAAGTGAAAAATTAAGAGAAGAACATGCATCAGTTTGAATTACTCCATTATTTTACTGCAAACTTACATAGTTAATAGTTTTTAAGGTTTACATTTTTGTGTGGTTGTATCTTTATTTAAATTAAGCTTATTTGCAACTGTTTTAGGAGAGAGAAATGGAATAAAAGTGCCTTTGCTCTACTATTATAGTTGTAAATCAAGGGTACAATTTCACCATGATTATTCTCTCTAATTCCTCAAATGCCAGAGGTGGTATAATTTCGTAGTTAAAAGGGCATGGGTTTTGTAGTATGACTGTATCAGTTCAAATCCCAGCTCTGCCTGTCTCTGTAACCTGAGAAGTCTAGTTAATGCCTTTTGACCTCAATTTTCCCATTTGAAAAGTGGGGATAATTTTTTTTTTCTGCTTTGTTCTGAGGCTTACATGTGCTAGTTTAAGTTAAGTGTTGAGAACAATGTCATAATTAATCAAAAGCAGGCTATTAATATCATCTTGGTGTTGATGAGCAGCAATTTGATCTAGTGAAAGTACACTGTTGCTACAATAGTTCACTAACATACTTTTCATCAGAGAACAAGATACTTTAAGATAGGTCGATTCAAGATCCCCATTAAAAGGATTTGTTCACCAAAAGACTTATAAGGAATTTTGACTTTCTTGAGCATTTGCTTCATGTCTGGCACTGTACTAAGTATTAATATTATTTTATTTATTCCCTACAGTTGTAAGATATATTATTTCCTAATTGTGTACTGGAGAACATATTTTTGGACAGTACACTATTTCAAGAACTTAGAGAAGAATCACTTATGTATTTTCTTTCTTGTGTATTTCACATTTGTTTAAGCACTAATGTTAATAGTTGTATTATTGGAGTATTGGTTTTAGGTGTTAGAATATTGGTCTTAGGTATTGCACACTAAGGTTTTCTTACTAATCCATCAATGTTCCCATTTTTGCTTCATCCCATTCCTCATTTTTAACCCTTCAGGAAACAGCTGTAATAGCCTAGTAGTCTAAATAAAGTTTCCTAGGCTTAGTGTGTTGCAAGCTACCCAAATATTTTTTCTTGAGGGTAGTACACAAACCAAACCTATTTTGACTGCAGGTGTTAAAACTTGTGGGTCTTGGCAGATTTAACAAATTCTTGATGCTGACAGAATAAGCAAAATGCTTAGGACTCTACCCCTTGGGTAGGATTTTGGCTTGGGGAGCTCAAAACCTGTAAAGATGGCTGCGTGCCAGCCCTTTGAGGTAGAGGCTTTGAATGTTTCTATAGAACCTCTGTTGGCCAGCTTCATGACTCCAGTGGCTGCCTGCAAAATAAATAAATGAGGGGCTGATGTGCTGTACAAGTTACAAGTACTGTAACTTGCTTGTCGTGCTGGTTTAGAAAGCAAATGTTATCCGTTCAAAACTTGTCACGTCGAAAGCTGTGAATTCCTTTTGAATCTGGACTTTTGCGAGAGAAAATAATTCAAATTTATATTGGCAAGTGTACCAATGTACTCTTGTAAAATGTACAATGTACCAATGTACCAACGTACAATGTGATTTATAGAATTATTCTTCTTATATGCTTTGCTGCAACAATGTCATTATCTGTGTTCTTAGTTATTATTAATAATTTATAATCAATTTTCATATCTGTGTCACCCTTTTCAAGATTCAGTTCAGTTCAGTTGCTCAGTTGTGGCTGACTCTTTGCAACCCCATGGACTGCAGCATGCCAGGCCTCCCTGTCCATCACCAACTCTGGGAGTTTACTCAAACTCAAATCCATTGAGTCAGTGATGCAATCCAACCATCTCATCCTTTGTTGTCCTCTCCTCCTCCAGCCTTCAATCTTTCCCAGCATCAGGGTCTTTTCAAATGAGTCAGTTCTTTGCATCAGGTGGCCAAAATATTGGAGTTTCAGCTTCAGCATCAGTCCTTCCAGTGAACACCCAGGACTGATCTCCTTTAGGATGGACTGGTTGGATCTCCTTGCAATCCAAGGGACTCTCAAGCATTTTCTCCACCACCACAGTTCAAAAGCATCAATTCTTTAGCCCTCAGCTTTCAGCTTCAGCCTTTCAACTGTCACATCTATGCATGACTACTGGAAAAACAATAGCATTGACTAGACTGACCTTTATTGGCAAAGTAATGTTTTTGCTTTTTAATATACTGTTTAGGTTGGTCATACCTTTTCTTCCAAGAAGCAAGTGTCTTTTAATTTCATGGCTGCAGTCACCTTCCTCAGTGATCTTCAAGCCCCCCAAAATGAATTCTGCCACTGCTTCCACTGTTTCCCCATCTATCTGCCATGGTGATGGGACTGGATGCCACGATCTTCGTTTTCTGAATGTTGAACTTTAAGCCAACTTTTTCACTCTCCTCTTTCACTTTCATCAAGAGGCTCTTTAGTTCTTCACTTTCTGCCATAAAGGTATCTGAGGTTATTAATATTTCTCCTGGCGATCTTGATTCCAGCTTGTGCTTCTTCCAACCCAGTGTTTCTCATGATGTACTCTGCATAGAAGTTAAAGAAGAAGGGTGACAATACACAGCCTTAACGTACTCCTTTTCCTATTAGGAACCAGATTTTCAAGACTACGTGGTAATTATAGAAATATGAAACCATTCAAGTATGCTGAGTGTCTCTAATTTGTACATTTATAACCTCACTGAGCAGACAAAAATATCTGACCAATGTGAGTTTACAGTTTAGATACCAGGATAACACATAAAACATGGACAACGTACAGGACAGTATGCAAGTATCCAATGCCACAAATTTCAAAGACAAGACATATGATCAGATAAGGTTTCATAGAAAAGCAATGGCTTGAAGGAAAAGCCCTAAAGAAAGTTTCATGTGCTTGGCAAGATTTTTGTTATACGGTAATGACTTGAATTATGGTATTGCCACAGGAATAAGTTAGGAATGATCACTAATGAAAAATTATCAATAGGTACATCAGCTGGAAGAAAGATTTGTGTTCAATTAAGATCCCTTTTGAGAAAAACACACTTATCTAAAAAAAAACAACATTAATTGGAAAAGATACATGCATCTTAATGTTCATAGCATCATTTACAACTGCCAAGATATGGAAGCAACTTGAGTGTCCGTCAGAGGATGAAAGGATAAAGAATATGTGGTCCATATATACAATGGAATGCTACTCAATCATAATAAAAATGAATTTTGCCATTTGCAGCAACATGGATGGACTTGGAGGCCATTATGCTAAGTGAAGTAACTCACACAAAGATGAATACTGTATGATATCACTTGTATGTAGAATAAAAAAAAAAACAAACTAGTGAATATAACAAAAAAGAGACAGACTCTTGGATGGATATAGAGAATAAGGTAATGGTTACCAGTGTAGAGAGGGAAAGGGAGAGAGGCAATATAGGGTTAGGAGAACAAGAGGTACAAACAATTAAGTATAAAAAAAGCTATGAGGATATGTTATATAACATGGAATTATAGACAATATTTTATAATAACTACAAATGGAGTATAACCTTTAAAATTTGTGAATCACTTTAAAAAGGGCTTCTCTGGTGGCTTAGATGGTAAACAGTCCTCCTGCAATGCAGGAGACCTGGGTTTGATCCGTTGGTTGGGAAGATCCCCTGGAGGAGGGCATGGCAACCCATTCAACTATTCTTGCCTGGAGAATCCCCATGGACAAAGGAGCCTGGTGGGCTACAGTACATGGGGTTGCAAAGAGTTGGACATGACTGAGTGACTGAGCACAGCACAGTATTTTTAAAAAGACACATTTATACATTTACTTGCCTTTTTGATGAAATTCTACTCACTAATACAGAGGTCATGTTGAAGTTGCTCCTTTTATGTAATTTAAGAGCATATCTCTTATTTTAACTTGTTCACTGAATGTTTATAGTGCTAATTAGTACTGATCTCTGAGATTATTCTTCTCTAGTAATGGTAGAAGGTAGAAGGCTGAAGACGACATTTTCACTAGTTCCTGTTTATCATCAACCTACTTTTTTGTGTTGTAATGTGTCATCATTACATTAATGATGCTGTGTGTGTGTGTGTGTGTGTGTGTGTGTGTGTGTGTGTGTGTTAGCTGCTCAGTTGACTCTTTGCAGCCCCCTGGACTGTAGCCTGCCAGGCTCCTTTACCCATGGATTTCTCCAGGCAAGAATATTGGACTGGGTAGCCATTCCCTTCTCCAGGGGATCTTCCTGACCCAGGGATTGAGCCAGGGTCTCCTGCTTTGCAGGCAGATTCTGCTGGAGAACTAATTTTCAGTCCCACATAGGGATTCTTCTAGTTCCCTTTGCTGATAAACCGAAGTTCTCTTGTAGAAAGTCATATTGGCATCTCTTTTTGTTTATTTTTTAGTTTTTTGAAGAATTTAAGAAACATGGATTTAATCTTTCAAAAATAACATATTCATAATGACCTTTTATTGATGCCATGTCAATGATATTTTAGTAATAGTAATGATTTATCGTAAATAGTTTACAACAAATTTTGTAGTTTGACAAGTAAGAAATTAAGTTGAATTAGATGTAGACTCATAGACGTCAAAAATAAACTCATGGTTACCAAAAGAGAAACGCAGGGAAGGGATAAACCAGGAATCTGAGATTAACACATGCACTACTACCATATACAAAATAGATAACCTGCAAGGACCTGCTATACAGCACAATGATTGTTTAACTCTTCCTACTACTAAGTGAGTGGAGGAGGATGGATATATGGGTATAAGAAGTACTGAAATAATTCTCAGATTTCTGAGAATGGGCTATACTTCCTGTCTCCTCAAAGTAACAGTAACAGAGATTTGATCAGTTCAGCATTTCTATGACATTGTGGTTAAGATTATGAATTATGGAACCAAATTGCCTGAGTTTGAATCCTGGCTCCACTATTTTCTAGCACTGATAACTTGGTCAAAATATATAGTTTCTCAGCCCATCTGTACTTTTATCTGTAAAATGGAGATAATAATACATATATACCATTTCGGATGGTTCTGAGATTTAAATAATTAATAAGTGCATTTTTTAAAGTGCTAGGCACAAAGAACACAAACTGCTATATAATTATGGTAAAACATTTCCTATTTTATTTACCACTGAATATCTTTTTTTAGCACTGAAAATTTACTACCATACAGGCTTTAAAAAAACCTACTTGGTGACTCAGTCAGTAAAGAATATGCCTGAAATGCAGGAACTTGTGTTCAATCCCTGAGTCGGGAAGATCTCTTGGAGAAGGGAATGGCAACCCACTCCAGGATTCTTGCCTGGAGAATTCCATGGACAGAGGAGCCTGGTGGGCTGCTGTCCACAGGGTCGCAAAGCGATTAACATTCTCACTTTATACTTTTTATCTTTAACTATCATGTAAAATGTATATTCTACTGGATACAAAGACTTGCTCTGCTACAAGACTCAGTATTCTACCTTGATTTTCCAGGGAGGGAAAAAGAAAAACAAAGAAGGATTTTCTACTTGCTCTCTAATCCTCCTCCCCACCCCAAACCTGCCACACACACAGACATATTGGCACTGATTTATCTTTAGGAGAATATAATAAGAAAACATGAATAAGGACTTTTAGTCTTCCACTTTTGAACTTTTGGACACAACTTTATATAAGTTTGGCATATGTTAGCCATATGTTTAAACATCAGCCAAGTACTTAGATGTCTAATATTTGAACATAAACTACAAAATGTAGAATTGCAGTAGAAAACTCCCTTTTTATTCAAAGCTAGATGCATACAGTGGAGTTTCACGTTGCATGATTCGAAGGGCACCAAACAGCGTTTTTCCCCTGTCCCAAGAGTATCCCCTTTCCCCATCTTGTTCTCAAAGTCTCTTCCTTTACTAATTATCTTTGGGAAAAATGACAAAGACTTGCATGCTAAAGCAAGTTGGATTATTTTCTGTCCAGGGAGTACTAGGAAGCATGGAAACAGCCAATGTATAGGAACACTTCAGTTGAGTAAGAAGAAAGATGGGGGAAAAAAGAAATATGGCTCTAAATTAAATCTTTGCTCATATTATTTTCTTGCTTAAAGGGTTTCTGTTTTCACTTACATAAAATTCTTTGAAGACAGATTGGTTCAATATAAGTCCCCCTATGTTATCGGGCAAGGCATAGTTGCCGTTTAAAAAATGAAACCACCAAGACTGCGAAGAACTGAACAATATTAGCTAGATCCAAGGACTATGCCAATATAAACAAAGACAGGGACATTTCCCTTTGACAAATGATCTAACACAATGTTTGTGATATTGAATGAAAAATATATTCACTTAATGGAAAACAAGGGTAGAGTATCCACTCTTTAAGCATAAATTATCCCTTTGTTTCTTCAAAAGCATTGCTGCTTATTTCTCTCTCTTGTTGCTGAATAAGTGCTAATATAGAAAGAAATTCACAAAGTATCTGCAAGCCCCTTGAGTTGTTCAGTTGCTAAGTCGTGTCCAACTTTTTGTGACCCTATGGACCACAGCACACCAGGCTTCCTTTACCATCCCCCGGAGTTTGCTCAAACTCATGTCCAATGAGTCAGTGATGCCATCAAACCATCTCATCCTCTGTTGCCCCCCGACATCTTTTACTCCTAAGAAGGTCTTTGCCCAGGATCAGGGTCTTTGCCAATGAGTTGGCTTTTCACAGCAGGTGGCCCAAGTACTGGAACTTCTGAAGTCCTTCTAATGAATATTCTGGGTTGATTTCCTTTAGGATTGACTGTGACTACCACTGAGTTTTTCGAATTTCCTGGCATATTGAGTACTGCACTTTCTTTCCTTCCAAGGAGCAAGCCTCTTAATTTCATGGCTGCAGGCCCCATTTGCATATGAGAAAAATTTTAATGGATAAAGATAGGGCTGATCTATTCAAATTTTGGTTTTACCTCCATTTCCTTATTTGGAGTCTGTCCTTTTGACATTGTGTGTCAACACTTCTACTTCACAGATTTAAATTCTTGATCTTTAGACTTTTGGTATTAAAGGCTTGTAGGTTTGCTATTTCCCTTGGCAACCGGCTTTAATTACACAAATAAGAGTACTTTCTGTGATCATAAACTAGAAGGGCTATTTGTAGTTTACCTTTTAAAATATTCTCTCTCATCTAAGATCTCTCATGTTCTTTCATGTTATAAAAAAAAGCAGAAATTACTCATTGCTACACAAGATTTGAAGTCCAGAGTGTATCTTTCTTTTCCCCCAGGAGGTAGTTTCCCCTACTTTACTCAGTAGCAGATCACAGTATTTGTACACTGTCTCATCACATAAATCACTTTCATATTCTCATCTGAACTTTATAATAAGCCTATGAAATAGTAGAATTGCTTAGTGAACCCTTGGGTTTTAATAGGTCCTTAAACAATGACTGAAGGAAATGTAGATTTAATGTTGCTGTTCAGTCACCCAGTCATGTCCAACTCTTGCAACCCCATGGACTGCAGCACGCCAGGCCTCTCTGTCCTTCACCATCTCTCAAAGTTTGCCCAAGTTCATCATGTCCATTGCATCAGTGAATGCCATCCAGCCATCTCACCCTCAATGCAGATATTAATGACTTATTTTTTAAAGTAAGTATCTAAAGTATGTTTAGTGAAAATGATTTTCTAAGGTCACTAGGTAGAGTTTGAACTCATGTTCAGCTTTTTTAGATCACAGGGCAAGTTTCTTTCTATCGTATTATGGCTTTTGTTTTTGTAATTTTTAAGGTAAAATTTAGAGTGAAATGTTCAGATACTAAGTGTACAATCTGAGTTTTGAGAAACATGTTCACCTGTAAAGCCAACACATCAGGCAAGGTATTGAATCTTTCTGTTTCTGCAACATTTCCTGGGGACATTTTCCATAACTCCCAGTCCAGACAATCACTGTTGTGACTTTTTTTAACCACCATAGCTCAGTATTGCCTGATCTAAACCTTCTGATAAATGGAATCTTATAGTAAATACTCTTTTGTATTTTGCTTCTCTCACTCAGCATAAATTTAAGGTTTACCCACATTTGCATGCGTAAGAACTTCATTCTTTTTAATTGCTAAGCAATAGCTCATCACATGAATGTACCGCAGTTTCTTCATCTGTTTTCTTGCCAATGAATCAAACTGCTATAAACATTTGTGCACCAGTTTCTTTATGGATATAAATGTTCATGCATTTTTTTTCTTTTTTTGGAAATTGGTGGGTTTACATGCTAGATGACAGGACATATAAGAAACTGCCAAATTTTTCCCAAAGTGGTTGTACCATTTCACATTCCTGCCAATAATGTATGAATATTTCAGGTGTTTCACATCCTGTTGACGTTCAGTATTGTCAGTATTTTAAATTGTAACCATTGTAGTGGGTTGTGTTGCAGTTTGCATTCTCTTGGTTAACCTGCAGAGCTTTTTTTCACAGGCTTATATGCCATTTGGGAATCTTAGTGAGGTGTCAAACCTTTTCCTTCATTTTTAAATAAGACTGTCTTTTTGTCATTGAGTTGTTGGCATTCTTTCTATATTCTGTATACAGATCTTTTGCTAGGTATATTGTGAATATATTCTCTGCATTGGTGGCTTGTCTGTTCACTTTCTAATGCAGTCTTGACTGACAGAATTGTAACACTTTTTCTCTTGTTGCTATTGCTTTCTGCACTCTAAGAAACGTTTGCCTTACCCCAGACTGCAAAGATATGTTTTCTTCTAGATGTTTTATGGACTTAGATTTACATTTTGGTCTATAACTTTAACATTTATATTATGTCCATTTTGTGTTAATTTTTCAGTATGGTGTAAGGTAAATGTTGAGGTTAGCTTTTTCCATGTGGATAGCCAGTTGTTTCAGCAATTTTCATTGAAAATATGTTTAATATCTTATTGAACACTTTTGTCTCTTTCAAGTTGATTGTGTAAATAGGTTTACGTCTGTACTATCCCTTCTGTTTGATCCTTATGCCAGTACAATATCTTAATTACTCTACCTTAATGTGCCTTCCAATCATTTTGTCAAAATCTCTTTGACTGATATAGTCTGCATTTCCATTTGAATTTTAGAAATAGATTGATAATTTTGATAAAAATCCTTCTGAGGTTGTAATTAGAGTGTATTCCAATCTATTTTGGAGAGAATTAGTAGCTTAACAGTAATGAGTGTTTCAATCCATGAATTTAATATTCCCTTCATTTACCTAGGTCCTTAATTTCTCAAGGCAATGCTTTGTAGTTTTTAGTGTGAAAGTGAAGTCGCTCAGTCGTGTCTGACTCTTTGCTACCTATGGACTGTAGCTCACCAAGCTCCTCTGTCCATGGGATTCTCCAGGCAAGAATACTGGAGTGTATAAGTGTATAAGCCTTCAGATATTTTGTTACATTTATTCCTAAATATTTTGTTTAGATGTTATTGTAAGTAGAAGTTTTGAATTTTATTTTTTACCTGTATAGAGCAAGTATAGAGTTTCCCTGGTGGCTCAGACAATAAAGAATCCACTTACCAATGCAGGAGACTCGAGTTCGGTCCCTGGGTTGGAAGAGTCCCCTAGAGGAGTGCATGGCAACCCACTTCAGTATTCCCACCTGGACAGTTCCATGGACAGAGGAGCTTGGTGGGCTATAGTCCATAGGGTTGCAGTCAGACATGACTGACTAACACACACATACACATACACACATGCACACATGGTGCAAGTAGGTAGACAAATTGTTTGTGCATATTGCCTTGTGTAGAGAACTTGCTAAACTCACTTAGTAGTTGTTTCACAGATTACCTCAGGTACTTTTACATAAAAAATCACATCTGCAAATAGAGACAATTTTACTTTTTAATGCACTTTATATTTTTCTTGTCTTATATAGTTATATGATATATGACTGTGTAAAGTGTTGAATAGAAATGATGAAAGTAGATACCCTCTTTATTCCTAATGTTAATATGAAAAATGTTCAGTGTTGCAACATTAAGTAAGATGCAGGTTTTTTAATATGTACAGTTAATCAGACTGAGGAAATTCTGTGCTATTCCTAATTTGCTGTGAATTTTTAGTAAGCCTGGTGAATACTTTTGTCGAGTCTTTTCTGTACCTGACGAGATGACCATGTGACTTTTCCCTTTAACCTGTTTTTATGAAGTGAAGTCGCTCAGTCGTGTCTGACTCTTTGCAACCCCATGGACAGTAGCCTACCAGGCTCTGCCGCCCATGGGATTTTCCAGGCAAGAATACTGAAGCGGGCTGCCATTTCCTTCTCCAGGGGATCTTCCCAACCCAGGGATCAAAATCGGGTCTCCTGCATTGCAGACAGACGCTTTAACATCTGAGCCACCAGGGAAGCCCATTTGTGCTGACATACTGATTTTCAAATGTGAAGCCAACTTTATTTCCTAAAATAAACACCACTTGCCAAATTAATATGCTAAAATTGTTAAGGATTTTTACATATCCTTATTGCATGCCTGCAATGCAGGAGACTGGAGTTCAATCCCTGGGTCAGGAAGATCCTCTGGAGAAGGCAACTAACTCCAGTATTCTTGCCTGGAAAATCTCATAAACAGATGAGCTTGGTCCATCGGGTCACAAAAGAGTTAGACAAAACTTAGTGACTAAACAACAACAATATTCCATTGTATATATATACACACCACATCAAGTCATCTGTTGATGGACATTTAGGTTGTTTCTATGTCTTGGATATTGTAAATAGTGCTGTTATGTACATAGGGGTGCAGGTATCTTTTGGAATTGTAGTTTTATCTGGGTATATGCTCCAGAGTGGGCATGCTGGATCATATGGCAACTCTTAGTTTTTTGAGAAACCTCTATACCCTTCTCCATAATGTCTGTACCAATTTACAAGGGAGTTCCCTTTTCTCCACACCCTCTACAGCATTTATTATTTATAGAATTTTTAATGATGACCATTCTGACCTGTGTGAGGTGGTACCTCACTGTAGTTTTGATTTGCATTTCTCTAATAATTACCAATGATAAGCATCTTTTCGTGTGCTTGTTGGTCATCTGGATGTCTTCCTTAGGGAAATGTCTACTTAGGTCTTCTGCCCATTTTTTGATCGGATTGTTTGTTTCTTTGTTGTTGAGTTATATGAGCTGCCTGTATGCTTTGGAAATTAAGCCCTTGTTAGTCTCATCATTTGCAAATATTTTCTCCCAGATCTAGGCTGTTTTTTTGTTTTATTTGTGGTTTCCTTTGCTGTGCATACAGTGGCTCTGGCCTAACTGCTGGATGGCTTCTTTAGCTTCTGCCTAAGTTCTGTGAAAACAGAAAATATGTCTCAAATTTACCTGATTCCATAGTTTTTGTTTTATGAATAATTTTAATACAATTGCTATAGTCAAGTCACTTGCTTTGCCTCCATTTTGTAAAATGATTCTTCTTTTTCCTCATGTTCCAAAGGCCCATGTATCTTCTCCCAGGGTGTTTTGGAGCATGAAAAAAAATATTTTTAATGTGTCTAATTAGTTTTGTTTTGTGGAATTATCATATTTTATTCTTCAGGGAGAAAAATTTTGACTAAGAAATCTGATATATTTATTTATGGAGTAAACTTGCTTAAAGGAACATTATCTTTGTAGTTTCAAAGTTGATTACCCTTTTCAGGTTGAAGTAGACCAGAGGAAAGTTCCTTCTCAAAGGAATTCTGCCTTTAGGAACCTTATCAGTTGAGTTTTGTAGTTATACCAGGCCCTAGTGGAGAAATGAATGCCTTAGGATATAGTGGTTTATTTTCCTGACTCAGAAGTCAGATCATATCACACTAGTATCACAGGGACTCAGAAAGTTAACAAAGCAAAACAAAAAACTGTTGCTCAGTATAACTAAAAGCACATTCAAACAAAGATTGTGTGGTGAGGGTTCTAGAATTATTCCTGACTCTAAGCTAAATTTCTACAGGGAAGTTACAGAACTTTTTAAAATTCAGGTTCATTTTCTGTAAACTAAACATGATGTACAAGGTGCCTGCTGGATGAAATCTGTTTATTCTTAGTTGTCTTACAGTTTCATTCTCTTTTGCATCACAAATTTCTTCTTGACTGGAATATTCCTGTGAATATACAGATTTTTCAATATTAAAAATTTTTTTCATCTCTTTTTTGACCTCTTATCTCTACAACCATTGAAGGAAGTACCTCATCTTTCAGTCAGAAAATCTTTATTCTACAAAGCATTCCATGAGAACTTACTTAAAAGAGGAAGGGATGGGGTCTTTGAATGCATAGCATGAATTTTATCATAAATCTTATCACAAATCCTAATAGACCCTAAGTTTGTTCTAAATTGCAGTATTTATTATCCTTCTACTAACCTCATAGCCTCAGAATTCTATGTATTCTTATGGCTTTCCCAGTTGCTCAGTGGTAAAAAAATCAACCTGCTAATACAGGAGCTGGGCTTTTGATCCCCAGGTTGGGAAGATCCCCTAGAGGAGGAAGTGGCAAATCAGTCCTGTATTCTTGCATGGAAAATTCCATGGACAGAGGAGCCTGGCAGGCTACAGTCCATAGGGTTGCAAAGAGTCAGACACAACTTAGCGACTAAACAACAACAATAACAAGTGGCACTTATCAGTTCTCTCCTTTACAAGTAAGAATACGTAAGTCAGACACGACTGAGTGACTGAAATGAACTGAACTGACATATGAATATTCAATTCAGTTCAGTTCAGTTCAGTTGCTCAGTTGTGTCCAACTATTTGCAACCCCATGGACTGCAGCACGCCAGGCCTCCATGTCCATCACCAACTCCCAGAGCTTACTCAAACTCATGTCCATCAAGTCGGTGATGCCATCCAACCATCTCATCCTCTGTTGTCCCCTTCTCCTCCAGCCTTCAATCTTTCCCAGCATCAGGGTCTTCTCCGATGAGTCAGTATTCACATTAAGTGGCCAAAGTTTTGGAGTTTCAGCTTCAGCATCAGACCTTCCAATGAATATTCAAGACTGATTTCCTTTAGGATTGATGGGTTTAATCTCCTTGCAGTCCAAGGGATTCACAAGAGTCTTCTCCAACACCGCAGCTCAAAAGCATCAATGCTTTGGCACTCAGCTTTCTTGATAGTCTAACTCTCACATCCATACATGACTACTGGAAAACCATAGCTTTGACTAGACAGACTTTTGCTGGCAAAGTAATGTCTCTGCTTTTTAATATGCTGTCTAGACTGATCATACCTTTTCTTCCAAGGAGCATGCGTCTTTTAATTTCATGGCTGTAGTCACCATCTGCAGTGATTTTGGAGCCCTCAAAAGTAAAGTCTCTCACTGTTTCCACTGTTTCCCCGTCTACTTGCCATGAAGTGATGGGACCAGATGCCATGATCTTCATTTTCTGAATGTTGAGTTTTAAGCCAACTTTTTCACTCTCCTCTTTCACTTTCATCAAGAGGCTCTTTAGTTCTTCTTCACTTTCTTCCATAAGGGTGGTGTCATCTGCATATCTGAGGTTATTGATATTTCTCCCAAGCAATCTTGTTTCCAGATTCTGCTTCATCTAGCCTGGCATTTTGCATAATGTCCTCAGCATATAAGTTAAATAAGCAGCGTGACAATATACAGCGTTGACGTACTCCTTTCCCAATTTGGAACCAGTCTGTTGTTCCATGTGCAGTTCTACCGGTTGCTTCCTGACCTGCATACAGGTTTCTCAGGAGGTAAGCCAGGTGATCTGGTATTCCTATCTCTTGATGACTTTTCCACAGTACGTTGTGATCTACACAGTCAAAGGCTTTGGCACAGTTAACAAAGAAGAAGTAGATGTTTTTCTGGAATTCTCTTGCTTTTTTGATGATCCAACGGTTGTTGGCAATTTGATCTCTGGTTTGTCTACCTTTTCTAAATCCAGCTTGAACATCTGGAGGTTCACGGTTCACATACTCTTGAAGCCTGGCTTGGAGAATTTTGAGCATTACTTTGCTAGCATGTGAGATGAGGGCAATAGTTTGAGCATTCTTTGGCATTGCCTTTCTTTGCGATTGGAATGAAAACTGACCTTTTCCAGTCCTGTGGTTACTGCTGAGTTTTTCAAATTTGCTGGCATATTGACTGCAGCACTTTCACAGCATCATCTTTTAAGATTTGAAATAGCTCAACTGAAATTTCATCACCTCCACTAGCTTTGTTTGTAGTGATGCTTTCTAAGGCCCACTTGACTTCACATTCCAGGATGTCTGGCCTCAGGTAAGTGACCATACCATCACGGTTATCTGGGTCATGAAGATCTTTTTTGTATAGTTCTTCTGTGTATTCTTACCCCCTTTCTTAATATCTTCTGCTTCTGTTAGGTCCATACAATTTCTGTCCTTTATTTTGTCCATCTTTGCAAGAAATGTTCCCTTGGTATCTCTACTTTTCTTGAAGAGATCTCTAGTCTTCCCCATTCTATTGTTTTCCTTTAATTCTTTGCTCTGATCACCAAGGAAGGCTTTCTTATCTCTCCTTGCTATTCTTTGGAACTCTGCATTCAAATGGGTATATCTTTCCTTTTCACCTTTGCCTTTCACTTCTTTTCTCAGCTATTTGTAAGGCCTCCTCAGACAACCATTTTGCCTTTTTGCATTTCTTTTCCTTGGAGATGGTCTTGATCCCTATCTCCTGAACAATGTCGTGAACCTCATTCCATAGTTCTTCAGGCACTCTGTCTGTCAGATCTAATCCCTTGAATCTATTTGTCACTTCCACTGTATAATCGTTAGGGATTTTATTTAGGTCATACCTGAATGGTCTAGTGGTTTTCCCTGCTTTCTTCAATTTAAGTCTGAATTTGGCAATAAGGAGTTCATGATCTGAGCCACAGTCAGCTCTCAGTCTTGCTTTTGCTGATTGTATAGAGCTTCTCCATCTTTGGCTGCAAAGAATATCATCAATCTGATTTTGGTATTGACCATCTGGTGATGTCCATGTGTAGAGTCTTCTCTTGTGTTGTTGGAAGAGGGTGTTTGCTATGACCAGTGCATTTTCTTGGCAAAACTCTATTAGCCTTTGCCCTGCTTCTTTCTGTACTTCAAGGCCAAATTTGCCTGTTACTCCAAGTGTTTCTTGACTTCCTAATTTTGCATTCCAGTCCCCTATAATGAAAAGGACACCTTTTTTGGGTGTTAGAAGGTCTTGTAGGTCTTCATAGAACAGTTCAACTTCAGCTTCTTCAGCATTACTGATCATGGCATAGACTTGGATTACAGAGATATTGAATGGTTTGCCTTGGAAATAACAGAAGTCATTCTGTCATTTTTGAGACTGCATCCAAGTACAGCATTTCAAACTCTTTTGTTGACTCTGATGGCTACTCCATTTCTTCTAAGGGTTTCTTGCCCACAGTAGTAGATATAATGGTCATCCAAGTTAAATTCACCCACGTCTAAATTCACCCATGTCTAAACATCTAAAATGTCGACGTTCACTCTTGCCATCTCCTGTTTGACCACTCACAGTTTGCCTTGAATCATGGACATAACATTCCAGGTTCCTATGCAATATTGCTCTCTACAGCATCGGACTTTGCTTCTATCACCGGCACATCCACAGCCGGGTGTTGTGTTTGCTTTGGCGCCATCTTTTCATTCTTTCTGGAGTTAGTTCTCCACTGATCTCCAGTAGCATACTGGCACCTACCATCCGGGGAGTTCATCTTTCAGTGTCCTATCTTTTTGCCTTTTCATGCTGTTCGTGGAGTTTCAAGGCAAGTTATAGATTGCCATATACATATTATATATGTGTATATACATATGTATTTAATTTATAGATATTTAATTTAAGGGTGTATATAGGAGGCTCAGAGGGTAAAGAATCTGCATGCAATGTGGGAGACCTGTGTTCAGTCCCTGGATTGTGAAGATTCCCTGGAGAAGGGAATGGCTATTCTGGCCTGGGGAATTTGATGGACAGAGAAGACTGGCAGGCTACTGTCTATGGGGTTGCAAAGAGTCAGACATGACTGGGTGACTTTCACTTCACATATAAATTGTATATGCATTCTGGAAAGAGTTGACTCATTGGAAAAGACGCTGATGCTCGGAGGGATTGGGGGCAGGAGGAGAAGGGGACAACAGAGGATGAGATGGCTGGATGGCATCACTGTCTTGATGGTCTTGAGTTTGAGTAAACTCCAGGAGTTGGTGATGGACAGGGAGGCCTGGAGTGCTGTGATTCATGGGGTTGCAAAGAGTCCGACACGACTGAGCGACTGAACTGAACTGAATATAGCAATTGTTTAGATGACATTATAATGTCAGAAGTATGCTTCTTTCTCTACATGGCCTATTTGAATGTTCAAATCTATTAATACCTTTCATCATTGTCTTTTCTAAAATCTAATCAAAAGCCTTTGTTTTATAGGTAGGCTCACTGTCCCACAGATTTGCTTCTAATATCAGCAGATTCAGAAATCTAGCTTGGGATTCATATTTGAAAATTTTATGCCTTTTTAGTTTAATATATGCCTATTTACTGCTTTGAAGAAAATAATCAGAGAGAACAATGGTTAGTCAAGTGTGCATCATTGCTTCAGACATCCTAAGTATCATTTTTCAACAACATATATTATAACTGTTAGCAGCAAATGCTTGTTTATGTCCTAATGCTTTGTCTTATGTGAAATCTAGACTGCATAAATAAAATGAGAGCTTTTACTTTCTCTGGCAAATCTGTTTTCAGTATAGTCACAGAGAAATCAGTTACCATGACTGCAAGATCATCTGGCCATTTATTCACTTATTAAATTACACTTTAGCAACAGTCATTCTTACTTCCTGGCCCAGGGATATGGTTTGACCTTTCATTTTGAATTGCTAAGTAAAATTATAAATTCATGTATTCAATTTCTTATTTAAAAACACTGGTTTTTGTGTTTCCTTGGTTATCAAAGTTAATTTTTTTCAGATTGATTATACTCAATGTTGTTACATGAGCTCTTGAGGGTAGAATCAGAGGTTATATTGGTGTCACAAGAAATAAAAGTTAGTTGACTGCCCACAATGGAAACTGAAGTTTCTTTTCTTAGAAAATTATAGCATATTGATGAGTGTCTGATACTGATGTTGCTACTGCTCACATATGGGATTTCTTGAAATAAATTCAATCATATCAGCTAGCAATGACCAGATGTATTCTACAGATTGCTAGAAGAAACCTTCCCAAATTAAGTTTCAGGTAGAATTGTAGTAGTGATTCCTTTTTGCTCTGATGGTCAGATTTTTTTACATTAAAAACAGTATACCTTTGGACATAGAAGGCATATACAATACTTGCACATTATTTCTGTCAATGAAAAAATGTTGCCTGCTGTATCAGTAAACAAAGGATGTTGACGCCATCAAGCCATCATATTATAGCTGCCTCGATGGTGACCTCCAAGGGAATTCAAGATAGAAACAGGATGCCTACCATCAAGCCTCCAGCCACTGCAGCAACCTGCCAAAGTTTCTGAGGAGACTCAGGATGGGAAAACACAGAATGTTGGCCCAGATAGCTGAGGTGTATGTCAAAGGAATGATTTCAATGAGCCCAGACTTCTGCATCTTCCCATACATACAAAAAAGCTAAATTCATTAACTTGAAATGTCTGGGGGAAAAAAAGTGTGTTTTAGTTGCTCAATTATGTCCAATTCTTTGAGACCCCATGGACTGTAGACCTCTAGGCTCCTCTGTCCATGGAATTCTCCAGGCAGGAATACTGGAGATGGTTGCCATGCCCTCCTCCAGGGGATCTTCCTGACTCAGGAATCAAACCCAGGTCTCCTGCATTACAGGAGAAGGGAATGTCTACCCACTCCAGTATTCATGCCCAGAGAATTCCATGGACAGAGGAGCCTGGAAGGAGTAGATATGACTGAGCAACTAACATGGAGATCTGGTTGGGAGAGGGGCAAAATTTTTGCATTTCTAATAAGCTCCCCAGAGAAGCTGATGCACACTTTGTGAATCAATGGCCAACATGATATGTTAAAACATACTGTGTACTCTTTACCAAAAACATTGTGGTAACACTTTGTTCTTGAAATGCCTAAAATATCCTTCACTTCCCAGTAGTCTACCAAAACAGAAAGTGCTTGTATTGTGCATCCTTAACTCTGCCATCCACTCAGGGTGATCTTAGGTAAACCACAAAATCTATTTGTATTTAAGCTTCTTCTTACAAAGGAGAGCACGGTAATACTCTTACTCTGCAAATTCTGATTTTTCTAGGTTGAAAACTCTCTGACTACAGAATTGAAAGTATGCAAGCCTTTTGTGGGGGCTTGCCAGGTGGTACTAGTGGTAAAGAACCTGCCTGCCAATGCAGGAGACAAGAGACACAGGTTCAATTCCTGGGTTGGAAAGATGCCCTGGAGGAGGGCATGACAACCCATTCCAGTATTCTTGCCTGGAGAATCCCTGTGGACAGAGGAGCCTGGTGGGCTACAGTCCATGGAGTAGCAGAGAGTCAGACACAACTTCAGTTTCGTTTAGCTCAGTTCAGTTCAGTCGCTCAGTCGTGTCCAACTTTTGCAACCCCCATGGACTGCAGCACACCAGGCCTCCCTGTCCATTACCAACTCCCGGAGTCTACTCAAACTCATGTCCATTGAGTCGGTGATGCCATCCAATCACCTCATCCTCTGTTGTCCCCTTCTCCTCCCACCTTCAGTCTTTCCTGGCATCAGGGTCTTTTCAAAGGAGTCAGTTCTTTGCATCAGGTGGCCACACAAGCCTTTGGTGAAGAACATTAACTAAGCTCTAGTGATTCAGTTACATTTCCCCCAGAAATTATTTTTATAATATTCTATCATCAGCCAGACCCTGGAATAGCAACAACTGATATTGAGTGTAACTCAAACCAAAGGTTGACCTTGACCAGTCTTTTATGCCTTCTCTAGTACAAAGATACTGGAAGTACCTGATTTAGATGGGGATATTGTCTCTCTTCTTCCCCATCACAGAAGGGCAAACTACCCAGAAGAAAGTAGCCTTTGCCTTCTTTTATCTGTGTCCCAGGAGCACCTTAGTTCTTAAGACCTATACACATTCATTTGAACAGAAGTGTCATCTGAAATGAATAAAGTAATTTCCTGTTTCCCTGAGGTCTCAAGGCAAAAGCATCTCGCACTCAATGTCTTTTTTCTTTTCTATTACAGAACAAGGTTCCTGTTCTAAATTCAATTATTTGGAATAAATTTTTTTACTCTATTCTTTTTTTCCCTAAAGATTCAAATTCTAGAATCAGAACAATTTTGGGGGGCTCTGTCTATGCAAGGCTTATGGATTTATAATAGCCATCTATTTTTGAGCTTCTCTGTATGGTGATACATGCAATGAGTTAATTGTGAGCACTTCAAGTTCACTTTCTCACTATTAGTTTCCATGCTTGTTCATTTTTTTGAGGGATGACATTGATTGATACTGTCTAGACAAAATCATTGATTCTGTTTCTCACTGTTGTTTGGGGTGGGATTGACAGAGCATTGAAAGAGGTCAAGTTCTGATGTTGGACAGGTCAGATTTTGAGTTTTCTGTTTTGCATATTTGTGAGTTCTGTTCATTGGATTGACATTTAGATTCCAGCAGGCAGGAGAAAATGCTGCAGGCAGTAAAAGACTGCAAAACTTTGATGAAAACCATGGTACTCTTAGAGAAATAGTATACTTCACAGCACAAATTACCTTTCCTTGGTATTGTGGCAAAAATGTATTTATGAGTACGTTGAACGTAGAAGCCATTTTTCCTGGGACAGTCTTAGTTTATGCCTATTTTCTTGGCAAACTTATAAATAATCCTCTCTTAAGCTCCAAAGTGCTTCAGTTTGGATGGTAAACATGGTCACCTTATTTTTAGCAGGTGTAAATCATATTCAAACAACTACTTTTTTGGTGTGTTCTTAAAAAGAAAGCTGGAAATATTTTCCAATTCGTTGAATGCTACTAGTCTGTAAAATACTGGTACAAACAAAAAGCATTTACTTCAGCAAATAATTAGCCTCTGATTCCAAGAAGGTCTCCCATAGACACAACGATGGTATAATGGTCTCGAAAATTGAGCTGTGGCACCGGGGTGGCACACCAGTCCTTTCATCAGATAGCTGGAAATTTATCACCAATTGTTTCTATATCTGGAAGAAAAACTAAATACACTCTGGATTATAATTATTCCTGTCTTCAGTGCAGATAAATTCTAGCAAATAATTCTGAATTATTCAGGAAAAAGAAAGCAAGTGTTATGGGTTATATTTATAAGTAAAGAGGTCCTTTATATAGGGAAGAGCAGAAAGTTTTTGAGTACAAGGGGTCTTCCCTCTGCTGTTCATCATCTATTATGCTTATTATTATCTACTTATGTTATTACCTATTTAAGTCATAGGTACTTTTTCACAATAAAAATAAACATGTTTGTCATAAAAGTTATATTCTGACAAGCTCTTTTCTGGTTTTAAATAAAATGAATAGTTGGCACCAACTTTCTTCTTAGTGCTGTCTTAGGTTCAAGAGTATATAGAAACATCAAGTTCAGTGGAGAAGCATGAGACCATTATATAAAGGTAGATTCACAATAAATAGAATATAAGATTATGAGACAGAATGTATGACTTGAAAAATTTAAAGGCATTTTAGAGGAGGCAACTAGAATTTGCCTGCTATTTGGGTCTTCGAATGATGCACAAAATACCTGTGCTTGGTATTTATATGCCAAACACTAATGCTTTATTGTCACTCATGCCCAAGCGCTTGAACAAACTGCTGCCGAATATGAAGCTTGGGGAAACAAATGGCATAATAAAGAACTGCCTTTTTATGTCTGAATCAGTTACTCACACTTAGGGGCCATTTTCCTCTGCATGGAATAAAGCTGCTCCCTGGAAATTCTGGGCATAGAAACAGATGGAGGAAGATATTGAAGTAATTAATGCTCTGAGAACATTAGAAGAAATTGGATTGATATGAACTGGCATTAAATAACACCAATTTGAAAAATTCAAATAGCTACCACATTTAGAATTGCCTTTCTTAAAGCTGCAGATTCAATTGGAGAGCAAGTGAGTACATGCTGAGAATTTACTAAAACCGTTTTCCTCTCAGGAAGATAACTAAAACAGAAAGGAGCTTGGAACTATTTCAGTCTTTGCATTCCAGGATGAAGGTAGCTGACCTTGACCATGTGAAGAACTTGGCATCAGCTGAGTGGCAGCCTCTAGTTCCTTATCCTCTCTTTCTAGAACTATAATACTAATTTTTCTCTTTCAATTTACCCAGACCAGAGTAGTAAGCAGCACTTTTCATACATGCAGTTGTCATAAATAGCTACTAAAATAGTGATTTTTCTTAAAGCCTTCAGGAGATACTGAGAAAAAAGGTTGCTATTTGCAGCATTTCAGATAAGAAGAGGAACTAAAAAGTGTCCTTATTAAAGGAAGCAAGTTTTTCTTATTGTGAAGTTCAAGCTAGGATATTTTGAAATTGTGTTCAATGGTTTTAGCACAATCATTTCTATTACTAACATCCCTTTTGTCTGTACTCTCAAGAAAAGGTAAGGGTATAACACTGTAGGAAATGTAGAGTCAGGAAAGTGAGGTAGACTAAAGCTACCCCCAGAGGGGAGCAGAGTCAGAACTTGAACTGTTCTCTCAACATTTAAGCTATAATAGCAAATTTTCCTTTAGGTAAGTACCTTCCATAGCTCAGATACAGAAAAATTTTCAGTAGAAATACTTTCACAAAAACTAGGTAATGCTAATTCCCTACTGTTTCAAAAGCTAATATTGCCCTACATAATATTCAGGCATTCGATTTCTTAAAGAAAATTGTTGGAAGGACTGATGCTGAAGCTGAAGCGCCAATACTTTGCCGAACTGATGTGAAGAGCTGACTCATTGGAAAAGACCAGGATGCTGGGAAAGATTGAGGGCAGGAGGAAAAGGGGGCAACAGAGGTTTAGATGGCATCACTGACTCAATGGACATGAGTTTGAGCAAACTCCGGGAGGTTGTGAAGGACAGGGAAGCCTGCTGTGCTGCAGTTAGTTCATGGGGTCACAGAGAGTCAGACACGACTTCGCCACTGAATGACAATATTGAAAGAAACGTTTTGTAAATACATCTGCCTTATTGGATATTGTTCTTCTCCATCTATTAAAGATTGTATTTATCTAAAAGGACCAGTTTTAAAATTCTCCATAGACAGAATTGACCTGAGACTTCCCTGGTGGTCCAGTGACTAAGACTCCACGCTCCCAATGCTGGGGGCCTCGGTTCAATTGCTGTTTGGCAAATTAGATCCCACAGGTGGCAACAGTGCAACTAAAATCCAGCATGCTGCAACAAAAGATCCTTTATGGTACAACTAAGACTGTGCAGCCAAATAAACAAACAAACAGACAAATAAATATGTTTAAAAAGATGCTGTAAGAGTAAATTTTTAAAATTAAAAAAAAAAAAAACAGAGAATTGATCTAAATTGAAATAAACAAAAGCCTGGTACATAAGCAGCACTCTTTACCTTTTCATTTGGCTGGATATCAAACCAATCAGTCCTAAAGGAAATCAACCCTAAATATTCATTGGAAGACTGATGCTGAAGCTGAAGCTGTAGTGCTTTGCCACCTGATGCGAAGAGCCGACTCACTAGGAAAGACCCTGATGCTGGGAAAGATTGAAGGTAGGAGGAGAAGGGGGCAACAGAGGATGAGATGGTTGGATGGCATCACCAACTCGATGGACACGATTTGGTGATGGGCAGGGGAGCCTGGTGTGCTACAGTCCATGGGATGTCCTGCAGCCTATGGGGTCACAGAGAGTTGCACATGACTGAGCGACTAAAGTGAAGTGAAGCAGCACTCAGGCCAATTAAATCTATCTCTGGGAAACAGGAACGAGACCTTATTCTTGGAAGGGCGTGCATATTCGTTTGTTACAGCTGCCACAACAAAGCACCACAAGCTGAGTGACAAACAGAAGTTTATCTTCTCACAGTTCTGGAGGCTAGAAGTTCAAGATCAAGGTGTGTTCATGCTCTTCTGAGGCCTCTTTCTTGTGCCGCGTCCTCACATGATCATGTTGCTGTCTGTGTTGTCTGTGTCCCTGTCTCCTCTTCTTATAAGGACACTGGTCCCAGTGGACGAGAGCTCATTTTCATGCCCTCATTTTACCGCAATTTCCCCTTTTAAGGCGCCACTTCCAAATACAGCCACAATCTGGGTCTGGTTAAGACTTCTAAAGAGGAATTTGGGTGGGGGCAGGTGACAGGGAACAGCACAATTCAGCTCAGAATATTGGTTAGAAGTCTTACTTTAGGGGGTCTCAAGCTACTTAAACGTACTACTTAAACATACACCAAGGAATGTTTGGAAAAAAATTCCATGTAGTTCATCATTTTGCTAACAATAGGCTGAATCATGAAGGCAGTCTGTTAGAAGTCAAAAGCCCTGAGCTGCAAAACAGCATGGGGTGGTAGAAACCTACAGTATTTGTCAATGGCAAAGACAGCTCTTTGACTAATATCATATGAACATGAAAGTGAAAGGGAAAGTACCTCAGTAGTGTCCTACTCTTTGTGACCCTATGGACTACACAGTCCATAGAATTCTCCAAGCCAGAATGTTGGAGTGGATAGCCTTTCCCTTTTCCAGAGGATCTTCCCAACCAGGGATCAAACCCAGGTCTCCCACATTGCAGGCAGATTCTTTACCAGCTGAGCCATCATATGAACATAGGTGTGTAATTAACTACTTTCTTTATCTGAAAAATGGGAAGAACATCCCTCTGGCAAGTTATTTTGTAGGCTGTAATATGGCACCTGGTCCCATCACTTCACAGGAAATAGATGGGGAAACAGTGGAAACAGTGTCAGACTTTATTTTTGGGCTCCAAAATCACTGCAGATGGTGACTGCAGCTATGAAATTAAAAGACGCACTCCTTGCAAGAAAAATTATGACCAACCTAGATAGCATATTCAAAAGCAGAGACATTACTTTGCCAACAAAGGTCCGTCTAGTCAAGGCTATGGTTTTTCCAGTGGTCATGTATGGATGTGAGAGTTGGACTGTGAAGAAGGCTGAGCGCCGAAGAATTGATGCTTTTGAACTGTGGTGTTGGAGAAGACTCTTGAGAGTCCCTTGGACTGCAAGGACATCCAACCAGTCCATTCTGAAGGAGATCAGCCCTGGGATTTCTTTGGAAGGAATGATGCTAAAGCTGAAACTCCAGTACTTTGGCCTCCTCATGGGAAGAGTTGACTCATTGGAAAAGACTGTGATGCTGGGAGGGATTGGGGGCAGGAGGAAAAGGGGACAACAGAGGATGAGATGGCTGGATGGCATCACTGACTTGATGGACGTGAGTCTGAGTGAACTCCGGGAGTTGGTGATGGACAGGGAGGCCTGGCATGCTGCGATTCATGGGGTCGCAAAGAGTCAGACACGTCTGAACGACTGAACTGACTGACTGACTGACTGAATATGTGAAGTGAGAATATAGTGCTGATAGATGGCAGTACTCAAATATTAGTAGAAATAGGGTAATTCTCCTTCTGCCATGTGTTAACTTGTGTCCTTGCACTCAATTTCTGTTGAAAAAATTACCACAAACGTATTGGGTTAAAACAATGTTGATTTATTGTCTAACAACTCTAGAGGTCAGAAGTCTGACACTAGCTTAAAATCAAGGAGCTAGCAGGGCTAGTTTCCTTCCTAGGGGCTGTTGGTAGGGGAAGAATATATTTCCTTGTCCTTTGCAGCTTCTAGAGGCTGCCTGCTATTCTTGGCTCATGGCTCCCTTCCTTCATCCTCTAAGCCAACAATGGTGGGTTGAGTCACTATCTCTCTGATCCTGCTTCTGTCATTGGTACATCTCTTTCTCTGACTCTAGACAAAGAAGGACTCAAGTGATTAGATTGGATACACCTATCTAATCTAAGATACACCTAATTAGATTAGATACATCTAATCTTAGATACACCCATCTAAGTTAGATTGGCTAACTTTCCATCTCAAGGTTCTCTACTAATTCATATCTGCCAAGTCCCTTCTGCTGAGTAAGATGACATATTCAATGATTCACAATAATAAGGGCCATTATCCTGTCTACCACACTGGGGGCTTAGACGGTAAAGAATCTGCCCTATTTCCCACATAAATGGTCATTCCCAGCATAAATGGTTCAATCCCTGGGTTGGGAAGATCCCTTGGAGGAGCGCATGGCAACTCACTGCAGTCTTCTTGCCTGGAGAATCCCCATGGACAGAGGACCCTGGCGGGCCCTCTGGGGCTCCATGGGGTCACAGAGAGTCAGACATGACTGAGCAACTAAGCACAGCGCAACACAGCATCCTTGAACACATTTTTCTCATGAGCCAATTCTTTAGCAATAAAATGAACATACTATGGTCCCTGCCTTTACCTTGAGAGGTTTGTAAAATTTAATACATGATTTTCTATTTGAGAAACAATACTTCAATAAGATTCCTTATCTTCTACAGCCCTATGAGAAACCAAGACTGATTATCAAAACCATAAACAAAAATTCTATTGTTTCTCCTCACATGCTGATAAAATTCTTACCTTAATTTCTCCCCTGCACCTGACCTGATTTTTACCTTACTGATTCTCTTTTACTATTGTGCTTTAGTAATAGTACTCTCTTATATTCCAAGTTCAAGTTCCTATTACTATGGATTGGTCAAAAAGTTTGTTTGGGTTTTTCCATAAGTTATTACAGAAAAAATCCAAATGAACTTTTTGGTTAACCCAGTGCTTCAGAAATGGACCACAATAACTACCACATTTTAAAATTAATTAGAATGCCTCATTTTCCAAGTGTTCTATACCAAAAAATTTTTTTGAAACTTGGCCATGATTCTTATATGTTAGATACTGAACTCGAAGCTGAAGTTAAAGCCATATTCTAAGATTCCTGAAAGCCATAATTTGTTGAGCTAGTCCTAAAATAAACTAAAGATATAATTTAGGAGTACATGTGAATATTTTTATTGGTATGTTATTCTTTTCCAATAGGCATGTAGAGACAATTCCCACACAATGTATGAGAAATAAGGGATAATCAATATATACTATATTTTACTCTGTTATATTCATAGAGTATAAAACTAATACTTCATAATTTGGCTATTTATAGTCAAAGATATAGAAGTTTAACTCTTGGTCTGCTGTTATTTACTAGCTGAATGGCCTTGGGAAAGTACCACCTTATATAAATTTTCATACCCTCATCTGCTAAAAGGTGGTAATATTCTAACTTACAAGTTTGATTTGAGGATTAAATAATGCATGAAATTTATTGATCACAGTGTCTAGCACACAGGAAGCACTCAATATTTAAATTGTTGCTTTATTTGTTTTCAGGTTTTCTAATGACTGATATGAAGAAAGTGGGAAAGGAGAGTAACGTAGACTGAAGGTAATAAGTGAAAATGAGTTTTTCTTTCCTATGTGAAGACTGACAGGTATTTATAGAAAGCAGGCATGGTCAGTAAATTGAAAAATATAAACCATTTCCAGGTGTTTCCCCTCTCCCTTGTCACCAAAAATGGTTTCAGCTTTACTCTGTCCGTTTTTTTCCTCCTTATTGTCTACCCAAAGAAACACCTGTCACTTTTAGGTTTGTCTTTTGAGCTTCTATAACGCAAAATCTGGAGAAATATGCAAACAGGAGGAGAAAGAAGGGGAGGAGTTTTTAGCTTTTTTTTTTTTTTTTTTTTTGAGGATTTGAGCAGAAATGTGCCAAGAGCTCTACTAGGAGTGAAAAGAAGAAAGGGGATTTAAAAATGTATTATTGTGGATTATCTATTCACTTCAAGATATTAAGGAATATAATTAAGATGTTATTTTCTGAGATTAGGTCATAGTTATAAACATTCATTTGCTATACAGCAAATTGTGATAAGCAGACATCGAGAGAGAAAGAGAGAAAGGAAGGAAAACAGACTGACAGAAAGAGCAGAGACAAATAAGGAAAAAGGAGGAGACTTAAGGCAAATTGCTCATTTCCGAATTCTGACTGAGGCTGGTCCAATCCTGCAATCTGAGTTGGTTGGGTCCATATTTAACTACACAGAGTTCACATTTAAGGTCATATTTTTGGCAAGCCAAGACCACAGATCAATTTACTAACATCAGATTAAAAAAAAAAAATCTTAACAACTGGTTTATTCTGAGTCTCCTGGAAACAAATGACTGACTTAAGCAGACATTTTTAAGCTAGTGGTTTTGGCTCAGTAGTCACAGCTAGGATCAAGGATCAAAACCAAGCCTTGACAGTGACTGTGTGGACACAGACATTTCAAACCAAAAGTGACATTCCTATCTCAGACAGAGATTAAGAGTACAGGCTCCCAAGGTTTAAATTTTGGTTTTGTCATTGGGCTATAATTCTAGTTCTGGTATGTTGTCCCTTTAATTTCACTCTTTTCTGGGAGCAATAGCAATTTTCACCCAGAGACTGATCTTGTATCCAGGTAACTGATATCTGATGTCTCTTATGATCAGATGTTATTTTAATTTTTTTTAAGTTCCTTGCCACATCCTCAGAAGCTCATCATATAGAAGATAGAAGCTGTTGCAACAAAAAACTGAGAGAACAGCAATTTTTATGCTTTCAATTTAATACAACACATTGCAAATGAGTTATGGAAATCAAAAGCAAATAAGGCACAACTTCTACAGTTAACTGAATGGCTACCTGATTCATGAGACTGAAAAAACTATGAATCACCACAGTTCAGTTTAGTCACTCAGTCGTTTCTGACTATTTGTGACTCCATGGACTGCAACACACCAGGCTTCCCTGTCCATCACCAACTCTTGGAGCTTGCTCAAACTCATGTCCATCGAGTCAGTGATGCCATCCAATCATCTCATCCTCTGTAATCCCGTTCTCCTCCTGCCTTCAGTCTTTCCCGGTATCAGGGTGTTTTCCAATAAGTCAGTTCTTTGCCTTAGGTGGCCAAAGTATTAGAGCTTCAGCATCACCCCTTCCAATGAATATTCAGGACTGATTTCCTTTGGGATTGACTGGTTGGATCTCCTTGCAGTCCAAGGGACTCTCAAGAGTCTTCTCCAACGCCACAGTTCAGAAGCATCAATTCTTCAGTGCTCAGCTTTCTTTATGGTCCAACTCTCATGTCCATACATGACTACTGGAAAAACCATAGCTTTGACTAGACAGATCTTTGTCAGCAAAGTAATGTCTCTGCTTTTTAATAACCACAATGGAAGTTAGAAAGGGTTCATCATAAGCCAAGTAATCTGTGAATACAAAGAGGGAAAAGGAGAAAGGTCAGTGGAAGTTTCACTGAAAAGATGTTTTTAAGTTTAATCCTTAAGATTCAGTTCAGTTCAGTTCAGTTCAGTCGCTCAGTTGTGTCTGACTCTTTGCGACCCCATGAATCGCAGCACGCCAGGCCTCCCTGTCCATCACCATCTCCTGGAGTTCACTCAGACTCACGTCCATCGAGTCGGTGATGCCATCCAGCCATCTCATCCTCTGTAGTCCCCTTCTCCTCCCGCCTCCAATCCCTCCCAGCATCAGAGATTTTTCCAATGAGTCAACTCTTCTCATGAGGTGCCCAAAGTACTGGAGTTTCAGCTTTAGCATCATTCCCTCCAAAGAAATCCCAGGGCTGATCTCCTTCAGAATGTACTGGTTGGATGTCCTTGCAGTCCAAGGGACTCTCAAGAGTCTTCTCCAACACCACAGTTTAAAAGCATCAATTCTTCGGCGCTCAGCCTTTTTCACAGTCCAACTCTCACTTGTATTTATTTTTAGTACTGCCAATAACTTATTTTTCTTATGAAAGTTATGCCTATGCATATTATTTGACAAACACCAAAACTAGTAAAAGATAATTTTATTTAAAGATTTCATTTTTCTTCTTTTTATGCATAGTTTCTATGTAGTTGAGATTTACATGAATTATTTATATCCCATTTATCTTTTAAAAATTGTCATAAGCACTTTCTTGTATTTTTTAAAACTTGTAAATAATATTCTATTAATGTCTATAAAATGCACTTGCCTTTACTATAATTTTAAATAAATCTCATTACTGGATATGCAAATGACTTCCTCTGTCTTTTTTTTTTTCTTTCTTTCATTGTTTTTTTGGCTGTTGTTATGAGACAGTGTAATTACCTCAATACCTTTGGCATTGCCTTTGCTGCATTTTTTTTCTTTCTTTAAAACAGTTTTCTAGAAGTAGACTCTTGAGTGTAAATATTTGGAGGTATAAAGGGATAGAGACAGAAATAACATTCTAGGTACAGGAAGCAGCATAATCACAGGCAGACTATTTCCCTGGCTTAAAAATGACTATGGAAATGTAAATTTCATCTAGAAAGATGACCGTGAAATGTAGAGATGATTTTTCCACATAAGTCTTACATAACATGTGAATATAGAATCCTCTGTATATGAAAACAAAAACAGCAGAAATCTGCAAGCATATTTTAAAGACCTCATAATAGCTGAATATACTAACAAAGATACCTCCCAATGAGAGAAAGAGAAACGTACAGCTAGTCCAGTGGTCAGAGGCTTGGAAGTTAAAAGTAAAAAGTGATCTTAAGGGCTTCCCTTGTGGCTCAGTCATAAAGAATTCACCTGCCAATGCAAGAATCTCGGGTTCAATTCCTGAT
The DNA here is from genome assembly GCF_001704415.2 of Capra hircus. NCBI lineage: Eukaryota > Metazoa > Chordata > Mammalia > Artiodactyla > Bovidae > Capra > Capra hircus. Next base: position 93,431,328 of record NC_030812.1, on the reverse strand, counting down.
CCAGGAAGATCCCACACGCCCCAGAGCAACTAAGCCCTCCTGAGCTACAACTATTGAGCCTGTGCTCTAGAGCCTAGGAGCTGCAATTACTGAAGCCCGCATGCCCTAGAGCCTGTGCTCCACACACAGCAAGAGAAGCCAGTGCAAGAAGAAGCCTGAGCACCCCAACTAAAGAGTAGCCCATGCTCGCTGCAACTAGAGAAAGTTGATGTAGCAATGTAGACCCAGCAGGGCCAAAAATAAATAAGTAAAGTTAAAAAATATCTTAAAAGTGATTTTAAGATGATAGAGCCTGTCAGTTACACGACTTGCTAATGGAGGGGCTCCAGATCACTAAATGCATAGTATCCAGAATCCTTAATTCAAAAATCATGAAAAGAAGAGCTAATGGTGAGCTGCTGGACAAACAAAATTCATACAGAAAATCTAAAGATGATCTTATTTTTCTAGGGATGAAATAGTGAGGCTGAAAGAGGAGATGTGGACTGGAACAACCCAGGCATGGGCCCATGAGATCATTTCTTTTTTTAAAATAAACATTTATTTATTTTATTTATGGCTGCGCTGGGTCTTCATTGCTTTGCATGGCCCTTCTCCAGTTGCAGCGAGTGGGGACTGCTTTCTAGCTGTGGTGCATCGGTTTCTCATTGTGGTGGTTTCTCTTGCTGTGGAGCACAGGCTCTAGGCATGTGTAGGTTTCAGTAGCTTTGGCTCCCCGGCTCTAGATCACAGGCTCAGTAGTTGTGGTACAAGGACTTAGTTGCCCTGCAGCATGTGGAATCTCCCTGGATCAGAGATCAAACCCATGTTCCCTGCAGTGGCAGGTGGATTGTTTACCACTTAGCCACCAGGGAAGCCCAAGCCCATTTCTTTTCGTTAGAACAGAGGGATCATGGGGAGAACCTTGGGAGGAATTTTTGGATGCTTTTTTGGGGAGCCTAGCTGCTGAGTGACATGAAACCACTTCAGATCTAACTGGAAGATCTTTTTTTTTTTTTTTTTCTTTTCTTTTAACCAGGTCAGGAAACACCAGTGTGCCCAACCCAACTAAAAAGATTGAAGAGTTGAGAGTCCTTTCCTACCAGCTGTGATGGTTGAATAGAAGAAAACAACAGGCCAGAGGATGTTCTTTAACCAGCAGTGGTCCCTTTTGGGGCTTCCCTGGTGGCTCAGATGATAAAAAATCTGCCTGCAATGCAGGAGATCTAGGTTGATCCCTGGGATGGAAGATTCCCCTAGAGAAGGAAATGGCTACCCACTTCAGTATCCTTGCCTGCAGAATTCCCCTACGGACAGCAGAGACTGGTGGACTACATACAGTCAATGGGGTCACAAAGAGTAGGACACGACTGAGCGACTAATACTTTTTGCCACTGAGCAATAGCAACAAAGAGAAATACATCTACCAGCACACTGGCTGTTTCACACAGAGTTCCATTTTATTTGCTTCTGTGCTTTAGAAACAAAAATACCCACTGCTAGATTCTCCTTCTCCTAGAACTAGAACCTCTCTTTCTTATAGTGAAGTCAGTGCATGTTAATCTGGATGCAGCTGAGCTTTTCTCCAGTAGAGGGTCTGGCAGCAAACATGATTGTGAGTAATTAGAGTACTCAACCCACTGAATACAATGAATGGTTTAAGGATGAGTTTAACACATGTGTCAGGACAAGCAAGGTATGTGAAATTTTTTCCTAGCAGAAAGTATCAGAAAACTCTCTCTCTTGGGCTGGCCAGTAACTGTGTGTTTTTTTTTTTTTTCTATTTTTATGCTGTAATTGCATATTTATTTGCATGAAAACAGAAATATAAGTAAAATAAGCAGGATACAGGACAATCACATATAGTACTTTAAATATATATTCTCATTAAAGTTTAAGATGTCTATTTAAGTCCTTTAGTCCCTTTTTCATCAAGTTATTTTCTTTTTTGTTGATGGAGTGAGATTTTAAGAGTTGGTGTGATCATGTTTGTGTATGCACACCAATGTTTTAAGTAAAATTTAACATTATGTGCTTATACTAAAATTTTAGATACAGGAAAGACTTAAACTGCTTCACTTTTTTTTGCAATGTCAGTCATTACAACACTGATTCAGAAGGAGCTGAGAAAGGTGGTTGGAAATCATTCAGGTTCAGTAACTGTTTTTTCCATCTTGTGCACAGAGAATGAAGAGAGACAAAATCCTTTTGTACTCTAATCCCCTGCATCCATCAATGCCTGAAGCCCTCATCCCTAATCTTCACAGTCATACTTGAGCTAGATTGCATAGTTTCTGTCAGCTATGACTGAAAATGTACTGATAACAATATTTCTAACGCTTGCGTGTATGCTAAGTTGCTTCAGTTGGGTCCGACTCTTGGCGACCCCATAGACTGTAGCCCACCAGGTTCTTCTATCCATGGGATTTTCCAGGCTAGAATACCGAAGTGGATTACCATTTCCTTTTCCCCATGGTAAAAGAACTTTCCCTGGAAAAGTTCAAGGAATTTGTGTAGTAAAAACAAGAGTAGATTGTCAAAGACTCTTACAAATGCTTATTACATTTAAAAAAGTCCAACAAATTCAACATCGAATGAACATCTTATTGATTTTCTTTCCTTTTTATCTCAATGCCTTTTATTTTATTGAGTTGCAGTATAACTGCTTTACAGTGTTGTGTTAATTTCTGCTTTACAATGAAGTGAGTCCGCTATATGTCTACATATATTGTCTCCCTCTTGGACCCCCCCTTTACTTTTGTATAATAGATATCAATGAATTTCTATATACTATTCTTTGCTTGCTAGAAAGTTTTATGCTTATTTCTTCTCTACAATTCCAATAAAGTGGTTGTAAATTTGTTTTGCTTTATTGTATGCTAAGAAGTATTAATATTCTTTAGCCAGAAATGGTCCCTTTTTGGGCTTCCCTGGTGGCTCAGATCATAAAAAATCTACCTGCAATACAGGAGATCTAGGTTGATCCCTGAGATGGGACGATCCCCCTGGAGAAGGAAATGGCTCCCCACTTCCTTCTACATTTCCTTCCAAGTAGTCAATTCTTTCTGGATTTTATAACTTTTAATTATTTGTGTCTAGATAAAAGATCTTTGCTATATGCAGAATAATCTGGATGCTTGATATAAAAAGAGCTTCAGATGACAGTTGTAGTTATCTCTCCATGACTCTCCCAATACCTGGGTTAAACAATATTCCCTTTTCCTTTTACATGTTAGTCACTCAGTCTTGTCTTACTCTTTGTGACTCCCTGGACTGTAGCCTGCCAGGCTCCTCAGTCCATGGAATTCTCCAGGCAAGAATACTGCGGTGGATTGCCATTCTCTTCTCCAGGAGATCTTCCTAACCCAGGGACTGAATGTGTATCTCCTGAATTGCAGGCAAATTTTTTTACCATCTGAGCCACCAGGGAAGTTCAGGTATAATTTGGCCTTGGTGCCTCCTCACAAGCTTGAAGATGCTTCTATTTTTCCCTCTGCAGAGTAAAGTGAAGAGGTCCCAATCCTTGTACTAATGTCACTGAGGATGTTTAACAGTTTAACTATTTACAGCCTGCTGGGAGATGCTGACCTCATGTCATACTGCCCTGTGGAGGTGAGACAGGCTGGTACCTGGACCCCTTTACTGCACTGCTGCAAAGCTTGCACTTGGACACACCTCAACTTAAGCAACAAAATAAGAAGAAACTATATAGCAGTAAAGATAACTGTGTGCATGTGCAGTTGGGGCAAATGCTGAACCAAAAGACACAATGACTAAAAAAACTCCAACTGCCATTTCTGAAGAGTTGGAAGCAAAAAATCGTGTGTCAGGAGCAAAAGCAGGGTACTACGCATGTCCCCCTGCACTTAACACCACATCAGTTCAGTTCAGTCACTCAGTCGTGTCCAACTCTTTGCGACCCCATGAATTGCAGCACGCCAGGCCTCCCTGTCCATCACCAACTCCCGGAGTTCACTCAGACTCACTTCCATCGAGTCCCTGATGCCATCCAGCCATCTCATCCTCTGTCGTCCCCTCTTCTCCTGCCTCCAATCCCTTCCAGCATCAGAGTATTTCCAATGAGTCAACTCTTCACATGAGGTGACCAAAGTATTGGAGTTTCAGCTTTAGCATCAGTCCTTCCAAAGAACACCCAGGACTGACCTCTTTTAGAATGGACTGGTTGGATCTCCTTGCAGTCCAAGGACTCTAACACCACATAGGGGTGGACAAACCACCTAAGCCAGCCTTCCATCCCAATCCCTGGACATACCCCTACCCTCAACCGATATGAGGAATCCGTTCACCCCTCAGGGAGCAAGCAAGGGAATCTGTTACTTGTTTTCTCTCCCTCCTATAGCAGGCATAGGAACCCTATAAAGCTTTGCCTGAATTTCTTGCTTGACATCTAGTTAATTTCTATTGATTGAGGAAGGCCAAGAACCCTGGTTGGTATCAGAAGAATCAGAAATTAATCTGTCTCCTTCCTTCCATACCTTAGAACCATCTCTACTCAGTTTAAGTAAGAATTGCCCATTAAAGAAACCTTATAAATTGATGTCAAAGCTATTTTGAGACAAAGTCTATTCTGGATACAAAAAAAGAAGGATAGAGAGACTTTGGTATTCAGGTGCTGGATGGTGGCCTTATTCTTTATACCATTTTAATTAAACAAGTATTACTGTAAAGTTGGAAGTGAGAGACTTCATTAGCATCTCAGTTTCATCCTGTCTCCAGGAGCTATACAAATTATCCAGGTGCTTTTGTCAAAGCTCTTATCATTCAGAGGACATTGGAGAACTCTGTCTCCTTTACAGCAATGTGAAGATATGGCATACTGTTTTGTAGGGTAGCAAGAAATGGTAACAATTTAGAGATACTTTCTCACTCCCACGAGATTCACAGATTTTTCAGAAAATAGTTACTTGATATATGTGATACGGGTTTCTAGCTCTGTCTCATTGGCACTCCAGAAAAGACTGTCATTCTACCCAGTGTACATAGATGAACACCATCATCATTTAGAGAGTTGGTTAAAATGCAGATTTCTGGGCTCTGCTCCTATATATTCTGGCTTAGTTGGACTGGAGTGGGCCCAGGATTTAAATTTTAAACATGCTTCCCAGATGACTCTTAATATTAAAAGTATTCCGTGGGCTGTATTTGGAGAAACATTGCCATAGGAGTAATGTACTCAGCTGCATCATGGAAGCCCAGGGATTCTAACAAGCTCTATCGAAATGGGACATGATGCTCGGCTGTGGTGTGCAGCCAGTAGGGTTTTACCAAGAGGTTCCAGGAGAAACAGTTATTTACTTATGGGTTCAGATTTTTGCACTCATGATTCACCCTTGACTCTTTTGAAAGGACATGATTTGCAACATGGAGGTAACATCTGGTGGGTTGGCAATCCAGAGTGCAGTTTAGGTCTAGTCCCTGCAGAAATCAGATACACATTATGGTTTGTGGACAGGTGCCCAGTCATTAGGTTAGTGAGAAGAGTTCCAATCTGCTTTAATTGGTCATGAAATTTTATGGTCAAGGTCTGATCATTTATCAGCATCAT